>NC_086289.1:67498013-67798013 GCF_963924245.1 Chroicocephalus ridibundus
TCTGAATTTTAATGACTGGGCCATATCATTCCCTTTTGTTATCTCTCCTTCCCAATTTTGATAACTCGGCAATCTTGGAGGAGTAGGACTGAACAGGGCTGTCTGTACAGCTTGGAAAAGTTTTCCAGACCTTTCTGTCAAGGTACGGATATTTTTTTTCCTGGCTATGGCTGGGAGAGCCTTCTCCCACAGATAGATACCGCTTGATTATCTCTTCAGTCTGGTGTGTGTGCCGCTAGTTAAGCTGTACTTTTCACTTCATCATTAGTCATATTCTTTCCGTGGCCTTTACATACATTAAAGGGAAAAATGGCTTTACTGGCTGCTCTTGTGTTTTTTTTGGATAATGATTGCCCTTTCCTAGTTAGTATGTTGCTGATGCTGGCTTGGGGTTTGAGGTTGTTTTTTTTTTTTTTTTGTGGGGAAATGCCAAAAGCATCTGTGTGTTTGATGGACAGTTATCACTATTATTCCACGCTTTGCATGATTTTTCTCCACTTATAATTCGTGTATATCATGCTTTGATAATTGTATACGTCCGACAACATTTAAGATCAAAATGTTTTTTATGCTCCATTCTATTTCAATGCTGTAATGGAACATTGCTGTAATTTGCATTAAACCGTAGCTAGGATGTGTTGATGGGAGGTCCATAAAAAGTATAAAATTCCTCGGAAATTGAGTATGAACTGTTTCTTGAGCTTAAAATGTTTTCTATTCCTGGTCGGGCTATTTATCTAATGTAAGAGAATACCAGTGATTTTTCAATATCATATGTCTCTGCTTTTTACTATCTATAGTTCTCTACTGTGCTTCCTGGAGACTGTAAACAGCCTGACAATTCCTCAGATATTTTTTTTCTTTTCTTTCCCCAATTTCATCCTCCATAGTAGTACTAGTGTAAAACTGCTATGTCAATATAGTATAATTTTTGTATATTTCATTTTTGGCTGCTGAACACTTTCATACAGCTAGTTTCATATCAGCTGGATAGTAGTAAAATTCTCCTTTCTCCATTCTATGTCATAGAAAGATAGTTCTGGGCAGGAAGCAAGCTGGGAAAAATCTTACTTGTTTGTAGTGAACAGAATCGGTACCATCTCTCACTGGGTACCTTTTTTCCAGTAAGGGAATTTATACATTTCCACAGGGTCTCAAATGTTCAGGTTTTTTGCAACAAGTAGATCTGTGTTAGGTCAGGACACTGGTCCTACTGTAGCCTATATCTGACTGTATTACTGATTGATGGGAACAGAGAAGAAACACCGGATTAGACATAAATAACATTTTAACATCCAATCATTTAATCTGATTTATGTCTGAAAATGTAGGGATTTAATTCGAATAATGCCGGATATGCTTATTATGTTTCTGTGTTATTAATTCATATTATGAATTCTTCTCTGTGATTTTTTTATGTGAAAAAAAAAAAATTTTGAAATTGCCACCCTCGAATTCATTCTGTTTGTCTGGCTCATGAAAGAAAAAGATGACAATTACAAGTTCTCAGTCTCCTTCGTTTTTTGTTTGTTTGTTTTTATATTGTATGCTCCTGTGAGGTATTTTCTAATACAAATAAGTTCTTTATTTTCAGTTTCTTTAGTAATTGTTTTCTTTTTTTTTAATCTCCTAATGAGGAATACATGCCTGAAAAAGAATCCAACCATTCCTATGCTAAACAAACGTGTCACATAATCTTTTCCATAATTTGATCAAACTCCATTGAAAAGATAGCTGGGGTTAGGGTTCTTTGTTACTCTTTTCCTGTTGAGATAGATTTACTAGAATTGGGATGTATAATATTTCAGGTGAAGGCAGGCCACTGAATTACAGAATATATTAAAATGAAATTATCTGTCTATACCCTTTGTTTAATTTATGGCATTTCTTCCTTGTCTTTTCTCATTACTGATACACCCTGAGGTCTCCTTTTAGCTGTCCATGATGCTGCTAAACTGTTTTTTTTTCCTGAATTGATACCATTCTTTGAGACCACGGTAAGGTAGATGAGAAGTTCTCCCCAACATGCATTACTATGTATTTATCAGCATTACATTTTATCCCGTTCCGTGCTGCTATTATCGCTTGATCTGGTTAAGCCTGTCAGTCTCCTGTACCCCTAAATACTGTATTTCCCTCTAAATGTGATGGAATGCCATCATTCAACATCTTTCCCAGATCCCTGCTGAAGCTGTAAAACCAGTCTGCATTTTAATACAGAATAAGTGGAAATTACTAATACCTGTCTTCGGTTATTTTGTGCCTTGATTACTTATGCAGGACTTAAAAGCTTTTGGCACTTCAACAAAACCGTCAGCTTGTCTTTCTAAGCTACTGTATCAGTGTTTGAGACTCAGGAGATGTGGTGGTTTTTTCAGTGAAGACGCTACTTAGGCAGTATATTAGCGTGATGGCTTTTCCTTTTGCTCTGAACGGAGCCTCTTCTTTATCTGTAGGAACTTTATCCCTTTAATATCAGGGCCGTTGTCTTTATCCCCGCAAAACAATTCTCCTTTTCATCCCAACTAACCACAACGCCCTCTTACACTTTGCTCTGCTGGACTCCATCTGTTTCTATAATTTTAGGCCACCAAGCCCCAGACATCCCAACCCAAAGTCCCCTCTCATACATAGAATCATGGAGCGGTTTGGGTTGGAAAGGACCTTAAAGATCATCCCGTTCTCCTTTGCTCTGCCACCCCACTGTGGCTGCTGCCCCTCTCCATTCCCCGGTCCCTGCGTGTGGCTGCCTACCACCTACAAGCTGGACTCTGACACGATTTAGGATTTGCAGGTAAAAGGACTGCATTCCCAGGCATTTCCTGAATTGTGGGAAGAGATGATTAGCTTCGATATTAATTATCTTTTTTCTGTACAATTCCTCTGGTTTTGAGTGAAGAGGAAGCCTGAGAAGAATGTACAAACAGAATCACTCGATAAAGCCTCTAGAAGAGTCGTGGTTGCAGTAACGCCGGGGAATTTCTCTTATATTCTCAGCCTTGCCAACTTTTCTTTTTCTGGAATTAATTGCAAACGACATTTGCTTTAGGTTTCTGACCCACTTTGGAAGTATTCCCAGTAGCTTTGGATAGCCATCTCTTCAAACAACTAGGGGACTTATGTTTTGTTCTTTCTTTTTCTTGTTATGCTTTTTCTTAACCTTTTTTTTGAGCTCATCAGGCATTGGGAAAGGCTAGATAAATGTCCCCAGGAAACCGATGAGAGGCTGGAGTTAAAATGGGAAAATGGGTTTGAGTATTCAAAATCCTATGTAGGGTTACTTAATTAGTGTTTATTTGCTGAGTCTTTTGGGTAGTGTTTTGATTATTTTTTTTTTAAACTGGAATTTTACTGTATACATTTGCATCAAGAGCAATTTGAACCTGGGGAATCGACATCTTACTGAGGAAATCTGTATTTGACACAACTACAATTCATATTCTATTTTCTATTTCAGTGTGTGGTTGTGCTAATATCATCCCCAAAATATGAGCAGGAACATACTGTAGTACCACTGTTATAATGGCATTTGGCCGTGAGGCCGTGAGTCGTCTTCAGGAAGAAACCTGGACACAAACCTTTTCTTCAGGAGGAGAAGTAACATTAAGACATTTCAACTGGTATGAGCAAACTAGCTTGCACAGCTAGGAGATCTATAGCTTCGTAGTTTTCTAATGTAATATAACGCCTGTAGGAGATTCTGGTTTCATCAGTAAGTGGAAGATCTTCTTAAATTATGAACTTGACTGTTTCTGTTAAACAAATTTGATATCCCACGTCCTCTCTGCAAGTAGAACACGGCATTATAATTTCAGGCAGCACGTGTATCTAAGACAGCTAAGGAATGTCGATGGTGGTTGCTGTGGGAAGCATGGCACTTAGGGGCTGTCGCTCCTCTCTGTGAGCAGAGGTGTAGAAGACTTGGGGACTGCTGTTTCTGTCTTTATCAAATGCAAAGATAAAATGTTTGTGTAAAAAAACCCCAAACAAACAAAAAAACCCCAAAAAACCAAAAAACAAAAACCCCACAAAAATTGATCACTATCATGCTAAGGTTTATTAGGCTTTTATAGAGATGTTATCAGAGAGAAAAGTCCTGCAGTTAAATTATATGCAGCCAATGTCATTAGTGACATTAGTGATGAGTAGGAGGAATTGAACATGTCCAGTTTTAGCAGAAACAGTAAATATCGGTGACATTCTATATGAAACTTTCATATTCATAAAAATCAGGTAAGAGAGCATTGCAACTCGAAATACTACTCAAAATACTTCAGCATCATTAACTACTGCTTGACTCTTGTGATAATGTAACGTTTTCAAATACTGACAAGAGCCACACGTGGTACTTAACAATGTTCATAGTCATTAGGTCAAATGGAAGTTTGGACTCTCTTTTTAAACTTAATTGTTCTCAAAATTTTTCCTTAATTTTCTAAAGTTTATTTTCACTTTAATCTTGTTTTCTCAGTCAAAACATTTTAACATGCATCACAAGGAGCAGGAAGATTTTTAAAAATAAGGTCTAGTTGCTGAATTGACGTGTTTGTTTCAAACCTATTAATTATTTTGGTAAAATTTAAAAGCTGAATTGCAATTGAATATTTTGAAAGCAAAACATTACACTGATGGTATGTCTGAAGCTGTCCATCAAGAACATCACTTCCTCCCTGTAGCTGCTAGTGGCAAGCAACTTGTATGTGGTTTTTTACACAATGAGCACCAAATGTAGTTGAGACACTGGTTTTGGTGCAGTTTCAATAAAAAGCATACTGTTTGAGAAAGCAGTAGTGATGTAACGCAGCAGACATACTGCAAAGAAATCCAAGTCAAGAAGGATGTGCCACATCTTCCTAAAAAAGCTTGCACTGAAAACTGAATACATGTGATCAAATTTTTGTGTGAGATATTAATAGCAATTATTAATCACATGGATATTTCTGTTTTACAGTATCCTGTAGAATACCATCGTTTTCTAAAGTGTAATTCCAGTGTGTTACCAGACACTTTTTTGACATATGTAAAATTTGTCGTTAGGGATGTTTGACACGCCAATGTTATGCTGCGATATGACTGTTAGGGAATTCCTTTCCTGCTTTTGCAGTTAGTTGTCACCTTCATCAGTTGGTACGATAAATACTTGGTACTATTTTTTTATTTTTACACAGTTTCGAATTCGTTTCCTTCTGCGTTATGCTTAAGACCTTAAGGAAAGTATGAGGGTTTATTTTGCAACTTGTGCTAGACCACTCTGATAATGTTTCCTACACCAATCATTTCACTGTTTTTACGTTTCCTGAGGGTCTTTCTGAATTTTGTCATTTAATGGTCTTCTAAATCAATACTAACCTCCGGTAGTCAGTCTTCCTCACACATTGCTGACGGCTTGTTTGGGGGTCTAATTGTGATTTTCAGATGAATTAATCTCTGTCCATTTTCTCAGAGCGTTGGCCTCATCCACCAGCTGGACAAATGCATTCTGGAGCCAAGCTAGTAACCTTTCTTCAAGAACCTTTCATCCATTCGTTGTTCAGGGCATATCGATCGATAATAGAAGGGCATCTATAGCAAGTTCTCCTGTGGGTATTACCAACATCCACGAAGCAACTGGGTATCGGTCAGTGCCAGTGCTGCGGTCAGGGCGAGGGAGAAGATGCCTGCAGAGCATCTGCCCTTGCAGTTTCCAGTGGGATATTGCTGAGTAAAAGAAGAATTTTAGTCTAGCCTACCTTATGCCAACGAGACACATTCATACATACATGAGAGGAGTGGGAAAAGGCATTTTGAGCTGTGTGGAGCATTTCTGAGCAGGGGGAGCAGTTGTGTCAGTATTGGTGGAGCTTCACGTTTAGTGGTGGGAGGTGTCAGTTGAACCGTTGCTCGTTGCATTCCCTTCTCCTCTGTCTGCAGCCTGGTTTAATATTTTCTCTTTCAGGGAATTATTGTTAGTGTGGTGGTGCTAGATGTTGCCACTTTAGGCTTTGAATATGGAAATTACATCAGTGAAATAATCTCTTTCTCCAGTCTGTAGTGCTAACCAGATGGTTCCACAGCCAAAAAGTTGACATCTTTTTATTTGAGAGATCTGGGCATTTTTGTCAAATATCTAACAGATAAGTGCTGTAAAAATAGAAGATTATCTCTCTTAACACAACTGCTCCTATTGCATTTGAGACATACTTGAATCTTACAGAAAAAAGCCGGTTTAGAAGCGTGGTGGCTGGTGCCGCTGCCTGCGTTGGGCGGCCCGTAGGAGCGAGTCGCAGTCTGGGGGGGTGCTGGGGCTGTGGGGATGCGCTGTGGCTCAGACAAGGTGGGGGATCAGTTAAGTTCATAAAACACTTTGTTACAGAATGTAGAAAACAAATACAGGAAACTGATTTAACGTACTGTAAGTGTTACTGGATGCTAAAACCCAGCTGGTGGGTGGGCTTGCACAAAGGCTTTGTTCGTGTGAAGATGTGAGCGTAGGTAGTATTTTTACATTGAACACTTCTCCTTCTCTGCTAAATTGTACTGCAATGTTTTACCATACTAAAGTAACCCTGGAGGTTTTTTTTCTTTTATGTCTGAAGTTGTCATAGGAATGGAAAAACCGCAAACCTAAGTACGGCTTTTCTGAAACTTAGTAAGTTGAGCAAGTTTGTTCTGGAAGGAAAGAAGATCCTTTCCTTCCTCTCCTTTCTTTCCTCTAGTGACGTATTTAATATGCCAAAACATATTGTAATAATTAGTTCATCGCAAGAGGAAGGAATTTGAAGATATTTTTACAATAAATTTCAAGATTTTTCCTGCTGCCACCAAGATTAGTGGTCAGCGCTAATGGTAGCATTGGTATAGTAGTTATAATAATAAATTTTGCCCAATAACTTTGGGTTTGTGCAAACAACTAAAAAAATTCTAACCTAAAAAACATTAGACCTCTATACAGTTACAATCTGGATCTTCATTTAAATTTCCTTTTTCAGGAATTAATCTGTGGATTAGTGTAACATCTTTCATACTGCATGCTACTGAAAGAAGCAGTCTGTAAATACTTGTAGTAGAAATGGAATTGTTCTTTGCCATCAGTTAGTCCCTCTTAATAGGTGTAGGCATAATGTAAAACAAAGGATTAATAAATAAATAAAAAGGATCCCCTAACAAGCAGAAAATTGTTTTCTCATTAATTAGTAGACGAATGTACGTGCTTCTGCACACACACAGTATTAGAGATATTCAAACTAGAAACTTTCTAAGCTCTTACTGAAATTATGAAAGCGCATTTTTTTAGAATACAAGGCCATTTTATACAGATTATATTTTATAGTAATACAATAGCAATTGTGCTGTCGTCTGTGATATCACACCGAATGCAATCTGAGAGGTCTTTGGTTGAAAGAGGTTTTGAGAAAAGCTAACTCTCTTGCCCTACAGAGCATCATCAGTTGGGACATTCATAGTGAAGAGCTTTGCCCAATTACCTTGATTAATATTTGTGTGGCTAATGGGGTGGAACTGGAAGGGTGCAAACTTAGACTGGTTGTCAGAGAAAAATGTTGCAGTAGCAACATCTGCCTAGCAGAGTTTTCAAAGCTGAACAGTGACATGAAACATTTCCGTCATGTTTTGTTTTTAGTGCAGAGCAGAAGCCTCTCAAACTTTTCAGATGCTTACAGAAATAATCAACTTCTGAACTCCGTGACAAATGTGGTTTGTGTGTAAATTTAACTGTGAAAACGTTTGAGTGGCTTCAAAATTAGAGGGACGGCAAGCACATTGGACACAGTAAAACATCACTTGGAATAATTAGCATAGTGGGTACACAGCCAACAATATGTTCTTCAACCCAACAGATGTGAAGAAATACCTTAAGGAGAAGAAAAAATCAAAACAGATAACAGAAGAAGTGTGAAAAACTTGCCATATTAATCATATTAAAACCAAATTTTGAGCATGCTTGTGTAGCCATGTGTTTTTGTGAAGCCGGGGAGGATTTGCTGTTTGAGGCCTGAGAAAGGAGCTGGGGGTGGGCTTCAGCCTTGCTGGGGCTGTGGGTGCTCAGGTTGGTCAGGGCGCCACAGCACTACCTCATTGGGATTGTATTTTCTGTCAATTCTGAAAATTTCTGATAGTTTCTAACTCAAAATACAATAGTGCTCATTTCAGTCTGGAAGTTTCTTTGGGTGGCGCGTAGCACTGAGTCACTCGCAGAGGCGGCAGCTCCCCGCTGGGGGTGGCAGCGCTGTGGTCGGTAACGTGTGACCTTGTGTGTTGAATGTGCGCTTATGAAGATTTATAAATCCTCTCTTTTCAGACTCCTGCTGAACAGGCCAAAGCTAGATTACAGCTGGTTCTTGAGGCAGCTGGTAAGTGTTGCTATTATAAGTAAAATTATATTATTCAAAAATGTATTTAATGTAATATCAGAAAAATGAGACCTATCAAGGCAGTAATTTTATCCATTTCCGTTTGGGGAATGTGAAGTCCTTTTCTCTATAGCCCACTTCAGTTTCTGGGTAAGATGACACTGGTGTGCATCATCATTGGCGCTTAACAAATCCCTTTAAGGAGATAAAAATAAGTAATTTTTGTTTGCTGTTGAGAACCAGCACTCAGATTTCATGTGTTTGTCCTCTTGCTGCTACTGAGACTTTATTCTGTCGTCTTAAAAATTTGGTTTCATGCCTTTATCTTTTAGCCCTGGGTGGAACGAGTGCATGTGTGTGTATATATATATATATATATATATATATATATATATATATATATATTTATGTATTTGAAGTGGTAGCAAACATATGTAGCAAGCTTTCCAAAAGACTCGGATCCAGAGAGTGATCTACCTGCTAGTTCTCTACAAAGAGAAACATTTCTATTTAGTCTAGCACTAGTAAGAAGGAAGGCAAGATACGTGTCTTGGTAACTACTTTTAATTTTGAACCTTTAATTTAAATAAAAAATGGAGTAATCCTGTAGCTTTACGCCAGGTTTAAAACTTTAAAGAAATTGTTGTCCTATTGTGGCAAAGATGAGATTATCATTCCTTTTATCCTGCCTTTTTTGCAAATGTTATATCTAAGTCCACATTAAATCTCAAAGACATGGTTGTTTCCAAATGGACACTTCCTTGGTTTATTTTTACTAATCTAAGGGTGTTGACTTAGCTTTGACATGCGCTTCTCGGGCTTTTCCCCCGTGGAAGTTGCTGTGGATTTGACCCGTGGTGTAACTGAGCCCAAGGTCCGTTTTGCTCTTTGTCCCCTTGGGTCGTCGCGCACCCTCGCGGTGGCGTGGGGTGGCCGGGCACCAGCTCCTCTCTGGCCGTGATGCCGAGGGGTTTGTCCTCTCTTCACCCAGGCTCCAAGTGGTTATTCCCAAGAGCAGCCCGTGTTTTGATGCACTTATGCTATGATTGTGAAAACAGGACTCGAGAACCTTACACGCTAGTGGGGTTGTGGTAATTACAATAAATTTATAAATTAATAATAATCCTTTTATATAACATTCCTGGATGTTCTTTAGGTACTTGTATTTGTCTTCAGATTATTAAAATAATGATTTAATGCTCTGAAGTGGTATTCTGTGTTGAGGTTTGTAATCCTAATTAATTTCTAGATCCTATTTTAATTTTCCCATTAAAACTTTGGCAGTTGTTCACACCAACAGGAAAGCTTCCAGTATTCCATATGCATTTTAATAAATACATATTTGCCTATAATTCAGCTTTCATCTCTTATATATGTATTTTTAACTTCTAAGCAGGAATTTCCAAGAAATGCCATTTTTTTCTTTTTTCCCCTTATGGAAACCTTCTGTTTTAAGGAATAAACGTCTACTCACATTGCTGATATTTTTTTCAAAAATGCATCTAGCCATTTGTATTGTATGGCTTCAAATGCATTCATTGTTCTCCTTAACTTTTAATAAATCTTTGAAGCATATAATTATAAAGTAGATGTGACAGCACTGACCTAAAAAAAGCACAATTTGTGTATACTACTCACATCTATCACACCTCATTTTTTAATTTAACACCTGGGAAATGTAGAAAAGATACCTGTGGGTTGTATATCATCATGACCTGGGTCCCAGAAATTTCCAAAAATACATAACGGGTCTATGACACTGTTAAATTTAAATATTCACAATTGAAGTCTGAAACTTAGATTGAAGCTGCGAGCTGTTCATAAGTAACTCAAGCGAGTTAATCTGTTTATTTCTCTTACCATCCAAAATACAGGAAGTTCTTTCCTGGCTTTATTTCAGTCTTGGTTATCATCTCAGGCGTTTATGAGATCATCCCCCCACCTTCTTCCCTCAGTCCTGTATTCAGTCAATTAAATTGAATTTTTATTAATCTGGTGTGAGAGGAGTGTTGGAAATGTTAATAATGTTGTTTTAATATCTTTTTGTGTGTTTACTCATTGCAAAATCAGCACTTTTTTCACCTTTAAGTTTAAAGAAATAAAAAGAAATCCGTGTCAGACTGTTATTGAGCAGCTTTCCAAGGAGCTCACAATCAACAGGTTAATTGTTGTTGCTGTTGTAGCATGATGCTGTATGATTTATTTTAATGTAACGCAAATTTAAATCTGTACTTTAGTAATGATGAGGGAAGCTGCTGTTTGCGTATGTAGTGCTTGGTACAGGATGCATCCCAAAGTTATGAATTAACTTGTAGAATATCTGGCTGCACACATTATGGGAGTTGCTCTAATCCCACTAAGTGGGGAAAAAAAGCTGTGCTTTATTCAAAATGTATTAGCTACTTTTTAATAGCTGTTAATGACACTGTACGCCTCTGTGGTTTGGACAAACAAAACAGTCTTACCTTCTGCAACCGCTCAAAGTTACTGACTAGCGTTGGGGAGGTGTTTGGGAAGGTCCCTTCGTTGTTCTTCTCTACCGACATGCTGTTACGGTGGCATTTCCGTTCCCCTTGCCCTGCCATTTCCACGCTGTTAATATCCCATCGCCCGTGATAATCTAACATTTTCTTATATTGTCTGGATTCAAATGTATTTGCTCGTTTCATGCTGAAGATTTCTGTATTTTACTGTACTTTGAAAGAATTAACCTAGAGAGAAACTTCACTTTGCTTCCTTAGCAAATTTTTTTGTTCTTAATATACTGGAGATGTCTTTGGATAAACATAACACAAATATAGCAAACAGTACGTAACTCTTTAAGGGGACAACATATATTAAATGTTAATGTGCTAAGCTGAAGCTAGTTTCCTGTAAAATACCAGCATTTGCTATAAGAGCAGCCTGACTTTAAATTCAAGCTGATGGTGGGTTTTGAAGTTTGCTCACAGCCTTGCCCAGCAATACATTTATCTAATACTCGAGCTTATTATTTGCTATTCACCATCACATCATGATGTTTCAAATGGAATTTCTTTATTTTACTATCCAAATTTCCTGTTTGGTTAGCCCCATCAAAGGGTCTAAATTCTAATGTATCCTTTGTCAGTGCAGCTACCGTATATTAAAGATTGTATTGAAAAAGGGAAGAGAGACTGGGACAAAAGTTTGTTGTGTACATGTGGAAAAATTGAATGTGTGTGCTATTGGACATTCATTTTGAGAAAAGAAATTGCCTGTAAGTAATGATACAACTTTGCAACACGTCCCTGCTGAACTGGAGAACTTAATTTTTATCATATTTGTGCTGGAAATGTTATTAGAATGTAGCTTTAATGACTGATGTTGACTAATTTAACATAGATAAGGAGTGTTGGCAGGTTAACTGGTACTCTGCTGGGCCCACTGATGCTGCCCCATTGACGCTGCCTGCCCGCTCCCCCAGCCTGTGTGGGCACGTGAAGGGTCATGCTGCCTGAGCTTGTTCAGGAGCAATTCTTTATCGTTGATAAATGTTTCATTTGAATCTTCTCTGGAGCCCCCAACATAAGAAGGACATGGACCTGTTGGAGTGGGTCCAGAGGAGGCCATGAAGATGATGAGAGGCTGGAGCCCCTCTGCTGTGAGGACAGGCTGAGAGAGTTGGGGTGGTTCAGCCTGGAGAAGAGAAGGCTCCGGGGAGACCTTAGAGCCCCTTCCAGTCCCTAAAGGGGCTACAGGAAAGCTGGGGAGGGACTCTGGATCAGATAGGATGAGGGGGAATGGTTTTAAACTGGAAGAGGGGAGATTTAGATGAGATATCAGGAAGAAATTCCTGACTGTGGGGGTGGTGAGACCCTGTCCCAGGTTGCCCAGAGAAGCTGTGGCTGCCCCATCCCTGGAGGTGTTCAAGGCCAGGCTGGATGGGTCTTGGAGCAACCTGGTCTGGTGGGAGGTGTCCCTGCCCAGGGCAGGGGGGTGGAACTAGATGACCTTTAAAGGTCCCTTCCAACTCAAACCATTCTGTGATTCTGTGATTCTCTCAGGACCTGGAACATATATAGAATTGAGGGAAAACTATTTGATGTCAGGGCTCAAGTTCAAGTGCTTTCTTCAAATTGGGCACAGGAACAAATACATATTCGTGTGCAATATACATGCATATTTTTAAAGAGAATGCATTTGGGCTGTTGCTTTATCAGAGAGCAGAATGTCTGAAGATATTTTGTTCAATTTTAAAAGCGGGAATTGCCAACCTTTCTCCAAGCATAGGAAATGTCACTCCAAGAGCTGGTTGCATTCTGTTCATCTGTGTTGGGCAGTCAAACAGCTCACCCTGCTTTCATGCCAAGTCCTGCAGACATCAGCACTAGCTACAGACAAGAGGCAATTTTTAAGGGCTGTGATTTCCAAAAGTATTTAGGTACAAAAAGATTTAGGTAGTCCTTGTTTTGCTTTATTCTTATTCTGGTGTTTATGTTAGAGCTGTCTTCTCAATCTGAAGATGTTTGTGTGTATAATTTTTTGCTTCACATCAACCTATTGACATGGAAATTATGTGGCTTTATCCCTGTGGCTTTTTAAGCAAGAGAAAGGGGTATATTGAAATACGCTAATAATGTTATGGTTTTAAAGAATATAGATTTGAAAGTGCTTTGAAAGTACAATGGCCATAGTTTTAAAAAGTTAGTTATACACTATTGTGTTCGCTTCGCTCTTCACTGCTTTCTTCATCACCAAAGATCCTTGATTTTTAGGGTAGGTAGGTGCAAAGGCCAACTGCTCAGCCTCAGCAGGAATTGTAGATGTTTGGTATCTTGGGAAAACCTGCTTTTAGAATCGCACTTAGATGCTAATTTAGGAAACAACAACCGATTTCTCTGAAAACCAAAAGACAGCAAATAGTAATCCAGGTTATTTTCAACCGGATTTATTTTTTTTGCTGATGTGTTTTGGGAATTGTGACTTCTGGTGTCTCATTGTGGGAGAGCTGGTAAAATGCAAAATATCCACCTTATTTGTGAGGGGAGGAGGGGAAGATGGCCGTTTTTATATTCAGGTAATATAGTGCTGTCACGAAGTTTTGTCTCCAAGTCCATTCATGCGGGCTTTGCCGTGCACTTCGTTAAAATTATTTTTTCTTTGTTGGTGTGGATTAATGTCAGTATCTTCATTCTCATTAAGCAGGGCAATAGTTGAAGATACTGTAGCACTCACTTTAATTTTTAAGGCAACTGATTTTTGATTTATAAAAAGCAGTCAGCTATAAATTTATATTTGCACGACTTTTTTTACTTACCTTTCCCTTAATGTTGCGATACGAGAAAGCCTTTTTAGCATCCTCTAACAATATCGCAGCAACTTGCCATGTCTGAGCAGATGTTAAGCAGGCAATAGTTGAATGTTAATTTTGAGAGGGTGGTATGTTTAAGCCTATCTGAAGTATGTTGCATGTGGGCCTTCCAACTTAGCGACAATGCTTTGTCTCTTGGGAGAGTTTTAAAGCTAAACCTCTTTCTTTTTGTCACTCTATATGGACTCTCTCAAGTCAGTATAAAGCAGATCATCCCTCGGCTAAAGCTCTTCAGCTTTTGTTATTGGGCTCTGTAGACCTGTAATTAGGCCTCCTGGCAGGCCTTGCAGGCCAGTTAATGGTCATATGGAGTTTCTGTGAGGCAGGCTGGCTTTGTGTAAATCCTTCGTCGGGATACGTTTATGGGTCACTTCCTACCAGGACGGGGCTTTGTGCCGCTGCCCCACGGGCGGAGAGGGAGCAGGTTCCCTTGACCATCGCCAGCTCAGTTCGCGGCGCACAATCTTCCCAGCTAATCCCCAGTGTAAACAGAGGATTTAGCTGAGCTTCTGTCACTTACAGTTGCCAAACCACTTGGGTGTCTGTGATTTCTTTCCCAGACTTCATTACTGAGAGACGGAGAAGCAGAGAAGATTTGAGCTGGGGTTTTGTCTTAAACGTTTTCTTGCTCGTATCGCTAATTTTAAGTAAAAAGTTTGCCCTGCATCGAATCCTGCCTTGATAAAACCCGTAAGCTCAACAGAAAACCTCAAAACTTTAAAGGCAGTTAACATGTGTCATAAATTGCTGTATGGCGCTCGTGTTTTCTTATAAAGATGAAAATGTGAATGAATATTCTAAAATGTAAATCTCTTGATAAGAAATAGCATGTGGGCATTTCAAACTATCAATCTGGCCGCCTTCACTAAAGTAGTCTGAAAGTTTGGGTTTCTTTCTATGGTGATAAGCCGAAATTTCTTACTCTTCATATAAAGACGATGACAAAAGGCAGTTGATCTGGATTTTCAAAGGTCTAGAGTTGAAATAAGTGACTGATCTATTTTTGGAATCTGCATTTCAATCTATCGCTGAAAGAACGTTCAAGAATAGAACATTTTTGTGCAAAGAATTCTTGACAGAGTTTATTTAAAGAAAACTTCAGAACTGAGACACTAATATGACATTAGCAATATGTGGTAAAAATTGATGAATACAAACCATAAGCATTTAACATTTATCAGATCTGTTTGGCAGCAATTCTGGATATTGGATATTTAACTCATTATCTTTGAATTATGCTATCAGATTGCTCTCTTTAATTTTGTACCATGCATCTTTATTACATTTTATGTATTCCTTAAAGAGAAAATAATTGAATATAACAAGTATTTTGGCCTTAGCTGCTGTAAAAATGCCAGCGTTTGATAATACTTACTGAATTTTCTAAAAATCTACCCATTACAACACATGTTATCAGGGAGAAAAATCCTAATTTGCACTCAGCGCCTGCTAAATAAATAGTCAAATATTCTCTGCTTTCTGGTATCAAAATGGCTCATAACAGATGTGGCTGAAAGGACCACATACGTAGACTGTATGATTTTAGTCTGGTGGAACTAATAGGATCACTTGCTACTTCATAGATTCTTGCTTTTCTTTTACTTTAATAAAAACTGTTTAGTTAAGTAGGATGGCCTCTGTTTTGGTCTTTTCTAGTGATGCAAAGTCGTAAGGCAGGCAGGTGGCAACAAGTATTGTTGGTGCTTATTTTTAAATGCCAAATTTATAAAATGTTTACGTATTTCTCTTTTTCTTCTTTTCTTCCTTTTTGATTTTGCTATTTGTGTTCTTTCCACTGAAAACTTGATGGCCTTAGTTTGAATTTCTAATTATGCGAACAATTTTAGAAGGATGGAAAACATGTGTTTGTATATATGCACAAAGGATGAAATGACACATAAAATATTTCATCTGTTTAAAGAAAATTTTAAAATAGCTTTTAAAATAATGCTTTACCCAGAAATTGTGAGAATTTGAACTTAAAACAAGCTTAAGAGTTGCTGAATGTTGAAAAAGAGATTAATATAATTACTGTGTGAGCATGGTCAGTTTGATTTAATATAAAATTCTTATTTCTATCAATTTCAAACAGTTATTTTGAGTAGTGTCTGTTCACGCTTTGAATTGAATTTTACTTCTATTTATATAAAAATATCAACTCTATGAGCAAAGATGTCTTACTGAACTACCTTTTCTCCATACGACAAACACGGACATAGGCTCTAAAAATGTTTATAAAAGTGTTTCGTGCAGCATTTCTTGTACACCAAGCTAAGGAGAGTTTGAATGGATAGGAATCTGTTCCTAATGAAACCACCCCCAAACAAGCAAGACCTGGTTACGTGTGAGTGAGCAGAGGTGAGCGCGATGGCCGAGCATCCGTCCTGCCACAGCAGCTCCCGGGGGCCGGTGGCGATGCTGCAGGACTCTTCCCACCCTCCCAGGACTCCAGCACAAGCCCGGGGACCTGGACAGAGGATGGGAAGAGCTGCATCAAATCGCCACGTCTTTGAAATAGAGCGTCCCCATCCCATCACAGGTGACTTGGTCACTTGTGCTGCTTCCAGCAAGTATCTGTAGTTGACAGCCTCCTGCTCCCTTACTCCAAGAGGGCTTTCAGGCACAGGATCAGGACGTTGGGTTTTGTTATGCTGCAGGTGACAAAATAGCAAGTAGTAATTATTGAAGATTAGATTTGTATCATGCTCTTTTACCAAGAACAAGCTATTAAAACATTAAAAACAAAGGAAAAAAAAGAAGTGGACTAAAAGAAGTTTTAGGTTGGACTTCGTGAAGCTCACCTTGCAAGGTTGTCCTGAGACAAGAGAATGAGAGTGAGAACTTGAGAGGAAAACGAAGAGGAAGGTGGGTGGAGGAAAGATAAAGCAATTATTCTGAAAGTGTACATGAGGCATTGCTATCGCAATATATCCTTGATGATAGGGGTGTGTTTTTTTTTGAAATATTAAGGTAATTGTCTATTTGTTTGCACACATTAGCATTAAGAGTTGACTGGTACAGGGATGGCCAACCACAGGCACAGGCGTAGTGTTTAGCACTGATCAAGATTTAGGCTGGCAGTAGTGACTAACAGTTTGGTTAAATGTGGTGTGTACTAAACAGAGAGGTTATTTGTCATTGGCCAATATAGTAAATAAATAAACGCATGAAACAGTAGCGTCTCTTCCTTCTACAGGATCACTGTAAATAAAACTGCAGTTTCATCCACTAAAATGAATCAAAAAAATTCTGTATCTTTTCCCAAGACTTTTGTGTGCTCGTTAGGATGTTTCCATACCTGAAATTCCCATTCACAGACTTTTCGACTTAGCCTCATCCTAGGTTTTTTAAGCTTCGTGCTAGAAAGATCACAACAGATAGAGGTGTTCCTTGGTGGAGAAAATGTTCTTGATTTTTTTTCCTTCTATTCCAGGAGTCTAGACATGAATAGAAGATTTAGTTTCCAAGTATATGGATTGCATAACATATATGGTCACAGTCTCTATTTTGATAAGTAAGCTTTATGGTTATTTCTTAACAAAACATTTGGTGCCTGAAGGATTCAAGAAGAGATCTGGCTGTAAGGAAAGGAAGGGTGGTGGCTCTTTCAGTGTCTATAAGACTGTGAACCCTGGTGGGAATTTTCATCTGTAGTGAGTCTGCACCAGTCCATGAAGTTTGTTATTATTCCCTGCCTCAGTTCTCTCAAAGGTAAATAAACTGAAATGACACTTGTGAAATGTCCCAAATCATCCAAGTGTGCTGAGCAGTCCCATTTCTCTCTGCTGCCATCTGACATACTGAATGGTTGCATAGCTTCCCATAGCTCCAGAAAAGGGTAGTCAGGGCTCTCAGTGAGCTCATCCTTTCCACGAGGATCTGAGCATTTATACTTCCGGCTATAATCCTGTTCCCATACTCTACAGATTAGTTCACAGCTCTTGACTGGTGAAAAGCCTAATTTTTTTTGTCTTCATCTGCTCAGTTCTGCCCAGACAGTATCACAATGGCAGATGCACATCCTCAGTTTAAAGTGATTTCTCAGAAGTTTTCATAGTATATAAACCTTCTGCTGTAGGTACATATTTGAGGGTGGAAGATTTTATCCTATTCTTGCAAACCAGCTAATTTAGGAAACCCATCTAATTATGGAGTTAGTGAACCCAGTTTCTAGGTCAACTACTGATTCCTACTCAGCAGATTTCTGTGTCTAAAACCATTTAGTTGATAACATCAGCAGCAAAGAGCACTTTCGAACAAATTCTGAGTGATAGAAGAATTAAATGAGTAAAAAAAAAAAAAAAATCAAGGAATAAATTCATGGTAGCTAATTTTTATATTCTGTGTTTTATGAGAACTGCAGGTATTTTAAGACTGAATTTCAGAAAGATGCAGGAAGTATTTGAACTTCACCTGGGTGGTCTGTGCCAATGGGCTTCACAGCCACATACAAGTGCTTATACAGCTGGACATTAAACACATTTCTTCATAGATTATCTGCTCCTAATTTGTTGGCAAAGCTACATAATCTCATTAGACTACTAAAAAAATAATACTTTCTGCATGCAAAGCGACAACTATATATAAAAAAAAAAAGTGTCACTACTCAAAGTAATTACTTTTTAACATATTAATGGTCTTGTCCTTACAGAGTATGTGATTTTGAAGTGCAGCTGTTTTGTGTCATTGGTGAGCAAAGTAAACACTTGATTAATCAACAATTACTTCAATAATTAATTCAACTTAATTTTCATGATGGCTGAAAAAATGCAGAATTTTAATTAAATAAATTTGGGTAGAGAATGAAATGTGTTTGAAACAAAATAATTCACTTTTGAAATTTATATTACCATTGTATTGGTATCTAAATGCCATTCACCTCATGAACCTATTTTGTAAAAAAACAACGCTGTGAACCATTTCTGTAGAATGTGTGGTTTTCCTAGTTTAAGAAGCCAATGAGTAGTTGCTAATGTAGAGATGCTATAATGTAAAACAGAGCCTATAAGTAGACTTTACAGTAACTTCATTAGTTAATGAACATTTATTGCCTTTAGAAATAATTCTGAAGCTTTTATGATTTCTATTTTTTTTGTTAGATTTTTATCCGAGACCGGTTTTTTGTGCTACCAAGAAACAAAAGTATCTCGGGCTTGCATTATAACTAATGGGTTTTCAGTAATATTGTAGCATATGGTATACATGATTTTGATGCAAATATGTGTGCTAATTATGTGCAGATGAATCTTTCAGTCCTGCTATTGATCTTAAGTCAAAGACAATTTTTCAGTTAGCTTAAGTTTTATATCAATTCATATTTAGCAACTTTGCCCAGTAATTTAATTATACGCTGTTTCGGCTGCAGAAACCGTATGTAGCTGTGTGGCTAGTTTCTGTTTAAGCATGCCTTTTGGGACATGTTATGTCTTAATATTGGTAGCAAAATACTTATTTCTTATATTTTACCTGATCTGTTTCACCATCTTCTCTGTATAGGTGCCTGCTTTGGTCTGTGGTCATTAAAGCATTAGCCAGAATGCATGCCCCTAAGATCTCTTATGACAGTATACCCTGTAAATCTTTGGATATTTACCACCCTTCAGATTTTCTACAAGTGAAACTGGAGAGTGTTTGGCTGGATTTTATAGCATGGATGCCAAGAAAAGGGCTTTAAAGTCCTCGATCTGCTCAGCAGCACTGTCTCGGGCTGGTGGGCACGAGTTGCCTGTTTAAATGTTTAGGGCCTCTCCATCTAATTTCCAGATGCGAAGTGTGCCAGAAACCCTCACTCAGCTTGCTGAAAGGAGAAATAAGTGGAAAAGAAATAAAATGTCCTTGCTCCTTCTCACTGTTGTGATGGTGCATCCTGCAAGTCTTTGAGTGTGGAGGTAATTATAGGAGGCCTTGGTCATCCTCCAGCTGGTAGGCGTTTCCAAGGCACCTATAATTTAATAGATAAATGCTCCCTATCTATCAATGTATTTTAGGTCGCGGTGCCCTTTTGAGGTAGGGCAACTGTTTCAGGGAGTTTCAATGACTTGCCAACAGTCATGGGAAGTCTGTGATGGAGCAGGGATATGCCTGTGTCCCAGAACTCGGTCCCATGAGTGACCATGTCATCGTCTTTTCCTCCTTAGCTCCAGACGGAGATTAGAAGTTGTAATTAGTAATTAGTGCCCTGTCTGCTGTTATTTTTCAACTGGGAGAGAACTTCAGGGTTGTCCAGAAATACACATTGCTATGTGTGAAGTAAAGGTACCTGAACTGTAGATACAGAATCAATTATTGTTATCGTATTTAAGTATATACTCACAGGAAAAGGCAGACTTCTAATCAAAGTTGAATATTTCTGTTTGTCGGTACTACTTCACAAAATACCTATGTTTACGAGCCAGATATTGATGGAGTTAATATTGATGCTGCACAGTGCAGCCCACTCTGCCTCTAAATCCCAACTGGAACAAAATCCCTCTACATCCAACAGTCTTGCTTTAAGCGGCTTTAAGTACCACTGGTGCCTGCTGCCTGCCAGGTAAACCTCCCGGGTACTTCCATGAGTTTGTCTTTAGAGGGTTTAGACAACTTGTTTGGTTTGCATGGAGCGGAGGAACCTGAAGGCATCTCCACTAAGAGATGGTGTTGCGGTTGTTGGAGGTCACGGAAGGAAATCCTCCTCTTCTACCACTCCTCGGTGCTGCAAGGTGCGGGTAGGAGTGGTGCTGGAAGGTTTGTGTGCATGCAAGGGTCTGCACGCTGTGGTTCAGCCTGGGACATCAGTGCAGCTCTAAGGGTCCAGGGTCCAGCCTGAGCTGGGGGAGCAGTCGTGTGAGAGCTTGGGACCACGAGGCGGCAGGAGCAGCATGCCGGCTCACCTCAGGGGGGTGGCAGGAGCAGCAAGGTGAGATCCCATCGTTGTGAGCGTGGCTGAAGTTGGTGGGCAGTGGGCAGTTCAAACCAAGCATGGTGTCCTTAAGAATATTGGTGACGGCTCCTCCTGAATACAGCCCCAATTCTTGCAGACAAACTTGGAAAAACTTCTTTTGTTCTTCTGTGCAGCAACAAAGTGCAGAATCATTCCTGAACAGTAACGGTGTGCAGAAATACAGGCTGGGTTTAAAAATCGTAAAGCCTAGAAAAGAGAGCAGGAATTTGTGAATCTTGTTATACACAGGTCCATGGGCCTTTTTTCCTCTTAGTTCCCTGTCAATTCGGCTAAGCTCACTTGCCTACTTGTTGAATATGTTGATTTGCACCATTTTCTTGGAATATTTCACAGCAAGTGAAAATCAAAACCTGCCATTTTTGTGCTTTTCACATTCCTCCTTTCAGAACAACCTGAAATACGAGCACATTGCTCTGCATTCAGAAATACAGTCATCTAGCACCTGAAAATCTTGTTTCGTGCCTACATGATCTTCTTGTAAATCATGTATATCAATTTTTTCACTTGAACCAAGAATAGTATTTAGTGTAGGTAGTAAAATTTTTGTTTTACAGTTATTGAAAGAATATTTATGACAACTTCATTAAATATGGAGAACTAAGTGTGCCATTTTCTCCAAGTGGTTTCGTTTGCTCGTGTTTTCTTTGTTGACCCAAATGAATGAAATTAGAACAAACAATCTCTGAGTCATTTGTAATCAAGAGCTGATTAATGGAGTTTGGTTTCATAGCCATTATTCATTCAAGAACACCTGATATCTTTCCCATAAACAAATTGTGTTTGTCCAAATTAAGAAATTAAATGAAGCATTTGATGAGTTTATGATTGACCCTTCTAACTCTGAGCCCATTAGTCAATGTCATTATCATACAAAACTGTTTGACTAATGTGCTGTCTGAAGAAGCATGTGGATTTATTATGATTTCTGATTAATGCATGCTGCAAGCCAAACTACTAGATTGTAATAATTTTTTGATTTTCATTTTAGCAGTCACTGAAGATTTTCATCTGTGATGAAATGCATTTGTGTCCCATTAGATTTGGAGATGATTATGAGGTGTCGACTGAATAAATTTTAAAATATAGTGGTGAAGATTTTGCAAAGACTTCCCCTCCCCCAGTGATGCAGTTGTGGTAGGCTTTTTATAAGGATGACCGCCTATTGTTTAATAGGAACTTTGCTGTGACTTCAGAGAAATTCTCATACTTAGGAGACTACCAGTAAAAATTTCTATAAAAAGAGACATTATTGTTTTTCTTTTGTTTTGCTCATACTTCATTTTATGAAATTTTAATATCTGTATTTTAAAAAACGGAGGGGTGTTTGGTTACTTTGGTTATTTAAACAGGATTTTATATGACAATATTTTCTGCCTACAAGAATGCTCTTGAAAGGCAGACTTCTGTAATAACAAGATGACTTTATCTTTTAAAATACCATAAATCCTATTCTTGTGAGAGTTTTTTTTTCAGTTTTAGATAGCTAAACCATTTTTTTTTTAATTTTCTCTTTAAAATATAGTTTACATGGGCTGTGTACAAAAGGGTAGATCAAGTACTCCCTTCATTTCATGGAAAACAGATATTTTCAACAGTCTGTGCTTTCTCGGTATTTTGAGGAACTGTCGTTTTTGAAAACATGACATTATGAAAATGCAGTCCTTGGAGACAAAACCGTTTTCTGTTCTCACCAAGACAATTTATTTTGTTCTGAGACGTGAAAAGCATAGGTGGTGTATGTCTATTTTAAGTGGTAAATGGTCTTTCTGGATCATTTGGATACTTGCAGTACCACCAGGAACTTTATCTAATATTTCGCTTCTTTGTTTCTAGGCCACCGTTCTGTATTGCTTCTTTTTTGAGAGGCAGGGTAGAAGTCATGCTGTACCATCTTCACAGTTCACAGCTAACAGTACTTGCGTTCATTGAATGCTGATACCTCTAGATATCAGAACTTATGGTTTTAATTTTAAACGGAAGAGTGTGCAAATGTACTTGGAGAGAAATATAACAGTGTGTCAGAGGTGTGGAGAAAATCAAAAACAGGCATAAAGATTTTGGTCACAGAAGAGATAATATATCTGTTTCTATATGTGAGTGGAGTTGCTTCCATATATGCCAAATTTGGCAGTAACATGCCTAATCATACCAAACTGATAATGGGAATTAGAACCAGAATAAACTTAGAAGAGGGTGGGAGGGTCTCTGTGTTCTATCTGTGGTGGGATAGAGAATCACAGAATGTGTTGGGTTGGAAGGGACCTCTAAAGGCCATCTAGTCCATCACCCCCTGCATTAAGCAGAGACATCTTCAACTAGATCAGGTTGCTCAGAGCCTCATCAAGCCTGGCCTTGAATATCTCCAGGGATGGGGCCTCCACCACCTCTCTGGGCAACCTGTGCCAGTCTCTCACCACCCTCAGTGTAAAGAACTTCGTTATAATGTCTAATTGCCCGTCCTGGCAATGAAACGCACTTTTCCCCTCTACCAGCATCCTAGTTAACTCATTCAAAAGAATTGTTTTAAAGACTGAATATAGCTCCAGTCTCTCAGCTACTTCAAGTAGCATATTATATGTATTAATAATTTTATCTGAAGACAAATGGGTATTTTCCCTTTGAAAAAAGTACCTGCTAGCTAGAAGCCTTGCGTGGTCTACTCTGAGAGCTTTGCATAATAGCAATTGAAGAGTGCATTCAGAGAGTTTATTAAAAAAAATCTCCCAAATATGTGATGAATAAACTTACATTAACTGCCTAGAGCTATATTTGCCTGTAGCATTTAAAACTCCTAATTCCTTGTCTGGTGTTTAGCTGTGTAGCGGGACCTGAACAAACACCAGCAATTTTCTTTTGATCCTAAACCAAAGAGTGTGAAAGGGAGAAAGAGAGAGAGATGTGAGTTAAAACATCACCCTGGATGCTTTTTAAGAGCAGTTAAATGATAAAATGGTAGAGACGGTGTTTATTATTTGCTTGAACAGTGTATTGGCAGATATAAACAATACATATATATGTATAAACACACAGAGATATAGATGTATTTCTCTAGCCTTCTTTTTTTAAAATTAAAAGCTAGACTTTCATTTAACACTCTTCCAAATGCGAATCAATATGCAAAGCAGGGAAAGTTCGTACTGAATTAAATTTGCAGACAATGGTTTCAGCCATGTTGCCACAAGCTTATTGAAGAATTGCTCTGTGATACATGGGAAAGGGCAAAATGGTGTCTTTAATAAAAGGCAAGAATAATGAAAACTTGTGTCCTTTGCCATATCACTTGTATTGATTACCCTGGCAAGAAAAAAAAAAAGTATTTCAAAACACAGCTAATGTGAACAATCAAGTTGTATGCTTTTATGTCAGATCCTCCCTTTAATTCGCTTTCTATTGCTCTTCTCTATGCTGCAGTGTAATTTATTATTTAAGATTTCTGGGCAGGCTTCTTTGTTTAAGCCATCATGTATCCCCTTATGTTGTTAAAATACCCAATGAAACAATTTAATCGGAGTATCGTCTTAAAGGTTTTGAGCATTTTATGCTGTTGATTTTAAGCCCTTGGAGAGTCTTCTCTGAAAAATGTTAATGACTTTATAATGGTGAGCGTCTTTGAGCAATCATGATTCCATTGCTATCAAGGCAAGAAAACGTGAAGGGAAGACTGTCATGGATTTCTCAGTTTTTTTAGAAATCAGGGTTATTCACGTTTATGTTGTAAAAGAACACGTATCTGAAACCCTGAACTGGTCCTGCATGAGCTGAGCAGCCGAGCGCAGAGCTCCGTCCAGGCTGAGGGTCATTAACTGTAGTCAGCAGAGATTAAATAAAGTGTCAGTTATGTTGTTCTGTATTTACACAACACTGAAGCAGAGGGGGAAGGCAGCGGTGTCTATATTTGCTATGTTATCAAGGTTTTTAATAGAAGGAACTTGCGCTGAAACTGATAATAGTTGAACCTATGCCTAGTAGCTTATTTCAATGAAGATGCAGTGCTATAAATGGTATTCTTAGCAGTGTTTCTGTTAATTAGTGTGTCAGTATGAAATATGAGCGGTTGCTTTTTGGAAATACGCAGCAGAGTTTCATCCTGGAAATTGTTTCTGTTCTTCTCACTCACATTGATACACCATCTGCGTCTCTGGTTTTGTCTCCCTTGGAGTAAGAGTAATACTCCGAGCTTGTAGTAACACTTTATTTCTGGATTTTCTGGTCTGAAGAGTGGGTAGAAGTAAAGGGAGGAAGGAAATTAGTTGGGGAAGAGTACAAAGCAGTTAAAAGTTACATTAAAGGGAAGGCATGGAGGAGGGAAAGGTTAGGGCAACTACAAGCAGCAGAAGGGCAGAGAGGAAGAGCAAACTTACTCAGAACTGTGGTGCTGCTCACATGAGTATTTGACCAGGACAAACGGGTGCAAAATTGGAGTATGCAGAACAGCAAGAATTGGTGTCCATGCTAACAGGATGTATTTTTTTTCCCTTTAGCTGTAAATAGGAACTTGAGAAATAGCCTATGCTCCTTTGCGTCAGCACTGTCTTAAGTACTTAAGGATGTCTCAAGTCTCAATTTAAAATACCTTGTCCAGCTGTTTGATGCTGAGTTGAAATGTTGGTTTGGACATTCCAGTCTGGCATTTCTACCACGGGCTTGTAGAACACCTGGTGACATTTTTGTGCTTGCTGTAGCCATACACATATTTCTGTTGATGGGACTTCTATACAAGTAAAAGTCAAAGGGCATTTTGCAGTTCTGATCAGCAGGTGGTGGAGCCCAGTCCATGAAAGGACACTTTTAAAACGTGTCCTGCAGTGCTGAACTACGTTTCTTTGGTTGTTACAGCGTGGCAGATGATGAGAGGTGCTGGTTTTCTTGCTTTTTCTAGTGCCTAGAATTTCAGCTTGTGCAATACATCAGCTTTATGTTGCTATGACCATTGAATAATCCCACATGCACTTCCTTTTGTCTATAGAGGGCACATTAGAAACAAATTTGCTCCGCAACTCATTTTTCTTCTACGCCATGCTTTCTGGTTGAGGATGGGAAGGAAAGGAGTAAGGACATTGTGGATAAAATAGTACCACTATTTGAGGAGAGATAACATGGAAACTGGAAAGTTTTTGTATTGGGTTTTTTTCCCCCTACACTTTCTCATTCATTTTTCAATCTACATGCAGTTTAAGTTTTTGTTATAATAAGCATCTCTTTCATAGCTATTGGTGAAGTACAGAATTCACATTATGTTACTTTATTCAAACAAATTATGCTTAAAGTATGAAAATTAAAAAAAAATCATATTCACTTTTAATATATTCATTAAATATATGTATTTTATAAAATGCCTGTAGTCATTAACATACATTCTGAAAACCCTATCGTAGACTTTATTGCAACCTGGACCAGAAATATGATAATATGATTCTTCCTGTGTTCACATAGATGTATATCATAGAATCATAGACTGGTTTGGGTGAGAAGGGACCTTAAAGACCATCCAGTTCCAACCCCCCTGCCCTGGGCAGGGACACCTCCCACCAGACCAGGTTGCTCCAAGCCCCATCCAGCCTGGCCTTGAACACCTCCAGGGATGGGGCAGCCACAGCTTCTCTGGGCAACCTGGCCCAGGGGCTCACCACCCCCACAGTCAAGAATTTCTTCCCAATATCTCATCTAAATGTCCCCTCTTTCAGTTTAAAACCTTTCCCCCTCGTCCTATCGCTCCAATCCCTGAGAAAGAGTCCCTCCCTGTATCAAGAGCAGCAGATTTACCTGATGTGAGGTGAGGACCGGGCAATAGAATTACTGCAGCTTTGAGAGTTATTTGTGGACCGACAGAAGTGCAGAGGAGAGAGATTTTTATTTCCTTCTATTATTGTTCCCTGTCTTTCTCAACTGTTTGTTTGAGATAAATTATAATCAAGTTTACCACCAAAAGCCAAATTTGGGTGAGGGCAAAGCCATGAGCTGGTGGAATCGAGTGGCAGAGCGACCTGAAGCCCCAGAAGCGGGGGCTGCAGGCGTCAGAGGAGCTTTCCTGCTCCCGGGAACGCTACAGCAGTGGCTCTGCTGCACTACAATAACCTGCCAAGATAATTACAGAATATTATCTTTTGGGCTGTAATGTTTCCAGGTTTCTGCTGCAGTGTGTCTGTAGAAATAGACTTTTTAAAACTTTATTGAACAGGCTCATTCCTAGCATTTTTAGTGGTGAGAAATGTACTTTTCTGAATGAAGCTGCCGCATGTGCCTTTCCCCTGCGCGGTGTTTCTGCGCAGAGGACGCGTTGCTGGCACCAATTAGTTGTCATTAGAGCTTGCTTGGTGGCCCTGGCTGGCTGCACCTCGTCTGTGCCTTTAAGCTGTACATTATTGACGTTTTATTCAAAGACTCAGCCTAGAAACAGATGATAAAATGTGCTGTGCTCTTCAGCAGATAAATTTACAGTATTCAGCTGTTTGTAGGTGATTATGCAGGGCTGCAACAAAATAAAGCCTAAAGCATCATATTAGCTGTGCCGTTTATATGGGTGCTAATACACTTTGAATAAAACCCGCAATTACTAAGCACTTTTGAGTCCTGACAAGACAGTCCCATGACGTTAATGGTATCTTTATAACCTTTTTAACTTCTTGTTTCTCTGACAGAGCACTACAATAACAGCAATGGGTTTGCCCTTGGCAAGCAAAAACTCATTTTGAGAGGATAATAAGTATTTACTATTTAGATAGCTGGCAATAAAATTTCTCTGAATGAGATTTTACTGAGAAAATACAAACTGATTAAATTACTTTCTTTAATGGACTGGTGAAGCATGTAATAATAGTTTGTTGAAGCAGCAAGTCTAATGTTTAGCTCTTTTCGTTGGGTTTGGGGTTTTGGGTTTTTTTTCTGAAAATACAAGCCGATTCTTTTTCCAAGTAGAAATTTTGACTGGAAAACCTATGCTAACCTTTCCATCCAAGTCACAAGATATTTTTTCATCTTAGGAATGGATGATAATCTCAAATGTTGACAGACAGTATTGTAGTTGCAAAGAGCTTTGGGAATCCTTAAATATTCTTACAGAGAGTTACTATCATCTGGCACCAGGGTACATGCAGAAACATGTGGAATGTGATGTCACCTTATATCTTAAAAATAGATATTTCGTGGAAAGCTACAGAGCATGCACTGCGTCTCAAACCAGAACATTTTGTAGAACAAAACTAGTTTAATAGCTGGGTATGTTCCAACAGAAGGCTATTTCCCAGGTGATGTGGAATATTTATGAGATTAAGAAAAAAAGTCCTTTTAAGTACATGTACTAGAACACATTTTGTTATTTAAAATATTTGGGTTTATTGTACTTCTAGACAACTAATGTCCTACTGGATAAAATTAGAAAAAGAAAGATTATACTAAAAGAGCAGGTTTTACAGATCCCGCGAAGCGAGGAGAATGCGTGTACTTGTAAAACTGATTTGCAAACACTTACCTGCATTCTAACTAAAATGAGCTGGCTGTGTATATTAAATAGGTAAGATCATTCTGGGTCATGTTTTGAACACTATTTCTTTTTAAGTCTGTATCAATGATGCATTCTACAGCTCCTGAAAACCAAGATGCTCAGTACAAATTTTGGAAATCCATAAATGTGTGTGTGTATACTAGACCACCGATTTCACTATTTTCATTGCAAGTCAGAGAATTTCATGTTCTCACTATAATAAAACTTATTGAAATGAGATCCAGACTATCATGCTCTTCTGTTAAATATATCTGAATATGCATATCTTACAAACACCAATTTACAGGCTTTCATTGTCTGTGAAACCCCTGGCACTGATACGCAGGGTTTTTTTCTGGCATTTTGTAATTCCAGAAAATCTGTATTCTTGGCATTGGGAAGTACCAGGGATACTACCTAACATTATTAGTATGGCACTAGAAGAAGAAAGAGGATAATATTTCTTTTTCTTTTTAAACATCAGTCACCGTATGGAACTGCTGTGATGAGCAAACAAAGTCATAATCTACACTGTATTAGATTTAAAAATATAAAAAAAGCCCTAACTTTTGCTTTCCCCAGTCAATAACTCCCTTGAAATATGTTTTTATATGGCGTAGCTCATGCAATACTGCATGGGCTTATAAATTGAAATCTCACTTTTTTTGGACGTACCACACTGGATGACTGATGGCTGTATCTATTTGCCATAAAATTTTAATTATGAAATAGTTATGAATCACTGCACTCGCTTTTTAAAGTGTTAAAAAAAAATGATGGCTTTGCTGTTTATTATAAACTCTTGAGGGTAGAGGAAGAAAGTGGGAAAAGACTTTGAGTCGGCGTGGGCTGGATCCTGACCTCAGATGTTTACTTAGATGCACCGTCAGAAGGCGGAGGTGCAACCTCAGAGCTGGTTTTACAGACGTACAGACAGCCCCTTCCCTCGCTGACAGCCCCGCTCCCACAAAGACTGACAAATACTATTAATTTTGTTAGTTTAACAGTCCTGTGGGTGTCCAGGATAGCAGTTCATAATCATAACGTCCTTTGGGAATGGGGCTTTAGCGACTGTCGCCAGAGGAATAGCCGTGCAGCCTTTGTCCCTGCAGGACACCAGCATGGAAATAAACCGAGCGTGTTCACAGATGAATACAAAATCTGTTAAAAAATTAGGTGAAATACCTAGAGTTGTGCAGAACTTTTAATATCCACTGCAGTCAACGTAACGTGGTTTATGTTATCAGTGTGTCAGATTTTGTTAACGACTACAGCATCGGCGTATTTAAACATAAAAATCCCCGTAGTACTGTCACAACGCTTGATATTTCCCAATTTTTTAGTTTTTAGGCTGCAAACGCGTGCACCTGCACCTGATGTATTTGATATGTGCAGGCGTTACTTTAAATGTCTCCCACTTTGAATTTTTCTTTCTGAAAATGAGATTTTATTTTATTTTTTCCCTTTGGCTTGGCAGCCTGACTGTCAGGGGCAGGGCTCTTACACTGAGACAGAGTAACAGATTGAAGTGGTTTCAGGGCTTTAATCCCTTGGTAAATTAGCCAGCAGGCTCGCCTTTTCATGGATGTGCTAAACAACAGGTTGATGCCATTTGGGCATTAGCAAGGAGAACCACCTGAGGGAATAGGAAATGAAAGAGAGAGATGTGGCGTGGAGGCAGCGCGTGCCCATTAGCACCAGAGAGAAGTAATAACGCTAAATGAGTTTTTAAAGGATAAAGTTGGGGGGTTATCTAGTCGTTTATGATTTGATTCATGTGTAATTGATGCTGGTAATAGAAAACATCCACGTTGCACTGTAAACTTACAAAACAAAAATTTAAAAAATTCAAAATACTTATCCTTTTTATTATAAAGTCATGAGTATTGTCTCATTTTTCTTTATCGTGTACATTAAATGTGCATATGAGAGTATATGCTATATGCAGATATTCATATTTAAACGTTTTTAGTCGCTGGTTGATGAAGAAAACCTTTTTACTTTATATCAAGCTAAATAATCCTTACGCTTATACAATATTTGTTTTTATTAAAGTAGGTCTAAAATCAAAACCCAACTTCACTATTCATTTAAGCTTGTTTAAAAAAGTGGATGTGTGCTGCTGTTTATGTCTTTATTTATTTATTTATTTAGCTGGGAACAAAGTAGCTAATGTTACTTTAATGAAGGAAATTATTAAATTTGTGTGTTTTCTGTAGTAAGAAATCAATAGTATGTTTAGGAAATATAACACAGAGAAAGCTGATGTCAGAATAAAACCATTAAACCTACCTGTTAGCCTCCAAGTCCCTCCCTCAGAGCTTTTAATTTTCTACTTAGAAGGGGGGTTTAGGGATCAATATGAAGATCTGTTGATAATATTATATTTAATTAGAGTAATCAAAAAACATGCTTAGAGCATGACACCTGCCAGGGAGAGCTTCAAACCCGTAGCAAGCAGCATGTGTTAGCAGAGGTTCTTTCGCTTGTCCATGGGCAAGAGTCCCAAACGGGGCAGCTTCTCCGCTGTCTCACCGGCTTTGATCTGGTTTGGGGGCAGTTGATGCTCCCATAATGCCGTTGATCAATGATTTCCTTTCAGCGGTGATGTAATTAAAGAGCTTTAGTCAGCTTGCGCTGTGTTGTCTTGAAATTTATTATTCTGGAGATTTAAAGAAGATCGATAGGGTGCAATGGCCCGATGTTGAGAGCCAAGGAGGAGGCACGCGTGGAACACAGCTCCAGGACACAGGCGGGATGTCTACCTGGGACCTGGAGCTGACCTGTGCACAGCACAGCCTCTTTAACCAGTAGCGGTTTATTACCTATTTTTATCATGTAGACTCGAAACTAGTCTGGCCTGGTTATTATTGATCTTGGGTTATTCAAAGGAGTGGAAATCAAGTACTGTAAGAAAATAGCGATTAAAGCAGTTAAATGTATTTTTCAGAGATAGTTATTACTCTGGTTGCAACATAAGTATGAAATTTTAAAAATAATCTTAGAATGCTATTATCTTGAAAGAAGTCACGATGAAAGTTAGCCTGAAAAAAGCTACGATTTTTTTAAAAATGTGTGTAGGTGAGCATAACCTAGAAGAGAGATATTGCTTATTACTGGAGCACAGTCTTGAACAGTGAATAGAACATGAAATTGTGTATATGGTTAGAAGCACAAGAAACTTACTTCTGCACAGTAAACAATGTTGTATCAGACTTGGGCTCCCGGCACCCACCTCCTGTTCTCCAGCTGTTCCTGGGCTTGTGGTTCTCATGGACTAGTTCTGCTCTAACTGTCTGGAGTAAGAGCCCCTGTAACCTGCTTGGAGTGGGCATCATCTTGTTCCCACCCCCCTGCCCTGGGCAGGGACACCTCCCACCAGCCCAGGTTACTCCAAGCCCCATCCAGCCTGGCCTTGAACACCTCCAGGGATGGGGCAGCCACAGCTTCTCTGGGCAACCTGGGCCAGGGGCTCACCACCCCCACAGTCAAGAATTTTTTCCTAATATCTCATCTAAATCTACCTTCGTGTAAGTTCAGAACAGTAATCTTCTCGACAGATGATGGATGACGGGCCTCAGCAGAGGTGTGCTGCCGCCGATTCAGCAAGGTCTTTAACGTGCATTCCCTCTCCTCATCGTTGTAGTTATATGCCATTAAACATTTAGTGAGGTTTTAATATTTCAAATTATTTACATTCCTTAAGAATGGGAGAAATACACTCTCAAAGGAAACTGGAAAAGCAGAGTTTGCAGAGCACTCCAGTCGTAAGTTAAAGCTCGCTGGAAATGAAATCTAATTGGAGAAAGTTTATGGAATTTCTGATGTTGAATAAGGCTGCTTATTTATTACTTTGTTATAGCGCTATACAAATATATCGGTGCACATATGTCTGTACTAAAATTATGCTGTCCAGACTTATGAGAGCCAGTTGGAATCTCTCAAGGTTGCAGATGAGTAAGTGTAAATGCATGTGTGTATATTATAAGATACGTGCCCTTGGAAGTGACTTTCTCACTGATGACAAATCTTTCTTAAATCATCTCCTAGAAATCAGTCCTTTGTTGGTTTTGAGTCTTTGAGTTTTCTTTTCCCCCATTTAGTCTAATGGATTTTAATAGACGTTTTAAAAACAAGCATTTATTTGAAATGCATGAAGAGATACAATACTTCAGAAAAATGTTTGATACCCAAAATTCCTTTTTGAATTATTTAAGCAGTGCTGCAGCAAACTGTTTATTCAGTGATGTTCAGTGCGGTGTGTAGTAGGGGTGTAGTTTTCTTTTAATGCAGCTATTGAATTCAAACCCACATAGCCTCTGGCATTATTCCAAGAGCGATCTGCTGCGCGTAGTGAAGATAAATTGTTTGTTTTCAGCAGCATTTCTTCATCTTCATCAGTTAATCTGGAATGAAATTTTACAGTCAGCCACTGAATATTTAAGCAATATATTTACCCCTTTTATCCTGGGGGAATATTTAATAATGCCATGTACAGTAAATGATTATAGTAGTTAATGATACAAGCTGAGAATGTATAGTTTCCCACAATTTTCTTCCATCAGAATGAGTTCTGTGCTCCAGTGCAGAGCTACGCGTTTCGCTGGGCTTTGTGCGCCCTGCTTTCAAGGCTATCAGAAGTGTAATTGAGTGTGTGTTGGCATCGGCAATAAGTCTTTCCCACAAATCTTTCCTTGACACACACTCCCCCTTTTGGTGCCAGATGTCAAGTTCTTTTGGATGCCTGTCTTATGATTTTGCAGTTAATGCACAGTAAATCCTGCGAGTTTTCTGTGCCTGCACCCAGAAGTTTTCTACTTCATTGTTCACTGATTTTTCAAATGCCCCATTCAGTATCTTTGTGAATCTTTCATATTAACAGTCTTTGATGATAATACTCGAAAACAGTTTTTTCTTTAACGATGTCTTGGTGTTTATGGACTTACAGTAGATTTAAAAAAAAATTTTTTTTGATCCTTTTTATTTTCCATTGCTTTACAAAGATTTTTTTTCATTAACATCACGGTAAAAGTGGAAAATTATGATATGTAGGTTGAAGAAAGTTCCTTCTTGCTTCAAAAATCCTTTAAAATGCTTCATGGTTCTTGCACCTTTGTTTGGATATTAATCGTACTCCATTCTTTATTAAATTTGCATTGTATTGTACTTTTGTAACTGTAATTACGATTCTAATTTTGTGCTTAGAATTTGATTGTGTTCAGTCAATTTGACCATGTTTGGTACAGATCATTTGTTCTACAGTGCTGTCTCGATGCACTGTATCCCTTTTTCCTGTGGAACTTTCATCACAAGAAACTTTTTTATTCCTCATTTTTGCTACAGATGATCACCTTCTCTAACACCTTCCCCATTATTCAAGGCGTTTTTAAGAATATGCCCAAGTTTTAAGCATGGTTGAAAAGTCTCTGTGAAGCCAGACTGTGTGTTCTCCATGTAGAAGGAATAATATTTGTTTATTCCAACCTTTGTTTTTTGGAATAATCTTGTCGCTTCAGAATCTGTTAAACAAAGCATTGTCGTCATCATTTGGGGCATTGTTTCTACCTAGCTGGTTGAAATAACAAATCTAAAAAGTAATTTTAATCTTTTAAAAAATACATAAAACTTCTGTGAAGGCTTAGTTTTGAGTTTCCTTATTTAAATGGGCTCCAGACAGGTGTACAGTCTTTCAGGAACTCACAATTTTTACTCAATTTTCCATCACTTACAATTGGAAATACAGTAAAACGGAACTTGCAAGTAAAACTTGGGTCACCCAAGCGAGCACGTCCCCATCTCCAATGGTGAGGATGTCATGCCAGAGCAAGCCCAAGGTCTAGTGGAGATGAGCAGCATTCCCCTCCGAGTCACTCCAAGTGCTCAAAGACCCCACCGTGCCATTGAGAGTTGGGGGAGGTGCACCTTTTGGAAGTGACTGCGACAGGCTGCTCTGCTGGAGGGGTGTCGCATGGGAGGGAATGGGTGTGAAGGACACGATCTGGAAGGCTGTTTTGTCTTCCCGTGTTTGCCTGTGCAGCTTTTCTGTTACGTAAACCTGTGTAATTCTTTAAAATGCTTGCACGAGTCAACAGCCTGGTTGGCAAAAAATAATTGGTCAGTTGAAAAGTCATCTGGGAGATGTTAGACCAGGTGGCCCAGCTTTGTGAGAGAAGGAGTCGTGCAGAGAGATGGTGTAGGCAGTTTTCAAGGGGGAGAGCGCCCTACGGTTGGTTTATGATCACAGGAAAGTTTCACTCCTCTAAAACACAGTGCTTTGCAAATCCAGACCCACCACTTGAGTCACTCCAAATCCAAGACACGTGTTACTGTAATGGGTGAGGTGCCTGTTCTGCACTGTCACTCACCCTGCATGAAAGAGGAGATTTCCTTTCCAGTCTGTGACAGTGATGGTAATCACGGATATATCAGGGATAAGTACCACCTTCGGGTAGTTTTAAATCATGTGTCCTACATTTGAGAGCCTAAGGCTGAGGGTATGGGGGACTCTTTTGTGCAGCGCTCCTGTTCCTGCAGCGGAGTCTCTCAGCATCCCAGCAAGGGGGCAATGCTCCGTTGCTTTCCAGTAGCCCATGGTGTCCTGGGACCAGCATCGTTGTCATGGGGTATGTGACAGATTGAGATTTACAGAGCAGCTTCTTGGAGCATTGTCCAAATATCTCTTAAAAGCTCTGCACTCCTAGTGACACCAGGCCAGATGTCAAACCTTCCCAGGAGGGCAGGAGCTGCAGGGAAGCGATGGGAAGCACAAGGAGGTACAATGTGGGGCAATACCTGGCATTAAAAAACATAGTCTTCTACAGTACTGTCCATCAATAACTAGGACTAAACTACAGTTAGTAACTATCACTTCATCCTTAAACTAGATATAAGGAAGAGATGTTTTACAATGAGGGTGGTGAGACTCTGGCACAGGTTGCCCAGAGAGGTGGTAGATGCCACATCCCTGGAAACATTCAAGGCCAGGTTGGACGGGGCTCTGAGCAGCCTGGTCTAGTTGAAGATGTCCCTGCTCATGGCAGGGGCGTTGGACTAGATGGCCTTTAGAGGTCCCTTCCAACCCAAACTATTCTATGATTCCATGATTCTAAATGGAACTTCATTGCAAATAAAAGAGTGAGAAGTTGATACTGGTTTTCAACAAATGTGGTTAAGCAGCGTTTCCTTACTGTGTCTTCATTAACCTTTCTAGCTTTATCTTTGGTTATAGGATTTTATTTCTGAAGGCAGAAATATGAGTAAGCTTTGGGGCTCCGACGTTGTTAGCTGCAGTTTAAATTGGGCCAGCTTTAGCAACATCCTTTTGCCTGTGCCTTCAGCAGAGATGCTGTATAAACGATAAAGATGGTAAATAATCTTACAAGGTTTCATAAGGTTTAGATCTTTGTGCATTGGAAAAAGTTGTAGATTTGTATGTTATCAGCCATTGTCTTTGAGATATAGACAAGCATTGTTTCTTAGATACTAGTTGTTTTGTTCTTCAAGAAGAAACCAAACATTTTTCTTATTTTGTTAGTAAGTGGTTCTGTTGAGAAAGACGCAGAGAAGGTCTAAAGCTTGTCCATTCTTCATCTACGAAGCACCCATAAAGCATCTTCTAATGTGTAGGCGTTGTTTACATCACCTGTTTGGGGTCACATGTGGAATAGTTTTATATGCCATAGAGTGCTCCCCTGGCTGCCTTAGCTGGGGTCAACTGTGAATTTTTTTTTCCCTGACAACATTCCATTTGGCTACGGTTGATACCTGAACCTTGCACCAGTAAGACCAGGGAAATTAATTTGGATAATTATCTTTGCAATTTGTTGTTATTTGGACTGTGTGGTGCGGCAAATCTTACTAGGTTTATTGGTGGTTTCCAATGTAGATGAGTGGCCAAACATTATTCTTAATGGAAAAGACTATTGGTCAATAGGCGGTGGCTGTGGGCCAGTGCCCAGCAGTAAATTAGGGGAATTAAACTCACATATTATGAAGGCTTATTTTCAAAAGCCACTGTGAGACCCGATGTGAAACTGCCAAGCCAGAGAGACTTGTTACCATCGTTGTATGGATGAGTCTCTGCTGACAGCATTGCTCACGGGAGCCGCTTCCACAGTTTTTTTCGTTATGTTTTCATTCGGTTCGAAAGCATGAGATGAAAATTCCCAGAGCCCTTACAAGATGCTCTGGGCTGGTTTGGCTTTTCTCGGTGTTGTTCCTCGTAATCATTTATAAGTACTCTGTGGTTTATTGCTTCCTTTCGATAGCCAGATTAGTTGTCATCTACTTGATTTTCACTTAACGTGGTGATTCCTGACATTTTAAAATTGGCAGATGAAAGAAGGGCTCATTTTGAATCTAAGTTTTGTGACTGAATTTTTCAAGTTTGCTGACAAGCTGTCAGGCTGAATTCTGCTATTAACCCTGGAAAGAAAAGCCGACTGTCATTCTCAATATACAGACTAAAATGACAATTGTATTTGAAATGCATTGCTAGGGGTTTTTTTTCAGAAATAATTTAAATATTTTTATTAGTGATTCTATTTTAAGCAAACAAATTTTTCAAAGTCACATAATTTATTTGTGGAATTATATGGAGTAGCTGTTATTCTTCTCTTGGAAAGGTATGTGGCTAGTACAACATAAAGCTAATTTCTTGTACAGCTGGAGTAGGTAATTGGACCTGAGTGGCTGGCATGTTCCATCAGGAATGAGTGCTCCTTGGGAGGGTGGGACGTAGGATGTAGCACAGTCCGTGGAGCTGGAGAGCTTGGTTTGAGATCTGCTCTGCAACGGGCTTCACGTGGGATGATGAACCTGCTGATCTTAACAAGGTCTCGACTTGTTCCTGTGAAATTGTCTTTGTAACCATCTAGCCACTGAAAGGTGCAAGGCTAAGGTAGTGTATTTTGAAAGCAACCAGTAATTCTTGGGTTTATCCTATGGAATTTAGAGAATAGCGTGTGTTGGCTTTTGCTTCTAATTGATTGTCACATCATCCTCCCAGCTCAGGAGGAGAGGCACATTTATTACAATTTTGAATTAATTAAACTTTATATCCTCAAAGGAAAGGGCTGGTTCCTGGTAGCACTGAAATCAGCGAGGGCAAAAACCAAAAACCGAAATTAATCTTCCGTAATTTGTGTGATGATTTTGAAAGCATTTGTTGCATCAAGACTGTAGGCATCTCCTGTGTTTTAGCAATGGGGTTTCAGGCTTATGTTTTGCAGTCTTGCCTATCTTTTGTTATTTCTAATTAGTTTTAGAGGAATCTCAAAGTTTATTTTTAAAGCAGACCACTCAAAAGTGACTTAGGATCTATTCAAGTGTTAAAAGAACCAGTTTGTCAGTGACAGGGGTTAGAAGATAACAGCTTTGTATATGTATGTTCCACAGACATTTTTAATTAATATTATAGCTTTCATGTTTCTGACTCATTTGGCTTGAGTTTTATTAAAGGAAAAAAGTTCTTGCACTTTTATAATTAGGATTTTCATCTCCCCCATAGGTTTTTTAAAAAAAATACGTGATTTATTTATCTTTCTTTCATTATTCGTTTCTTCTGTGAGGAAGCAAGCTCACAGATTTCCATAAATTTCCATTAAAAAACCACATTCTTGCCAACAAGAGTAAGAGCATTCAGTATTTTTATGTATGTTCTCGAAGTTCTCATCCGAATAACAGGTATTAATTTACTTGGTAATACATATAATACAAAAATGTTATTTTCACAAGAGCACATAATGTAATTTAAAAGATGTTCATTTTTTTCCTTTTCAAGATAGCTCCTTTATATTCTGTTTTATAGCTGCAATTGAATTTAAGAGACTGTAACTTAAAATGCAAACCTGGTTTGATATTGTGGCGGCCTCATTTAATTTTGCATGACAAGGATCAAACCAAATCATCAGTATGGTACTAAAATTCCCTGGGTGTTCAGCCAGTTTCCCACTGTGGTTTCCAAAAGTAAGATTTTTTTTTTTTTTTTTTTTTTTTTTTAAAAAGGAGGAGGAAGGGAGAAGGGGAGATGAAAGTCAGCCCCTAAGAGCAGCCCTGAGGTCTTCTCCTCGTGGCTATCCCCATCTCATGGTCCTCACCAGCTGTTAGAGCTAGCAGCATCCGTGGGGTGTGCTATCCGGTGGCACGTGGCAGAGCCGTACCAGCCACAACGCATTCGACCCCTCTCCTCATACTTGTTTTACCTGTAAGGACAATTTAGTGGTGGTATGTGAGGGTCCACCACTTACACTACTCACTTGGCAATGTTGACATTATATTCTCTTTATGATCTGAAAAGATGTTAATATAATACAGTTTATTTACTTTTTACATGATACATAGCTCATTTGTGTTTCTTCTTTCAAAAATTGTAATATTGTTACCTATATTCCATTACATTGTGCTCTATTGTAGAGTAAGTTTGCTTTACCTATACGTACTTTTTTCTTAGCCTCATTTTTGTTTTTATTATAATAATAGTTGATTGTGCTCCAATATCAGTTTTTAGGACGACATCATTGCCATTAAGGTCTACTTGTTCTGATGCAGCTTACTCTGCTGTTGGAACTTCTCAGAGGGTCTGAGATTCGTCCCATGCTGTTCCCAAAAATGTGAACTTCCTTGGGACTAGACCACGTCTGTTCTGGAAGTGATTCCCCCCTGTCTGAGACTGACATACTTGAACAAATGTTGGGCATTTTCAAGAGCTTTCAACCAGATTGAGTGCAAGTGAGCTCTTCCACTTTGAAATATTTTGGTTTGTATTTTTATGGCTTTTTCTTCTTTGTTGCTTATAATTCCTACTGGTCTCATTTCAGACTAAGGTTCATCAGGTGTCACCTTAGTAATTTACACCTTCCCCATATCTGTGGTCAATATTTTACTGAAATTAATTATTTTAATTATTATATTATTGGAATTATATTTTATGAGATTCCTGGATGTTCAAAAGAAGGCCCTAAGGATCCAGTCTGCCCCTGTCAAAATCCAAATAGTAGTAAGAACAACAGCAAACCTCAGCCTTGATACTGCTCTACATCCTGCAGCTTGCCTTTCATGTGATGACGGCTAGAAAACACATTAATAAAAGTATTTTTCCTATTTCTAAGAGATAGAAATTAGCATCACTTAGACGTGCAGATTGCACAAGTCTTCTAATGAAAGATCTATAGTTCACTAGAGCAATAGTGCTGTGCTGGCCTTGGAGATGTGAAGTTGCTACCCTGACTGGAAAGAAAGAAGAAGGGAAAATATAAATTTACAGGTTGGATAAAAGCGGCCGTTTCTCTATAAATGTAATTTGACTGAATAAAATGTAATTAGGGTGGAGGAAGGCCAAGGTGCTTTCTGAGCCCTCGCTCTGCAATCGCCTGGTTCCCATTGTGGTGTTTGTAGCTCCGTGTCTCTCCCACTCCAGGCGTGGGCTCCTGTTTCTCGGGAGGAAGGCTTGCTGGCAGTCCTGCCCCCACCTTGCAGCACCCCTGGGGTTGTTCCTCTTCTCCTCCTCCTCCCCGTGGAGCAGGGGTGGCATTGGCACCCGTGCCTGTGAGCAGGAGGAGAGCAGCTCACTGCCACTGAGTTGGGACACGGGCAGGTGAATCCTCTGTCTGGCAATAATGGCAAAAGAGCAGAAATTCAAACAATTGTGAAGCTGACTGAGGAATAACTTACACAAAGGCATCCCTCCTTTCACCCACTCAACAGCTTCGTTACAGCTGATTATGTAGGAGACCCTCCGTTGTTCTCTCACTTCTCCATCTGTGGTGTGCGAGGAGCAAAGAAACAACTCTGTAACAAATGATGTTTTAAGAGCAATTCAAATAAGTTGAAAAAAAGATGGAGTTTTTCATATTGATCACTCTTCAGTTTTTCAGTTGAGCTGAAAAACATTCCTGAAGGATATAGCAAAGAATCATCCATTACTCTGTGAATTTTTATATCTGGGATTTATTTTTTCTGTCCCAACCGTTACTGCCTCTTTTTAGCTCAATGGGTTAGGGGAATGTTTAACTCTGGGCCATCCTTTTCCTTTCCTGAGCTCTTCCTTCCTCTTCCCACCCCTTTCCCCCAAGAGTAACTCACTCAAGTAGAAGGTGCCATTTAAACATTTCCATTGAAATTATTGAATTATTCTAAGAAACTGTTTTCTCTCCAAGCCTAAATATCAGATGAGACAAAAATTGCATCCAATTACGCTATTTTCCTGAGCTCAGCTGCAGTCTGGGGGGTGTGGGTCTTAGGTGAAACATTAGTTGACTACAAGATGTCCAAGTTGGTAATGTACAGCCTTTTCTGAGATGGAAGCAAATCTTTGCAATATTTAATAGCATCCACTGCAATGAGTCAGGAGCCACGGAAGCAATTTAAGCCAATTAATCCTTAGTGTTAAAACATATTTCAGTTGAATTTTTTATCAGACTTGTCTATGGGAAACACTATGTGAGAAAGAAAGAAATTAGAAATGCACTAAATAATAAATGAATGTACCTAACCAAGATCTGCTTATTTAAGTCTTCTTTATTATTATTATTATTATAAATATTTAGTGCCAGATCCTCAGCTGGAGTAAATTTGCTTAGCCCTATTGAAGTCAGTGGAATTGTGCCAGCTTGAATTCGCTAAGGATCTGGCCCTTAATTTTGCAGTCAGAAAATGAGACTATTTTGGGAGGAGAATAATGGGGGCTGTGAGAAGTTTGCTAATGATAACACCCTTTTCATAGCGATAACAGAAAACAATGTAAATTATTATTCTTTTGACTTTCATAATGAAATTCAAGGAACTACTTGATGTTATTTCATTAGATGTAAATTACTATTCCTTAAAGTATCTACATGGTAAAACCTTTGCATGTATTAAGGGACACTGCATAGAGACTGTAGGGTTTTTCTTTAATTTCTGTGGGTGCCAGTCTCTTTGTACCAGCATTTCTGCCATTCTTACTTTAAAAATGCCGTAATGGCTGTAGCGTGCTCATTTGAACAAGAGAGGCAGCAATAAATATGTTTGATTTTGGAAATCTGTTTCACACACTGCATCTGATTGTCCACCCTGAGTAAAGCATGCTGTAATTTAATATGGCATCGTATTAAAATCCAGTGTGTCATCTCATTTGGCTACATCTTAGAAACATATCAACAAACCAGATAGCGAAGCTAGCTAGTTCTGTAATTGCTTAAAAAAACCCAACCCAACAACTTGTTATTTCCATGGTCAAGGAAATGCACATCATTCTTCAATGCCATAAAATACCGTGCTAGCCCGTCCAGAGTGTACATGTTTATGTTTAAACACCTGTATTTCTAAAATAATAGCTTTTTAAGTGGAATATCTTGGAGGACTAAAAATAACATCACAAAACATGTTTGTTATATTCCTAATTGTTTTGACCATAGAATTAATTTTCAAGTCAAAGGGGGGCACCGCTTTTTCATCATTCCCGCTTCAGAATATTCAGCATGTCACAGATGTTCATGAATAATGTCCATTTAAAACTGTTGGCAGCGCGCGCTGGCGAGTTGGCGAGATGAATTAAATGTTGGGGGGATCTGACAGGCAGCACGCTGCTTTGTGATCATTCCAAAGTTCTAATAATCTCCCTCACCTTCCCTGCCTGCCGCTAATGAAAGAGAATAGGTGATTGCACCTCGGGCTATGTTCTGCGCCTAATGACTCCTCCAAAGGCAGATTTATGAAGAAAAAATTAACTTTGAATGAGGATTGAATTGGCCCTGACAGTCTGATAGACTGTGACACAGATTCTGTGGCAAAACAGACGTAGCCCTAATTGATTATCAATATTTTAAGCAAAGTGATGAAAATAAGCATTAAGTGATGAGAAAGGCAGTCTTAATACAGTAGGCAGTAACCGGGATATGGAAAGTCTTTGGGGAGGTCGGCCCCGCTTGCCGGTACTGAATTTTATCTGTCAGTTCTTACCTTTTGCTTCCCAACAGCCCTGGTCCCTTTTCGGGGTATTTTTTCCTTACAGATTTCTGACCGGCATGTTAATATTCTGGACAAGGATGTACGTGCTCCCCTCTCTCTGGAGAAGTTTGTTTAATATTTAACCCGTTTTGACTTAAGAATAACTTCTGCTATTTTCCGGTGTGCGGGTTTACGTGATTTCGGGTATTCTGCCTTTTGTGTTGTGCTTTCTCATCGCTCTGTGTCATTTATATCCAGCAGGCTGGCCACAGACTGCATTTTGAAAATGGTAGCAATTAACAAAAAGAAACTAGTGAAATATGGCCTGGTTGGTGTTAAAGGATTTATCCTCACAAATGTATTCGTTATACCCGTTAGAATAAGAGGAAGAAAACATTTGGGTTTTGCTTGTGTTTTTTGAGGTGAGTCCCACGTTACAGGATATATCTTCTCCCAAAAATATGTTTAATATTCTGGAAAAACCTGTATGGCTGCTAGCAGACCAATGCTCGCTAGCTGCACTGTAGCAGAAGACATTGTCCAAAGTAAGGAAATATTTTCCAAAATCACTACGGGAGGGGAATTGAGCAGGAATGTTCTCCCCAGGGAGAGCGGAGAAGCTTAAAAATGACCAGATTTGTGCTTACGGGCAGTTTGTAACCACGACCCGCAGCGAGCTCCTGCTCCCGCCACCATGCTTGGGTGTCTTCGGGAGCTGTAATTACAGTCTGTGGCGTAATTAAATTATGCGTAAGACTTCAGACAGCAGTGGCAGGAACTTCTCGTATTTGAGTATCATAACGTATTACTCAGCTGCCATGTAATTAGTGCAGGCAGTGCTCAATGCAGGGTTAGGGGACCCTTGTCCAGGGATGAACTAGGCAATGCTTGTGCTGTATAAATTTTGGGGTAACGTTATCTTAGCATGGACTAAAAAGATAAAATGACATAAATCTAGTACGATAAAAATGCGTGTAGGGTTGTCCCTTCTGGTTTTGAGCTAACAGCTTCTGGAATCTGCTCCTTCGCTGTTCCTGTCTCGGGAAATAGCTGAGAAAGTAGTTGTTTTGAATTTGTGTTGGAATTTTTTGGATGTATAATAGATAACTTTACATGTCAGTATATGAATATTCAGCAGAGAGGATTTCTACGAGCCTTGATAAATTTAATATACTAGAGAAAAATACCATGTAAATTAAATAAGGCCTTGTAAATTAATAATGGATTATACTTGTATTTTTATATGTGAGCTGACTGAATATTTTATAAGTGCAAAAATGTTTGTGTTTAAAAAAAAGGTTAAGTCTTTCTGATTAGCGTCATGTATGGCTTGGCTACATTTTTAGGTGTAATGTCCATATGTGGTTTTTGAGTTTGTCTGATTTTTTTTTTTTTCCCCAAATACATCTTGAAATGTATAGCCTGTATTTTTAAGTTTGAAGAGTTGAAAAGTCCACCATTATGTTAAATTTTTTAATTTTTTTTTTTAAAAACAATTTGTGGTTTGCAGTTGGTGGGTGTTATGACGCTCCTCTTTTTTTTAATTTTACCAGTAAAACAAATTGCATCCCAGAGTAGGGCTGAGCCACTTCTGCGCATCTCCCCCAGTGGTGTGAGAAGGCTGTGCTGCCCTCCAAAATGTCCTTTGCACCCCTAAAAGGGCACCTGCCCTACTTCTACCTTGAAATAATTCACATTCTTCTAATTTTATTTTTTTTTAATTAGCCTCTTTGCTTGTCACTATTTTACTGTGGCTCAGCACAAGGCTGGTTGGGATTAAAGCATCGCTCCTCTCCTGTGTGCCCATCCGTTGGGGAACGGCTCTGTGCTGCCCAAAGCCCAAGTGCTTCCACCGCACCGGGAGGGTGCAAGTGCCGGCTGTCGCTGATGGAGCTGCTGAACTGCAGTGGAGCATCCTACTCCAGCACCGTAGCTTGCTCCCAAACAATCTTATTTACGTTGAGAACAGGCTGAGAGAGTTGGGGTTGTTCAGCCTGGAGAAGAGAAGGCTCCGGGGAGAACTTAGAGCCCCTTCCAGTCCCTAAAGGGGCTCCAGGAGAGCTGGGGAGGGACTCTGGATCAGATAGGATGAGGGGGAATGGTTTTAAACTGGAAGAGGGGAGATTTAGATGAGATATTAGGAAGAAATTCTTGACTGTGAGGGTGGTGAGCCCCTGGCCCAGGTTGCCCAGAGGAGCTGTGGCTGCCCCATCCCTGGAGGTGTTAAAGGCCAGGCTGGATGGGGCTTGGAGCAACCTGGTCTGGTGGGAGGTGTCCCTGCCCAGGGCAGGGGGGTTGGAACTGGATGGTCTTTAAGGTCCCTTCCAAGCAAAACTATTCTATGATTCCATGAAAAGTAATACAAATTGCTTTATAATGTAAATACCTCAAATGGGCTTTGCCTGTGAAGCTGTGCACGTTGCTCACCAGCCTCATTAATGAAGGCAGAAGGTGGCACGGCGCATCCTGCTCTCTGGGAGCAGCACAAGAGGCACCCATAGCCGGGGGGGATGTTAGTCCCTGTCCCACCCCAGCTGCCATCAGGGTTTTTTTTTTTAGTGAGGGGCTGAGCCGCTCCTCTGCTCCCTCTAGGTCAGGGCACTTGGTACCCACAGGCAGAGGACACTGGGCTGTAGACCCAGTAACTTCTGAAGCAGTACCCACAAACAGCGAACAGGTCTGTATTCACATGTATAAAAATATTATCGCAGATGAACACTGCGGTTATCTACAGATGATAAATGGATAGTGAAAGCCTGGGGAAAATCATAATCTCTAGCTGTATTGCAAAATACATGAAGAGAAACTGCTGTGATTTTAAATTAAAGTTCATTTGTTGTTGCTGTTAATTTTCCATTTTTCTCATACTCAATAATTAAGAGAAAATAATATTATACATATGTTATAGGACTTTGTCTTGTCTCTGTGGCTTGGGAGATGTGTTTCTCGTAGAACTAACTGTAGCAGTAATGATGATATCCATACATTGAGGCTCTGCAAAAGCATTGAAAACCACTAGTTTTAGCAGCTCTTAAGCAGAGACAGGCTGACGTACATCGTTTATGCTATTCATAAGATGATTTATTTGTGAAGACCATTTGTGTTTTCTCTCTTTTTGTTTTTTTTTTTCCTCTTTTCCTGGAAAAGCTTCTTTTTTTTTTTTTTTTTCTATCAGATGTAGTCTCCAAAGAGATTGTTCTAACGTTTCCTGTTAGCATAATGTCATGCAGTAAGGCAGCATATTTTAATGCAGAATCTATTGATTTTTGCAGTGTGTTTTTGTACATCTTCGTGGTAAGCTAAAGGTGGCCGTTGGCTCCTAGTGCCACGTGAACTGATTAGAAAGTTAAAAGTATTAGCAAGACTAAGTGACCAGCAAAGAAAATGTATAGTTAGTAGAATCAACCAATTACAGTTTAATGGTATAGTTGAAACACTGTATTTCGTCCAATAATGAGTAATGCATTTTAAGATAGTTTAGGGTTTTTTTTTATTTCAGTATGTATCATTGGGCAAAGAAAAAACTTGAAGCCGTGTTTGCACAGACTGTAATTTCAACCATTTGCTAGATATAGAGTGATGCTAGAGCAGTGCTTTTAGGGATTCTGACAGAAATCTACTACGAAACCTTGTGAAAGCAGGTGTTGAAATACTTGGTTCTGGAAACACAGGGCTGCTCAGGTGCCAGTCTGCTTCTGCTTGCTCTCTTCCATGTGTGCATGGTGCGTCTTCTCAAGAGCACACATTTGTTTCTCTTAGTTACCACTCGCACATAGGGCATCTCGAGACCTTAACTACCTTCACCTTGCTCTCTTGCTGTGTTCAAGGATGCAGCACAAACAAGCGTTCTTCGTAGAGGGAAGATCTACTGCATTCCCAATGTCCATCCCATGCTGTGCTTGCCCACCACGTGAGCAGGTCACTGCACCTGTTTGCTCACAGTGAAAGGCCATCCTGGGTCACCACACGCTGGGGAGGAGATGCTCCAGTACCACACTGTGCTGGGTCATCGCTAGTTTGGCTGAACTTCAGGAGTTCAAATAGCCACGACCCTGTCAAAGTTACCATCCTGGACGGTCTGCCACTGGAAATACCGTGTCACCATTTAAAATATGCATGTTGCAATTCTGGGACAATATTGACCATTTCCACATTAACAGTTCATCTAATAACGCATCTGTCTTTCTACCTTAGTGAAATGGACAGTGTAATGTTCACGCAGTTGTCCCTGTGATGGCTTGAGGCATCCTGCCCATGCTTCATGTTGGAGCATGACGGTAGCTGGTTGAGTAAAACTCTTCGAAAGTGGTAGTTCTGAAATTATTTAAAGAATACCGGATGCAGCAGGTGTAAAGAAACCCAAGGGTATTGCTAGGATTGAAGAGTTAGGTTGAAAGTACATGTGTTGCACTTGGGAACTTGTTCAAATTATTTATACATTAATTTGCATTTCACCAAATTTTGGTATTTTGGTTTTCCTTTGTGCAGTGTCATTAAGTTGGACATTTCAAATAATTTGTCTCCTTTTTCTTGTATAAGCATGATCATTTCACTTTTGAAAAGGAGTAGAAAAAGTACTTTTGCTCCTATTCATAAAGGTTGTTTTTCACTCCACCTTGAAAATTGTCAGGCTCGTTGGTGACCCTCCTTTTTCTTTAATCATAGTACCAAGGGCTTTTGATTAGAGACATTTTTGTCTGGCTTTAATGCATCTGTTACCTGTGGGGATGACCCTCATTTTAGTCGGCTGAACAAGTCACTTCTTCAAAGCTGTGTAGGGTACGGTGGAACGTGGTATTGAACAAAACTGTAATTGAACCGTAGGTTCTTCTGTGGCTTCCCGGGCACCTGGGAGCCTCCCATGCTCTGTGACTGTAACGAAGAGCTGCGCCATGTAGGGTATTTTCACTTTCTCATTATCAGTTATCATCAATGTGACTATTTGCGTAACTATTTATGCAAACTGTGAAGTTAAATAGTTAGGAGGGAAGTGTGGTTGATTTGAGTAGGCTTTGAATGAAGCACACTAATTAGATAATGCCTTGGGATGTGTCTTTGGAAGAGAGAAGGCACCAAGTAGTGATGCAACTGTTAAATGTCAAGTATGCAAGGCAAAATGTGTTGGTAAGGAAATGACATAATTTTTAATGTTTTGAGCTTGAAATATTTTTCAAAATGCATGAGATGGGTCATTCTTTTCTTTCTACCCTTTCGTTCAGTTTCTTTTTCCTTTCCTGGTTTTTGTTTTTCACTAAAAAATGACCAAATTACAGGAGAACAGAAAACATGTCATACGATTTAGGAGGGACATAGATTATTAAATGCTTGTAGTTTATTAAAATAATTTTATCAAGTTTCTTAAGTGACAGTATTTTTGGGAGGCTTTATTTTCTATAAAGAAGTAACAATTTAGAGGGAAGAAGACACTGAATTAATGGAATTAATGAAGAAGAAAGAAAGAGGAAAATCTAGGTGAGCGTGTGAAGTCTGGATGGGAAAACGGACAGGAACCTGCATTTCTGGCTGAGTGAATGTTTGGCATGTAATCGGGTAGAGTCTGCTTGAATGGCAGAGTCAGTGTAAACCTGAAAATCTCTGCAAACCGTCAGTAAGACATAGTATGGGATAATTCCTGGCATGAAGTTGGTTATGCTATGCTGATTTACACCAGGTGGTATTTATGGCCCAGTGTTTCTCTGTGGCTTGCAAATTGCTGTTCTTTGTTCTTGTATTTAATCTCTGAGGTCTCATTTCATGTCCAAATTTTTCCAGTCAGCCTACAGATAATATCAAGGAGACACGGAAACACCTACCCTCTCCCTTTCCCAAATGGGAAAATATGCAAAATCATCCACTTTTTTCCTTTTCTTTTCTTTTTACCCTACTTTTCAGCGTAAGCCAAAGGGCAGCTGGCATTGCAGGTCTGCACTGAATGGGTTAAAGCAAGGAGGACAGGGTTCATCCCTCCAGTCCCCGGGGAATTACCTACCCTTCATTGATCCACAGTTGATCCGTACATTGTAATTGCTCCTCAACAGGAACCAAAGTTGCAGGTCTGGCAGGCAACCTGCATTTCCATTAGGGACCTCTCCGCTTGGACTGCCAGCAGCCTCCACTGCTCCCCCAAATCCCTGGCAGTTGGGTTTGCTCCTTCCCAACAGGGTGGGTTTGCCAGCTTGGGCTTGAGCCCCTTCTAGTTACGTGGTTATTGGGGTTTGGAAAGCAGGTGAAATGAAGCGGATCAAAGAGCTAGTCTGAGTTTCAAAACCCATCAGCATATTCAGATTTAGGATATTAGTGCATATGGAAACATGAAGGGTGTTTTGAGTTTCGTTTGGGCTTTTTCTAATGACACAGAAGGTACTTGATGTAGTTTAGTTTTAATTAAATATTAGTGTCTTTGTTGTAACTGAGCAATATTGTTCCACTTCTGCATTGCGTTTATTTGTCTGAGTAGCATGCCCATACTCTTTGCTCACAGTTTATTCTCACTGCAAAGATAGGATTTGTTTCTTCTTCCTTTGTGCTGCATCCAGCACAGTGAGATGCTGATTCCAGCCAGGCTGGAACAAGCACTTCTATCGTGCACACCTGGAAATGCCTAAAATTGTCTTTCATCCATCCTCTTGTATTAATAGTCCACTAGCTACTAGCAAATACCTGCACTTCATAACTTTTTATTTTAGTGTAGGTACATATCTCAAACATCTTCCGTGTGTCATTTTCCCATCCTTCAGAGAGAAAAAAAAAAAAATCAATAGAATTGTAATTTTATCTGGGGTTGGACGAGCTCTTAAATGCTGCAAGCTGGAGCACCTCTTTATTTATTTATTTTATATTTTAGAAAGCTTTGTAAGCAGTCAGGCTTTTGTCATGCTAGCGGTTTATCCATGCAGGAAGCCCAGGTTCAGGAGCAATCTCAGCACTCCAGCTACCTGGATCAATTAAAACCAGACTTTTGCTGAAGTGACTTCTTTGATCTGCTGGGGGTGATAAGCAGCTGTCTGTCCTCCTCCGGCCCGAGGAAAGTGCAGTGCAGAACTGAGTTCCCTTCCAAATATCAGGGCTTTTAAGTGCTTTTAAGTGTTAAGTGGCCAGCATGGGCTGTCTGTGGTCTCAAACACCCTAAAATATGGGGTAAGGGCATAGTAGTCCGCAGAACAGAGAGGGTGTGTTACATTTTAGAAAAAGTTGTAAGGATCTCTTAATGTTTAATTGAACTTGATTTGATGAAAATAAATCTCAGGTTTTAATGATGCTTTGCCAGTGAATAATGACAGAAAATTTAAAACATTTTAAGAGAATGGTTAGCATTAAATTCTTAAAGCACCACATGGCTTCAGTGACTTCTCTTGGTCGTAATGGACGGTGCCCTATAACCTCAGAGACTTACTGCTCTGTGGATATATGGGGCAAGTTAAATTGTTGTTAATGAGCAGTGTTGTATATAGAATTGTCCTCATGATGCTTCCTAAATTGCTACATTGTCCATATAATTAACCAGGACTTGAAAAGACAGCTCTGTTTCCGCTAGCAGAAGTTTTACCTATAGTTACAAGGGTTGGAAATTAGCAATTTAAAGTTAACAAATACAAAATAGAAATTGAGTCAAAGACCGGCAACATCTTTCATGTGTGTTTTAATATTTTTATTTTTTTTTGGCCTTGGGTAGCCATTGAGATATCCAATGAATTGTTCCTGTGCAGCAACAAATCGGTGAGGAAGAACAAAGTAGCATAGTGGAATAGATAAATCAAATTTAGGCATGGTAGTTTATTGAATCTAAATTGTGCCCAGTTGGCCCAAGAGCTATATAAGCAATCCATCTTGTGTTGATAATGGAGGTTCTTGAAATCCACCTGATGTTTGCATTATTAAATTTCAGCCTAATGAGCTCTGCTAATACATATTGAAGACAGTTGTAAGGAGTAGAATGTGAATCTGAGCGGGATAATTTGAAAGAAACATAAGCTGAGCATTTTACATGACTCAAGGGGTATATCTACAATTACACATATAACCAAAATTGAATTTAAATGGAATTTCTATTATCCTTGTCCTTTTACCAGGGAGAATAAAGTGTAAATGAAGTAAAAGTCTTTAGAGTTACTAGCAGTTTGTTTATATTATCTAATTTAATAGATTCTTGTAATGATCTTCACTGGCAGAAAAGTTTTAATATTTCATGACTTTAAATGTAGTCTAAATATGTATAAAAGCATGTAAGTGGAAACAGATGTCTATATAATTACTTCTATCACTTTGTAACACCACTGTTTAAGTTGTATATTTTAAGAAGGTGTAGCTACTAGCTGCAAAAAGACACCAGGGTCGGAAAGACCCCTTGACACCCCTCTCCTGAGCTGAATTTTGTTTTCATAAATTATTGGTTGATTCGGTAGGTGGAAGGACTAAGTATTTGCAAAACTGAATAAGCGTTTGCTATTTGTGCCACAGTATACGGTGATTTTATTACATAAGAAGGCCTGGTTTAAATTCTAAATTCTCTTTCTTTTTGGTTCTTTTCCTTTTGACGTGGTGATACTTTTTAGAACTTAATATTTCATCAAGTATAATGCTATTAGGGACTTATTCTCACTTAGTTCACTCATCAGGCAGTGAGATGGCAATAAAAGAGAATGGCTCCTTTGAGACATTAATGCTTTGGAATAAATGATGTGCTAGAACAGAAATTTAATTAATTTACAGAGTATATTGATAGTCCCTTGTTACTGTGCTGTATATTTTTAATCTTCTTTAACATCTGTAGTAAAGTGTTTGAAAACCCCTGCAGTTGAGCAACTAGTAGATAATTAAGTAATAAGGGAAGAGGTTTCTAGAGGGAAAAAGATTCTTTTTAAAGAATACTGTCATAACATGAATAAAGTACTGCTGCTGTGATTTGCAGTGAAAATTGTATACTACCTAATTTAATACTAAGTAATAGGTATTTGACTCCTATTTTAAATGCTGTCTGCCAGTCTGCATCCCTGAAAATATTGTTTTGTTTCTGTTTTATCCTGAAAAGAGGTTTTATGGATTACTCGCTATGGTAGCAAATCTTTTTTTAAATGTGCTCCATTTGTTTCTCTATAGTTCAGTCCGGGTGCAAGTAGGGTGGGGAGATCTGTATTTAAGAAAAAAAACTCTTAAAAGTTTTACTTAGCAAAAAATGAAGGCAGAGATTTGTAGTGAACTAATATTGCATGCAAAAGTTACCCTCCATAACACCATTCACGCTGTTGTCTTAACTGTAGTAATATCTTTAAAGAAAATACTGTAAGAACCAAATTCTGCACATCATCTTCATTGTGGAACCTACAAAAAGGAGTCCGAAACTGGGTTTATACCCCAGGAAATGCTGTTGGGCAAGATAAATTAACTAATTATAACATTTGTTGTTGTATTTTGTTTCTTTTCAGCTAAAGCAGATGAAGCATTAAAGGCTAAAGAGAGAAGTGAAGAAGAAGCGAAGAAAAGAAAGGAAGAAGGTAATGCATTTTTTTTTTTTAAATCAGTCGCAAACTAAAATCCTGTAAGTCAGAAACTATTATTGTGAAGGGACTAAGTTCCAGTGGGGCTGTGTGATTTTCTTACAAGGCATCTGAACCCGAGATGGCCGGTCTGCCGCTCCTCTGGGTCAACCACAGCTTTCTGCTCCTGACCTGTAAGATTAGCGAGAACCGCTAAATGCACCAAAAATTTCAACCAGATTTCAAAAAGTATTTTAGCTGCCATTAAAGCAACGCAATAATTTGAGACACAGTTACGCGTTAAGACCTTATGACCAGCTGATACCACTGGTTTGTGTGCCGGATATATTGCTTGATTAAAACAGTAAGTGGAGCTGTTAATTTGGCTGTGCGTTTAGTCTGTATGATGTCACGCAGTGAGCTAATCTGTTTCTTGATGAAACTTGGTGCACTGAAAGCTGGCAGGATCTGGGCAATTTTCCTTTGCAATGCAGTAGGTGGAAAGTTAACGTAAAGTGCCTGGATAATTGAAACAAATGTATTTTGCTGGTATGTCGGTGAGTAATGGGAAGAGACATTTTCAATAGCGTGACGGAGCCAATGCAAACAATCTATGGAGCCTCAAAGTTTCTCACTTCAGCCGCGATAGACATCCCTGTCTCACAGAAAATAGCTCAGTTGTTCAAATTAAAACGAATCATTTAACTCTGTGACACCTATTATTTTTTGCCTTGACTTAAACATAAGAAAATATAGTGAAGGTCTTCACTTCCTTGCAGAGGTTTTACTCTAGAAATACGTGTTGTTGCACATTGGTCACTGCAGCGAACTTTCTCTTTAGCATATTTAAGTGATGATAGATTTCAGGTTGTAACTGTTACTTAATACACTGAATAATCTCCATGAAAACGTGTTCCTGATTCTCCCTGCCCTGTGCCCCTTGTCCACCTGGGATCGCGTGGATGGTTACTCAATAATTTATCCTCCCAATAAACAGGATCTAGGTTTGAAGATGATGTTATGTTTGAGGAGATCGTGTATTTTTCAGAGCTGGCCTTTCGATGTATTCATTTACTATAAAAATCACTGTTGTGACCAAATATCCATCGTATTTTGGTTAGGGACAGGATGTCATATATGGAGGAGAGTAATATGAAGTAAAGCTGTTTAGGACAGCTTGAAATTTAAGGAGAAGTTAGGAGATTGAGATACTTTTAATTCCCAGTGTGATATGAGGTTAAGATCATTAAGCTAAACCAAAACAGGAAAAGTCATGCAAAACAGAAGAGGCAGTAGGTTGCATGAGTATGTATCAAATAGAAGAAAACACCGATCTTTACAATTTTACTATGCCATCTCCTCATCTTTCTTTCCAGTCTCTTTAATCTTACTGGAAACTCTGCTTGTGCCTGCCCCCTCTTTTCCTATCTCTGAACACAAGAAGTTGATCTTCGAGGTAAAGACAGGAACTTTCATTTTGCATCTGCTGTGCCTTCATCTCTTCTCATCTCTCCTCTACCATCCAGGCACCAGAGCCTGATTCTCCTTCCGCACTTGCTGTGTTTAACCCCCACTACACTGCCTCCTATTTATTTCCTGAGGACAAGATTCCTCCTTATCCTGCTTTGACACTGTTATTTTCCAGGAATCCTTCCCAATGACCAAGGAGTCTCAAACAGCGAATCTCTGCTTGCATTTCTTCCCCTGAATTCCCATTTCATATCTTGGTCTGAGCTGAGGCAGTCTTCTAGGGCTCCAAAGGTTCTGAATTTTATGGAAATCTTTTACATATTTATTTGATTTTGGAACAGGTGATTAGCAAGATTTTTGGATTAGGAAAATACATCCCGCCGGTTTCCATGTTGCCATCTCTTCTTAGGTATTGACTTCAGGTGCTGTTTCTCTGGTTATAATCAAATTTCTCCAATTTTCTTCCTTACCTGTTTTTCCTTTATCTGGAGTTCCAGCCTCAATAATTTCTGAAGGCAATTTAAAGCTTATTTGCACTTCAGGTACAAACAAGCTTCCTTAAATCCTCATGTGTTGAATGAGAAAATTAAGTATACTTTGCAGGTCTGATTCAGCTGGTTGCTGTCCTACAGGATTTATACCTTTTTACATGATTTCCCATCCCCTCTTTGTTTTTACATTTAGTTGTCTTTAATAAGCTCCAAATTGTGGGACTTACGGTGAAGTATGCTGAGTATGTATTTCAAAACTCTAACGTAATCTTTATTAAAAATTCATGCAATTGATTCCCTTCTGTGTTTGAGTTTTGGTTGTTTGGTTTATTGTTTTTTTTTTTCCAGAAAATCATTTTGCATTATGGGGCTAATCCAAAGAAACTAATATGTACTGACTGCTTAAAAAAAACCCAGCAATCCAGAAGTCCCCAATTTCAAATACCTAACAGTGGATGAAATTGAATCCCGTTCTAGCACACTTTCATGGGCTTTATGAGATAATGCTTTATTTGGTGCTAACCACTGTCCACCCATTCGGCTCAGCTTCAGAGGACTGGTTAATTTGGCAGTCAGCTTTCACTCATACCAAGTGCTTGGTAATTACAGGCTTATTTAGTTCCTGACAGAGTTGTTGCTGTTGGCCCTGTGCAGTTTTAGGTATAACATTCGGGTCTTACCGAGTGTCTTGTACCTGAAGCCCCTGCTGTGCTTGACAAAACAGAAAAATACCGTGTAATTATCTTTGAAAAATTTCAGCTAATCAACTGCATTTCTTCCTCTGTTTGAAAGAGGTTGGAGGTGTTCACATTTAATAAACTTTTAGTTTAATGATGTTTAAAAACCAGTGAAATGGATGCTAAGCTTTTTTTCACTTCAAAGGGTATTGGGCAATCATTACATCTGAAGGAAACACTTTCTTTTATGTTAATTTTCTAATTATATTATCTGGGATACACTGCGAGAACTTATTATAATGGACACATTGATGCTTCTGCATCCGATCTCTGTGGGACGGATCCTGGAACATCCCCAAAAGGAGTGTTGCCACCGCTGGACCAGCCGATGTGACCCCAGGAGAGCCACACGGTCCTGCTGCCCGTGGGGCACACGCCTTGGGGGGGTTGTTATAGATTAAAGCTAAATTGGGAGTGATTCAGAAGTGTCTCAAGTAGAAGTTGATAACGGAGGATCACGGACAACCGCAACTTCAAAGCAGAGCGTTTATTCCCACTGCTTGTCCTGCAAGCTGAGCAGGCGCTGCGGGTGGCTCCACACCTTTGAAGTCTATGGGGTTTACTTTAGCTACATCAGGAGTTTATTAAGCCCCTGGCATACCTCTTCAGGTAAACCATCGGGTATGAAAGCGGTCTTTTTGTTTGTAGGACAGGAATCCAGGACACTTAAAAAAACCTGAAAGTCCCAAGTTTGGAATGACAGTGTTTCAGAGCTGTGTTTCCCTGAGCATTATGATTCCTCCAGTATTTTGCAATGTATCTAATATACTGTCCAGAACACTTGCAAAATATAATATACTTCCTCTAATTTGCCTTCTGGATACAGTAAGCAGAGTGGGTTTGTATAAATGTAATAAGGTTGGGACTTGATTTAGAAATTTATCTGTGATGACTTTCCATAACAGCAGACACTAAAATGTCATCTGTGCCTTTAAAAAGATTCCCTTGCACTAAAAAGGCATCACAACATACATTTTATATATATAAAAATAAAACCCTGCAAAAATCTGTAACCCCCTGAATTATCTAGCCTAGCAAAATGAAACAAACCCCAAAAAACTGTGCCTATATGTTCCCAAAACTTTGCTCTCTTAGCATCTAGTGGCTCACTGATCTTAATTCCCTCTTTTCTTAATAGCAAAGAGCTGCTCGTAACATCGGGGCTCTGAACACGGTTCTTTCACCCTCTTCTGCAAAACAGCTTCCATCTGCTGTGCGTAGCCTTTCGATAGCTTTCTAGGAGGATTAGGTGGAGCAAGATCATATGAATATCTTCCTAGCAAATGAGTTAGAAGTCTAGGAACTCAGATTGATAAACCGTTTTTCTGTTCCTGCGCGGTTGTGTTCTTGCGGGAGAAGTCTCTGTCTTGTGATGGCTCCAGATGGCTCAAAGTTCAAGTGATCTCTTTTCTGACTTGTCTGCAAGATGATACTCGAAATCTTTAATTCCCCTTCTGATCATTGAAATGAACTGCAAATGGGAAGAGCTCCTCTTTTCTGCCATAATGCTTGGAAAGGGCTGAGGTAGAAATTCCTGCAGATTTTTTTGCTTCTGCGAACTTCTTCCTAAGAAATCATTTTACTTGTCCTCCAAGGTGCCCGTTGCTCTGAGGCTGGCCAGGCATTGGGCTGCTGGTAGGAGGAGCTGAGCATCACTTGGGGTTTTGTTTTTGCACTTTCCTTCACTTATTAAACTGTATTTATCTCAATAGATGTTTGGGGAGGAGGGGGTGGGTTGTTTGGGGTTTTTTTTGTTTTATTTTGATTTTTGCATTTTCTCTGCCTGTTCTGTCCCCCGCCGCGCTGGGGACAGTGAGTGGGAGCTGTGTGGGTGCTTTATCTGCTGGCCGGGGTCAGCCCAGAGCAAAGCTGTACCTCTCCATCATCTGGCTCCGCTGCTGTGCTGTGTGGGCTGCTCCCTGCACAGAGAATGCCTTCAAAAAGGCCATATAACCCTCCGTCGGGGACTGGCGTGGGGTTGATTATGGAATGAGAACATGTGACTAGAAGACAGTCACCTAAGCCTGTTGCATTAGATGCCCCCCTACTAAACTGTGTTTCTCTTACAGTGTGTAAATGAGAGTGCTGTATTCAGAACGTAACGCTTCAGGGGTATACATAGAAATATATTTTCTGTAATAGTGCTAAGGGTAGTGTTTAGTAGATATTGAGTGTTTCTGGTCTGGGGATCTCTACCAAGTCTCTCCAAATTAAGTTATGAGCTCTGCTGAGTTAAAGCTTTGTGTATCCTTCACGACTTCATACAGGACTAATTTCCCTCGGCAGAATTGCATTATACCCACTGACCCAGGCACGGTCAGCATCCCCACTGAATTGATGTTATTCACCTAGAGAGAGAGACAGCTGAAAAAATAAAGTATTCCCAGGGTCCAGAAATCTCCATTCAGCTCTGAAGCTGTGTGGTGAAATCCCTTTGAAACTGGAAAAAAATACTTTGTAAAATATCATAAATTTATCTTAAAATCCCTCAAGTTGGCTTTTCTGACTTTGAGAAAAAGCGTTTTCAAAGCCCTTAGCTTTCACTACTTCAAAGGCAATTTTGAAAATTTTGAGTTAGTGGAATAATATCTATTATATAGGTGTATAATATCTGTTTGCCTACAGGAAAGCTGGGGAGGGGCTCTTGATCAGGGAGTGGAGCGATAGGATGGGAGGTGACAGCTTTAAACTGAAAGAGGGGAGATTTAGATGAAACATGAGGAAGGAATGCTTGACTGTGAGGGTGGTGAGCCCCTGGCCCAGGTTGCCCAGAGAAGCTGTGGCTGCCCCATCCCTGGAGGTGTTCAAGGCCAGGCTGGATGGGGCTTGGAGCAACCTGGTCTGGTGGGAGGTGTCCCTGCCCAGGGCAGGGAGGTGGAACTAGATTATCTTTAAGGTTCCTTCCAACCCAAACCATTCTGTGATTCTATGAATATCTATCAGCAAGGAATATTTAAAACAGTTTTCCAAGTGGTAGGAAGTCTAAGCAATGGTAACTTAGCACTTACCTATAAAAGGTAACTCAGGAACATTATCTCCTTTGAATCCATGGCTGTAATGATTTTCATTCAAAATCAAAATGTTCTAATTACCTAGTTTGGTTTACTTTCGGACTGTGTGACGCTAAGAGGAATTAATTAATGCTCAGAGTCGTCCTACTTGGAGACGGTGTGTATGATACTGAAGAACCCACCATGTTTAAAACGGCGGTGGGAGCTTTGCTGTCGAGTTGCAGAGCCAGGCTCCAGCCAGGGACTCATCGGGGTGAGGGGACTGGGTCTCCGCTTCTGCAAATTTGCAGCGTATGTTTTGAAAAATACGTGTGTGGTTTTTTCATTACATCCCATTGTGAGCGGCTCATATGCTAGCAATTGCGTTGCCTGCAGTGCTTATAAAGGGCAACTATGGAAAGGCGAAGGGGGAAAAAACGGGTTGGTTAGTGAATTGGAAACAATGGTAATTTACAGCGAAAGCGGGAGGAAAACTTCTTTTCAATTTATTAATAAGCACCATAAAAACTGTCCTGTGGTGTCTTTGAAAAAGTTGTAAGGATGTTATACTGTTCTGAAATGAATAGAAAATGTTTCCTGAAGAGAAGCTTGTTAAATAGAATTCATCAATTTGTCTGAGGAGTTAGCTACCAATTAAGAATAAAATGCTTTGTTTTCACTGGAAAATAAATGGTCTTATTAAATTGTCTATCAAGTGTTTAAGCTTACCAAGTCCATGCAAGATACACAGAGAAATTGCACAATGCAAAACACCAGTTTTGCGTAGTTTTATGTCCCATATGTATTTACAAACAAGACTTTTATCCTTCTTGCATTCATCATGGTGTGTGTGCTGGAGCCCGTTCCCTTTCCCGTCTCAGCCATGCAGCTTCCATCTGCTGGGTACTGTTGACATCTTTTGCTTGCAGAAAGAGCTTTTTGCAATTTGTCTTCGTTCTCGCTTCCTCCTACGGCTTCTGTAGCCAATTTTGAACCCTCTTTGATTTGCTCTGTTGTAATTCGCAGCTTTACCTACAGCTGCTCGGAGGTGGGACTCAGGTGGACAGGGATGCGCTTCTATTTTCTCCTCTTCCCAGCTTTCCCATGCTTTGTACAAAAAGTGTTGCGATTATTTCACACGCTTTAGACTGATTTAGGTTTTGCTTTCTTTTCTGTTTTCGTTTTTGGTTTGTTTTTTTCTTTTTTACACAAAAACTTTGTATATTTTTGATCATTAAATTCTCACTGGATTAGCTTCTCCCGCGTTGGGGAGCGGGGGGAGTAGTGAAAAAGCAATTGTGTTTGTTTTGTTTTGTTTTGTTTTGTTTTTAAGTTCACACAACTATTTTATTATGTGCATAATTATTCAGAGTGATCCCCCGCCAGCTCCCCCAAGCCGTTCTGGTTAAAATGTTAATAATGAAATTGCGTAAGTCCTGTAAGGAATGTCTGGTTATAAAAGTTGCCCTGTGTTTGGGCAGTTGTCGCCTGATAAACCGTATTCTGTCTGTTCGCCTTCAGACAAGAGTGTTAGCCTAAAACATCTGTGGATTCATCAATAAATTGTTGTAAACGATTTCCAAAGGTTTTTTTTTAAAAAAAAAAAGAATCTTCTTTCCCTCCAAAAATCTGAAATTTTGAATTTTCAAAAAAAATTTGAATTCTCCGATATTCACCATTTCATGGTTTTAAATATAACTCTCCAAAAGGGAATTTCTGAGCTGGCAGCCTGTGCTGGCAGCAAGCGCCGCCGCCGCCACCGTAACCTTTACTCGGGTGAAGTTGAGCTTCCTCGCTGCGGTAAGCAAAACTGACTCGGCAAATAAAGCAATTGTTTCGCGGCCTGTGAAAACTGGTTATTCACCCCCCACCCTAAAGCGGTGGTGTCTTAACATTACTTTTATTGTAATTTTATTGCCAAATCAGGTGTGAGATTAGATGTTGGATGTTACGTGTAATCTGCTCAGAAATCAAATTATTTGACCTCCAAGCCCACCAATGCCCCCTCCTGCTGGTTTGCTGTTAAATATGCAGCGTTTTCCTGTCATGAATACAAATCGAGGACAAATTAGAATCTACAGACAGCTGACCTGAGCTCCAGATTAGAGACTGGGGGCTTGTGCTGTTTTAAATGTTTTAATTACCATAGTCCCTATAGCCAGTTGAAGGACACACAGCAAAATGATTTTTTTTGTGACAAAAAAGCAAAGAAAGAAAGAAAAAGGCTCCCTCCGTCTCATTTGAATTTTTCGGTTTGATTACATTTGCACTTCCATTGGAGCTATGCTAATTTGCTGCATGAAATTAGGTCTATTAATAAAAAATGCACTACTTTTACAAGAGTATTTTCAATGGAGGCCTTTTTCTACTTTGGTTTTGTTTACTTGTTTCCATTCGGGACTGCCTGAAAAATGACATCAAAATCTTAAGGGGATTTTACTGTCAAACTTGATTTTTCACTCCAGGCCTGGCAAGCCAAATTCAAAGGAGCTGAAATGGGTAACAGCAATAGTTGAAATAAAGCACGCAATGTGCTGCGAGAGGAAAATCCAAACACATTGGATTGTGTTCCTGTGAGATTTTTGGATCGTTTCCCTGAGTGTACCATGCATCCTAATATTTTTAACTTTTCAATTTAAAATACATCTTGTCGTGGAGCACCCGTTCTGCGGTTGCGTGGGGAGGAGGAGCCGGGGATGCTGCTGCCCGGCCGGCACTCGCGGCAGCGTGCTGCCCGCGATGGAGATGCACGAACAGAAGGGTTTACATCAGATAACAAGGAAAAGAAGTTTTTCAGAATGCAGCTAAATACGGTTTGTTCTTTTGAGATCCATCCGTAGGTAAATCGATGCGAGGGTGGTGCTCGCGCTAGGGCGGGTATTGTCCTGATGCCTTTATCCTGGAATTTGCATTTTCTGTTTCTCGTGTGTGTTGGCCCAGTGTTGAATTGATTAGTTATGCCTACCCAGTAAGCAGTGAAACATTCTTATATACTCTGGGGAAATAAATTTGGCAGAAAATCAGCATGAGTAGATTTAATTATCACTCTGAGACCTTTCCCTTTTCTGGCTTAGTGATCCTGAAACTCTGTGTGTTTCACTGAAATCTGTGTGGACGCTAAGCTTCGCTTCCCAATTTGTTCCTCCACGCAATGATAAGCCAAGCAATTACTGGTTTATTGATTTTTCATCATGGCAAATTTAAAGTTGATTTTTTCCTGAAAAGGCAGGGGTGATTAAGTGTTTCCCCTCGGTTTAGTACAAGAGAGCTATGTGGCAGAATCTAATATCCTGAGGTCAACCTCTGCAGGCAGATAATACGGTGTCTCGGCCACGTGTTAAGGAGAGAAATCAGGGCTACAAATGTGATAGGATATATGTGGAGACAGTTTAATTTGCTCCATTTATATGAACAAGTCATGTGGCACATGCTTGGAAAACATCATTGTGAATAGGCTTGGGAATGAAGCCCACGTGGGCAGGAGGAACGAGGGAATGCAAACAAGAGAGGCATTAAAGCGTTTGGTGGCGATTGTCCTTTAAATGGAGAAATAAAATAAATATCTGGTGTGTTATTCACAGATTTTGCTGCGATGTACGTGCTGCTTTAGTGACGCCCCTGTTGCAGGTTTAGCCTGGCATTAGCGAGGATGGTAAAGTCTTCAAGTCCAAAGAAGATGGGGTTTGTATCTGAAGGGTTCTCGCAGCAGTCCTGGTAGGGAATGCGCCTGACCTTCTAGGGCGGGTTTGGGAACATGTGGATTAATAGGATTTCAATCAGAGCAGGAAAATTGTGCTTTGCATAACTGATACAATGCATTGCTGTAGCCTAAATGGACTTTTAAAACAATCTATTTTATGGATTTAGTTAAGTTAGCGTATATATGCACACAGTAGGTAGTTTTAAAGGATCTTTTCTACTATCTTTATATTTCAAATCAAATAGATATGTAAATCTAGTTTAAAATATTTTTAAAAAGAAAGATAACTTGTGTGTACTAAAGGAGTCGTTTTGATCAGTTTGGGAAGAATCTCAACAGTTTCTCGACTGTCTTCTTCCATTTAACTCAAAACTGCAAAGGGCCAGCATGAGTAAGGGGTTGCCACGAAGGAATGGTAGAGAAAATAAAAGAGTAAAGGTTTGACTAATTGATGGAAAATATATGAAATGTGGTTTATATAAATGTGATGGGCCCAAGCTGTGATATTTGAATCCAGATTTTCAGTGCCTCAAAGTCTGGATTTGGTTTGGCTAAAGCGTAATCATTAAACCAGTATGGATCCTTGTCCTGAATCAACCCCATACATCATATAGGCTTGGAGCTACGTTTTTGATTTGGAAGTCTCTTGTTCTACCGTTTCGGCTTCTTTTAGTAGTATTAGTAGAAGTTCAGAAGAAGGAGAAATTCAGATAACTCCCTTTTTACTAAATAGTGTGAGTAACATGCTATTTTACTAAGTGAGACGGTTTATTAGATATTGAAAGCATGAGAAGATTTCCTTTGCTGTGCCTTCTGCACATGTGTGCTGCCTGGTATTTCACCAGTGTGATGCAATTAGTGCTGTCCTTCAAGCTCGTACTGCCTTGCTGAACTCCCAGTGGCAACAAACCGAGATCAGAATTTCCTATCAAAAATCCTCCATCGATAGACGGAGCTGCGAGGAGCGCTCCCCTCCACCTCCTATGCCGCATTGCTTAACGCGCAGGCTGAGTTCACCCCGCTGCCTCGGCTACGGCAGGTACTTTGAAGGCTGAGGGCTTAAAGCCTGCGTGGATTTTGAGAGATGGGGATCACAAAAGAAAAGTTAAGTGTGTACAAGAAAATCTGGAGGACTCAGCTTTTAGAAGATACCTTAATTATCAATTCTGCACAAATCCCAAACTATACGCTTTTTTTTTTTTTGTACTCATCTTCAACGTGTTGGGCAAGAGTTCTCACATGGAGAGTCTAATCAGTAGTTTATCCATGACAAAGCAGCTATTTTACTTAACACTTCCTTTAGGAAAAGTTAAAAGGCTGTATTTTGATGTAATTGATATTAAAAACACAGGTTGAATCAGCTACAAAAAGATTTGATTGCATGAGGTCAGGCCATGTAGCTGTAATAAGTTAAAGTGCTTTACTCAATGATACGGAAATATATTAAGATGCCCTTAAGTTCATTAGTTATTGCCTTAGGTCATAGTTTACGTTCAGTAAATTTTATTGAAGTTCATTGTTATGGCAATGACCTGAACTCAGTCCGTGAAGTCTCCAAATTATTTAGTACAGATAACCTATTTGGTATGGATACGCGATTATTTTTTTTTACCGTCTTATCAAAACTGTAAGTTCAAATCTTTTCAGTTTTGCCTTCATAATGGCAGATTTTAAGCAAAGTGGAAGTCTCTGCAGCTCCACCCTTTGTGTCCCCTGTGTGCCAGCGTTGCTTCATTAGTCTGACACAAACACCTGGTGTTGCGCTTTCAGTCTCTGGAGGATGTTTCAGCATCTGGCACACACTGTGATCTTTTTTTATGTGTGTTTAATCTTTTTATTGACGTTTTATAATTAAAAGTAAGCAGAAACAAATCAAGGATAATAGAAAAATGTGAAGTTTTGTGCAGTTGCGGTGGCATAGTGCAGCAGATTAGGAAAGGCATCCGGCTAACAATAAAAAATGTGAAGGACAGAATTGCAGTATGAAACGTGGCATCTTTACTGGCCAGTCTCTGTGGCCATATTCTTCCTCAACAGAGCTGATCATCAGAAAAGGGATCGATAGACCCCTATAGACAATGGCTATTTGAGTAATCAATCCCAGGCTTTTTATTAAAGCTTCTGTAATTAATAATCACTTTTAAATGTGTTCCTTAAATTTTAGACTGCTTTGTGCATGCCCATCTTCTTCTGTCCCTTTGTATTTCATGTCTCCCTCTTTTTCTTCCCTGGAGGGCCCCTGCTCCAGCTACCCCATCCTACTGCGGGTCAGTCCCAGGGGATCTGCTGTCCTGTGTAATGCACCCCAGGTTCCCCCGGTGCTGCTGGTGCCCCAGGCTCAGCCGACCCAGCCAAAGGGCTGTGCTCCCTCCCCTCCTCTGACACCCACCTTGGTGGCCAGCAGGTCGAGGCGGGGGATTCTGCCCCTCTGCTCCACTCTGGGGAGACCTCAGCTGGAGTGCTGCCTCCAGCTCTGGGGCCTCCAACACAAGAAGGACGTGGACCTGTTGGAGGGGGTCCAGAGGAGGCCACAGAGATGATCAGAGGCTGCAGCCCCTCTGCTGTGAGGACAGGCTGAGAGAGTTGGGGTGGTTCAGCCTGGAGAAGAGAGGGCTCCGGGAAGACCTTAGAGCCCCTTCCAGTCCCTGAAGGGGCTACAGGAGAGATGGGGAGGGACTCTGGATCAGGGAGTGGAGTGATAGGACGAGGGGGAACAGTTTTAAACTGAAAGAGGGGAGATTTAGATTAGATGTTAGGAAGAAAATCTTTACTGGCCCATGAGACACTGGCCCAGGTTGTTCAAGGCCAGGCTGGATGGGGCTTTGAGCAACCTGGTCTAGTTGAAGGTGTCCCTGCTTGTGGCAGGGGTGTTGGCCTTTAAAGGTCCCTTCCAACTCAAAGCATTCTCTGATTCTGTGATTTTCCCCTACACCAGAGCCAGGGCACTCTGTGCCTCCCAGCAGCCATCGGCCGTGGAGAGTGGGATGCTCAGCTAACCAGGGGATTGAAGGACTCAGGGGCACTTTCCATCTCAATTTGAGCATGTGCACGTGGCCAGGGTAGCTCAGATTCAGAAGCCCCGATTCAGGTTGGTCTTAATGACCATTTCACTTAAAAAAAAGTATTTATGTTTTTATAGCACCAAACAAGTTTCCCAAAGAGTAGCTAGGAAGGTCTGTTGCAACAGCATGTTGCGTTATTGGCAAAATGTGGCAAGGAAGGGAAAGAAAATGCTCTTGCTCTTAAAAAGTATGTTTTCTTGCATAATTTTGAGTTAGGGACCATTCATGTAATAAAACAGCACATTCTTCTTGTCATCGCCAGGGTTCATTTTTTTTCATATGTGTTTTTACAACAGTGGTCAGTGATACTACAGTTTGTATTTTTTTCTGTATACTGAGTTAAAAGGAATTGAAATGTTAATTACCTCCTTCATGTCTGATTCCAATTGCTGTGCTGGGCACATGACATTTACACCATTGTGACGGGTCAGGATGTTTCTGTAAGGTATTTCGTCAGGAAGCAGAGAGGCTTTGCTGTGAAAGTATTTGAAAACATCAACATTCTTCTCTTTGTGCAGAAAGAAATGATTTAGAGAAAACTCAGACCTGCTACTGTAACGCTCCTCTGAGCTAATGTGTAACCTGAGGCATTAAAAAAATACACGGGGAATAAACGGAATAAATAAAGAGGGAAAGTGCCTACGGTGCCTTGAGCAGAGCTGGGGTTTCAGTTCAGGCATTTGAAAGGACAGACACAAGTCCCACCGGTAAAATCATGCTTGAGTTTTACATGAAGGACATCATGTATGTTGTGTGACAGCATTTAAATCCAAAGTTGACATTAATAAAGTTTCAAAACATCAGTGACCTGAAAAGTTAAAGCTAAGGGAAATTGCATCCCATTTGGCTATGGCGATATAATGGGCATCTTCCAGAAGCAGAAATGCCCGTGCCAGCAAGAGAAGAGCAGGGGGACACGGTAAGGACCCATAGAAGGATGGAGATTTTTGGCTGTTCAACATTGCTAACTTGTAAAGGAGACACGGCGTTTTGGGTAAAAATATCCCTTTATCAATAAATAGTCGCGTGTTGGTAGCAGGGTTGGAACAGTGGCAAAGTTATTGAAAAAATGTGTTCCACTTAAAGACTTGTTAAATTCGGAGTTTTCGTTAAACCCAAAGCCGCAGGTAAGCACGCAGCACTAGGCCAGCTGCCCTGAAAGTCCTGAAAAGCAATATTTGTTGTTTTCTAAAATATTTTAAGCATAAACTGTAAAAAGAACAGTATGAGGCTTTTAGGAAAAAACTGGGATAGATTGATTTTTTCCCATCATTATTTTAAGAACATTTCAGTCAATTCTTGCTGAGGCGGGTGTCCGTGGGGCTGGGGGGGTGTCTGTGGGACCAGGGATGTCCGTGGGGCTGGGGTGTCTGTGGGATTGGGGGTACCCATGAGCTTCCCCGAGTTCTGCCTGGGGGGCAGCGGGACAGGCAAGGACCACGTCCACCCCAGGGCACCTCCAGTGGCATCTCCATCTGCTGACGGGCTGAACAAACCTGATTATTCGAAATCAAGCAAAATTTGGAGCCGTTAGGAATGTTGTCACTGTGATTTAATTAGACAGAGATTATTAGGGGCGGTGTGCATTAATCTAATGCAATGAAATCGCCATGAAAGCCGACTGGTTTATCAGAATCATCAAATTCTTGCAAGGACTGGGATTTCTTGGAGGGAGGAATAATGTGGGGGTGAGAAAACTGATCTTAAAATATTACATGTTGCACAAATTACATGGTTGCTGGAGAAATCCTGTGCTTCTGCACCTCTTTTTCCCCCCCGCCGTGTTTTTCTAAGGTTGCCATTTGTATTGTGCTTTTCAAATTTTGTTTACTGGATTTCCGGCTGCAGGTTGTCTGTGTAAAATACGGTTTAGAAGATGAAGTTCTAAAGGGAATAAAGCAAATACAATAGATGGAGTGGCCGTTTGTCAAGAAACCTACACAAACCATTAAATGTTCTTTTCCAGTTTAGGTGTTGTAAAAATGAGAAGTGTGCTAATATAGGGCTCTATTGATCAGGAGTGGTTGCCGGCATGTCCCACTAGGAAACATTATGTACGGCAGTGAGTTCCTTCGTGAGATGGCCAATCTGTCCTCAAAATGTCTTGGATGCCTTTTACCCACTTGCTGGCTGGGTTTACGTAAAAAATGTGAACCAGAATGGAAGTTTCGTGAGCAGAAAATAGGGTTGCGTTGATACGAAATAGCCTTTGACTGTAAAGGTTTCCTGAATGCTTGCTGTGATTCATGCACGCAGAAGATGGGCTCTTCCAGATATATTTTTAATGCATACTTGCACTCTGCAGAACTAAGTTTTTGAGGAAAACTTAAAAAAAAATAAAATTTCTTTTTATTAGGTTTATTTAAATTCATATGAAGTGATCTGACCATCAGCAAGATGTTTAATCTGCAAATCTCTTGCTCAATTTAAAAAGTTTATCCTCAGTGATTACACTGAAATAGCAAAGAAAATGGCAAGAAGACATGATTTTTCTATCATAAATGTGGTATATTTTAGTGTTCACCAGCGCTGCATGGTGAATGCAGGGTTGGGATCGTGTTTCCCAAATTGTTGGCACACGGGCATGTAGACCTGCAGGCACAGCGTTTCTGCTCTACAGGAGCCAGAGTCGTTGTGGATGGAAATAGGGTTCCTGGGGATTAAATTGTGGGCGCAGGCAGCTTAAGAACAGCTTAAAAACAAGTCTGCCATTTCCATAACTTGGGTAAATGCTGAAGTTGAGCGAGCTGTTCTTTACAGTCACAATTCCCGAGATGACTGGATTTCAACTAACACTGTGGGCTCTTAAGAAAAAGTGTGGAAGTTGATTAATTTACACGATTGCGGTTCGATGGTAGGAAAAGATGGAAACACGGATATTGGTCAGGTTCTCCGTGTCAGTCTTGCCTGTATTTGCTTTGAGCCAGCTGTGCTTTGTGGAGGCAATGAGCGCTGCTTGAAACATTGCCGCTCTTGTTCAGTGTTATGAACACGCGTACTTCACCTGGAAAGATGAATGTTTTATTTGAATCCTTCCGTTTGCGTATGAATAGTCTAAAATTTGGCTTTGTTTTCACGCATTAGCTGAAAACCCATGGAAGAGAGAAGCAATGCACAAAGCCTGCAGATGGTTGCAGGGAAATTGTAAGGAAATTGAAGGAAAAGTAGATTAAAAATAATAACTTCCCTTATATCATCTGCAGAGGTGTCTTGCTTTGCCTCTATATTAAAATACAAAGCAGATTTTGTCTGTTTTCATATACTTTTTTATGGAGGGGGAAAATCAGATAAATTCTCTTCTGGAATGAAGCACATTAATATATGTGATCCTTTAAGGAGAGATACAACATCAACAAGGTGTGCATAAATATTAAAATAATTCTGAAGCTGGTATTTGAGTCATTTTATTTTAGGAAATACAGCAGGTATAATTAAAGTTTTACTTTTACATCTGTAAAGATATCCAAGCAGGTAGAGTGCTAAGCAGGTTCTCCCTCCCTAGATAATGTTGGCTCAAAGCTACAACCTCAACTAACAAACAGAAAGTTATTTTCCCTTCCTGGGTATGTGCTGTAAGTCACTGCGTTTCATCAGCATTGTGTTAAAAAAAAAATACCTGATTTCAAATCCTTTCAAAGACCTATTTTTAGATTAAGAATTGGCACCTTAGTTCTGTTTCATTGCCGTCTTTGAAAAGGTGTTTGAAGTGGGGCACACTCATACAAGACAATTGTAGGAGACCGTCAAATACACGGGTTTTAACTACTTCTATTCTAAAAGTGAAAATACAGATAAACTTACGGTCTCTCTCACAGGGCAATTTATGACTTTTTTTCCAAATTAAAAGTCTTGAAATTGTCTTCTAAATTTAAGACAGACAAAAAACACAACTGGCTTCTGTACTTCATTAATGTTGTGTATTTTACTGTCATCTTTATGGCATTTATTTGTGCTAAAGGATAAGTCTGAGACAAGCATCAGTTAAGGTAATGGGATTGTAAAGCAATCACGTAATTAGTTATCTGACTTCAATCATTTTTTAAAAAAATTTATAGCTACGTATTGAAAAGCTGCTTCTAAAAGGGAAAATAAACAACGGTGTATGAAACGAGCGGGCAGCAAAAGGGACGGGAGTTCTCGTCTTGGAAAGTAAAAAGATCTGATTTCCAGCTCTCTCATAAGCCCCTTGAATGATCCCAGGCAGCAAAGATGGAGCGTGAGGAGAGTGGTCAGAGATCTAGAAAATATGGGTTGTGGACAACTGTCGGTGGATTTATTTTGTCCAAAGAAAATGGAAGGGCGAGAGAAGTCTCCCAGTTTGCTCTCTGAAAGAGGGTGGGTGGACATGTGGACACGCATTGTCAGCGTAATCATCATCTCCTCCTCTACCTTAGGCATTCATTCTGTCTGTTAAAAAGAGAAAAAAAAATTATCCTGCTTAGGAGGAAGCTATAAGTATATTTTTACTGCTTCTTTTTTGATATTCCAGCTTTACTTAAAAAAAAAAAACAAAACCAGAAGAAAGCTGAAAGGTAAGGAAGGGGGAGTTGTGAGATGTTGGTTTCCAGCTGTGATAATAACTACATACAGAAATGTGCTTTCTGGAGACGTGTTTGTACCATTGCAATATGCATGTATTTTGTCTGATTTAGCAAATTATTCAAAAGTATTAAATTTTCAATTATTGAGTTTGAAACAGTCTATTTTTAGGAGCTGACATCTCAGGTTTGCTGTTCTGTATTGCGGAATTCCCCATTTTAGGATACCAAGAAAAGAGCATCCTTCTGGGAGTTTCTATGTATTTATTTATTTCCCCCATATAAACCCCAGAATTCTCCAAAAATATAAGGCATATTTATCCATTCATTAAATATTTCACTTAAATTCTGAGGTTTGGTCTTTAAATTTCCATTAATTTGCACTGTTTGTTCTATTGAGGTTTTCATTTGTCAAAATTGTTAGCTCTTGGGTATTAGTTACGCAAATATTGATGTGTAGCTTTGGCCTGTTAGCTATCAATTGAAATCAGAAAATCAATAGACTTAATAGCTCCTCATTACAGAGTTGATGCATTTGCAAGGCTGAGTCGCGTATTGTCAGGGAACAATCAATTCAGTCAAAAACTATTACACCATCACCGCCAGAGACGCTTTCATAATGTTTTGGTGTGTTTATAGTTGACCTGAGCTTCCACTGCAGCTCTCAACGCAAAATAACCCTCTTTTGGGGTCTCTTGTAGAGTTATAAAGCCAGAGGCGTGGGGGAGTGGCTCTGGTGGTGGTAGCAGAGACTCGGCAAACTCGTGACATGCTGTCCCATGGCAAGTCCTGGTGTGGTTTACGGCGGTTTATACAAACAGGTTTTGAAGGTAAAGACTCTGCTTTCTGGCTTCTAGCAGTAACACAGATTTCCTAAAGCTGTTTGCCGTGTTGTTTGTGTCTGGGGTGCAAAGTGGAGCGGTGCTCCTGTTACTCGAGCGGCAAATAAAGAAATCAGGAAATGAATTTACGTCACAGCTCCCAGCTGGGGCGAAAGCACCAACATCACAACACGAACCAAAGCAGAGGAAAGCGGAGCCAATTCTTCGCTTTCCTGAAATACTCCAACCATTTCCGTCGCATTCTCCGAGTATATGGTGGTGCTTTCTTGGGTTTATATTTTAAAAAGGGAATTGAGAAGCAATATAGGTGTGCCGCTGAGATTTCAGGTTTACATATGTGTAAGAGGATACATATATTTTCTTTTTCTCAAGAAAAGCATACGGTATTTACACTTTTAGTTTAAAACTCTTTGTAAAGTAACCAATTGAATATAGCTGAAAAATTTTGAGGTGTCTGCAAAATATATGTATATAGAGGCGGTAATACCTAAAGCTAACTATAGCCCTTAGAGCGGTTTATAGAAATGATTTTTATAGGTAAAGACTCTGCTTTCTGGCTCCCAGCAGTGATGAGAACGTCCTAGAGCTCTTTGTGGCTTGCCCTGCCCCGGCAGCCTGGCATCTCGGAGCATTCAACATGCTCAGTGCTCCATTTAAAAAAAATTAATGATTATTTTAACTTAAATATGTGCATACTATATAATCTGGCAGGTGCTTATTGAACTGTACCGAAGGAGTAATCATTAGTGCACAAAGTGCTGCTTTCCTTCTCCTTCTGTGTCGATAGAGCGCGATGGAAACAGATCCCAGGGATGCCTGCTCCGTCCTGAGCTTGCCCTGGGGTGCTGCCTCCCGACGTTTGCGAGGCTTTCTGGAAAATCGCAGCGGAAAAATTATCCCCATGTTAAAGGGACACTTCTTAAAAGTTGCGTATCATTAAAGATCATTTAGCTATTTTAGTCAATTAGTTGTAAAGAGCACGCTTCGTAATTAAACATTATGAAATAGTTAAAAAGCAGGAACGGTCAAATACATCAGTAAGGATACCGTAGCTGTAGTCTAATTTTATGTTAAAATGTACACTGAAAGGCGTAATTGAATACATTGCTCAATGTAAATGAGAAATGGCTCTATGGGCTTTAAATGAATTAATTATTTGCAGTAAGAAGAGCCTTATCTTTTTGAGTTAGACTACAATCCCACAGAAACGTACGCGTTTCCTCGAAGTTCGTGTGTAAGTCATCACACTGAATTTAAAAGAAATGCGTCCATTCAAAGCATCGAGCATCTAAATATTTGCTAGTGATTAGTTTTAAGTCTATGTTGCTGTTCCCCAAAGTAATTGCAAGAAAGTTGTGTCATTCATTTTATTTAAGTATTTTTCTTCACCGGAAAAAGGTTATTAAAGTCAAAGAAAAAATCCAGACACTTAGTAAACATGTAGGATGAGTGAAATACAGACTAAATGAATGATATTTAAGATGACATACATAATTATAACAGAAAGGTCAGGGTAGGTGGCAGCTTTCCCAAGTATATAGAGTGTCAGAAAAATCCCTAAAGTATATATTTTAATTGAGTTATGTTTTCTTTCCTTCACACTGAAGCATTAAGGTATTACCCCAGTCCTGGGCCTGTGTTCCTATAATTTAACGTGGCAAAATTCCCAGATCTACATTTTGACAGTAAAACCACATCACGCATAGGCTCCTTCCAGCAATGAAATACCACTTTGTAGTTGTCTCCAAATCATCAGTTTCTTTTTCGATTTAAACAAAAATATATTTAATATACGGGGGGGAAATAAATTGTACAAGAGTGAGGATGAACTGAACCCTGTTTTTGAAATGCAAGAAATGCGTGAAAAATGAAAGAAGCTGACAGATGCAACAGAAACAAACAGAACTATACGGCGAAGGGCAAATACACCGTACATGGTGTAAATGGCGTGTACGGTGTGTCCCCGGGAGCCGGGATGGCCGAGCCCCATCCCCAGCTCCAGCCCTGCAGGACTTGGGGGGGTGGCCAATGCTGGGACTTCCCCAGGCAAGGGCTGAGCAGGGACCGGCCATAGATTGAACCCTGAAAGAACGCACCAGACACCCTCTTTTTGAAGATTTGTGCCCATTAAAAACAACACAAAGAACTGAGTAGTACAGTCAGCCGCTTAGGTTTTCTTGGACTGAGGCTGGCTTGAAGCACTCGTGCCAACAGCAACAGAACGCTGGGGGCACGCTGTACTCCGTCTCCATCAGCAGCAAGGCCATTTTCCATCGGGAAAGAGGCCTTCAGGGGCTCCGTGTGCTGGCACATGGGGAAAACTACTTCACTACACACATTCCCCAGAGAAACATTTTATTAGAATTGTTTTCTCCAATAACAATTATAAGAAAGGGGCTTTTTCCCCCCCCCCTTTTTTTTTTTTAAGTCTTTGATTTGCCTCCAGCACGTCCCAGTTACCCAGCGATCCTTCCCCGTGCTTCTCCAGTTACACTTAAATATAGCTCCGTGCTAATGAATGGGGCACGTGGGGTAAATGGACCCGACTTCAATACCTAGGCTGGCTGGTGGTACGGGGGCTTCCGCTGGCTCGGTAACGTTGTCTGCTGCATAAAAAGGAAGGACACAAGGGGAAAAAAAGATTGATTTTGTCCCGGGAAGGCTCCGGCCTCCAAGTGGGTGAATGGGATGAGTTAAATTAGAGGTTTGGAGCAGAGAAATGTTCTTAAAGAATATAAAAAGAGAGACTAACCAAATGTGAAATCCTTCTTGCTCTGTTTTATTTTGGCATCTCGTTTAGCGACGTACTCGTTGGCAGAGTACTCTTATCTCCGCGGCCCCGTCCTGAGCTCTGTCTAGCAAAAAGCGCCTGTATGTGTGTAAGGAAAAAACCAGAATTAAGCATTACAACGTTAGGTGCATAATTGCAAGTTTTCCACAAGGTCTCTGCCTCAGTCAGTGTTGCTTCATTTTGGACAGTCTTTAGTTAATAGGAACTATTAATTATTTTATATTCTCATTATTCAAAATGCAGATCTGTAGTTTATTTGACTGTAGCTATTCAAACCTCATCTCAAAAGCAGCATTATGAATTTCTTCACGGGCTGTTCTGGGGGCTCATCACTACAGGATCTGAACGTGTCGCGAACGTTTGTGCTTTTATCCTCGCAGCAGCCCGGTGAGGTGAGTGAGTATTATTAATTCTGGGGTTTTAAGGAGAGAGCAGAGACAGAAGTATAACAGGGTTTCAGCTTTGGAGAACTTTAAAAGCAGAACATCGTCTTCAGCATACTTAATTTTGCATTTTATGTACCCAAACCCAGCTCCCACTTACTTCAGTTGCTGTACGTGAGTTGTTCAGTACGTCAGCCCTGTATCTCCTGCGGAAAATGGGGAGGGTGGATAATGGCTGTGCTACGACATCTTCATGCTCCTTCCACCCTGATCTCCTTGGCTGGGCATTTTCCTGTCTGTGCAATACGCCTGTTCCCTCCTGGCTTTTTCACTTCCACTCGGGATGGTTCCATCCCTGCTTCAGGAGCTGCGGGGAGCTCCAGAGAGACAGACGCCTGCCTCTGCCACACCGTCCTCTTCACCATCACCTGGAACAGCAGCATTTAAAATAAAGTCTGAGGTTTTAGGTTGGTTGGACATAACAAACCATGCAATGTTGTGTATATTAAGCCTATCTTCAGTCTTTTGGGGCTGAAAAATAAGAAGTCTCGGTAAAGCAGGAGCAGAGAGGCTCATTTCCAAGTAATTGTGGTCTGTGGGTCGGGGTAATCCCAAGCACAAATCCAGGCTGGGCAGAGAATGGATGGAGCGCAGCCCTGAGGAGAAGGACTTGGGGGTCTTGGTTGATGAGAAGCTCAACATGAGCCGGCAATGCGGACTCACAGCCCAGAAAGCCAACCACATCCTGGGCTGCATCCCCAGCAGCGTGGCCAGCAAGGTGAGGGGGGGATTCTGCCCCTCTGCTCCGCTCTGGGGAGACCTCAGCTGGAGTGGTGCCTCCAACACAAGAAGGACGTGGACCTGTTGGAGGGGGTCCAGAGGAGGCCACAGAGATGATCAGAGGCTGGAGCCCCTCTGCTGTGAGGACAGGCTGAGAGAGTTGGGGTTGTTCAGCCTGGAGAAGAGAAGGCTCCCTCCCCCTAAAGGGGCTACAGGAAAGCTGGGGAGGGACTCTGGATCAGGGAGGGGAGTGATAGGACAAGGGGGAACAGTTTTAAACTGAAAGAGTGCAGATTTAGATGAGATATCAGGAAGAAATTCTTGACTGTGAGGGTGGTGAGACCCTGTCCCAGGTTGCCCAGAGAAGCTGTGGCTGCCCCATCCCTGGAGGGGTTCAAGGCCAGGCTGGATGGGGCTTGGAGCAACCTGGTCTGGTGGGAGGTGTCCCTGCCCAGGGCAGGGGGGTGGAACTGGATGGTCTTTAAGGTCCCTTCCAACCCAAACCGTTCTGTGATTCTATAACCAAATAATGGGGATTTTGACTAGGAGGGCAAACGCAGTAACTGAACTTTTGGAAGTCAGGTTTGCCAATGACAGGCATTCGATGCCATTTCACTGTATCTGCATGAATGGTTGGAGCAGCTGGACTGAAATCTTCTGCAAAATATTAAGTGTGGGGTAGATGTGAGCACAGAAGACTTTAACCCAAAAGGTTTCAGGTTTGAAAAAACCTGTAAGCAACTCAGAGCAGGATTTTATAGCAGGATGGGCTAGGCAATCGTCACTAAACGTATTGTTAGCAGTACGACGTATGACCTGTATATAAAAGGGAAGTCTTAAGCAATGGCTTCACAGGGTCATCAATACAGATTTAAGATAATACTTTGTAAGTGGGCTCGGCAAGACCTCTGGAAAACTTTGGCTAATGTATTTTTGGTATCTCACGTTTTATTTTCTACCACACTTGGGAGGTTAAAAAAAAAAAAAAGAGGAAAGTTTTTGGCTAGGAAATCATGTGGGATTGGGGTATTATCACAGGCCAAGGTAATCAGCCTGGGCGGCAGGATTCCCCTTCTGGAACCGGCCTGCCCTGCCGCCCGCCTTTGGTTTGGGTCGGGTTCGCTTTGTGGGTTGTGTTTTTTTCGTGGAGTGAGTCTCTGAACACTCTTTCAGTATTTGTGGCGTTGCAAGCTCCGTCGGAGGCAGATTGACAGGCTGGGGATAAGGGAGAGAGTCTCAATTGCAAAATACATTCATGTATTCAGCTGGTTGCAGTTTACTTCTGGAGCCGCATCCATGCTCACCCCCATCCCTCTGCGCTACCTACCTCACAGTGAGCAAGTGTGTACAGAACGTCGTACTGGAGGTTTTACTGGATTATGTGTATTTTGCTGCCCACGCTGTTTCAGGCAGTGTCGGTGCCAGCACTGAGACTGTTTGCTGGCATTGTGAAGAAGCAAGGTAGAGCACCTCAGTGTGGAGCTGATGTCCGTGTTCACCAAAAAAATGGATGAATTAAGGAGCCTGTGAAGCTAGGGGAGGCTGTTCCTTTGGTTCAGTTTAACAAAAATTGCATCCATTTGTTTCAACCGCAATCTCTTCTGTGGAGTCTTTCCTCTTCTGTTAAAAAACGTTTTTTTGTTGATCTCGGTGGCCGTGCCAACATTGTATGTGTACTTACTGCTTGTCAAATGGGTATTTATCTGAGAGACCAGAGTGAATCTATGGGATAAGCATGAGACTTAACTGAGAATTGTCTTGTTTATGCTGGCTAAGGCCTAGATGAAATGGGATTTTAAATACATGTATCATATTTTATTGGTGCTAGATGTTTAGCTGGTGTAGAAGGCATTATTTCACGTACCAGCTAGAGGCCTGGCCCAGGAAAGAACCAGAAAAATAATTTAAAACCAACAAACAACAATTTTGCTAATCTACATTTCATTTTTCGTGTAGCCACTAAAATTGTATTCAGTGTTTGAGGGCAACCAGAGGTGGTTGTAGCTCCTGTGCATTTCCCCTGATGTCTTACTGAGAATCAATATATAGACTGGAATAAAAGCATGGAAGTTACTGTTATTGACACTGAGCATCACAGTGGCACCGCGTGTCAGTGTGTGATACCGTGGAACTGTTAAAATACACTTATTAAATACCGTATCTTGCAAAGACTCTGCGGATGATACCACAGTCTATAATAACATGCAGTAGGAAGAAAAAAAGATAAATCAGTGGGCGCGTGCAATCGCCCCTCTTCACTTTCAGCATCACTTTTTGAAGTGTAAACAAAGAAAGGTCCATGCAAAAGACTGAACGCCTGCAAAGTTTCGGCCCCACTGTCCTGCGTGTCTTACAGGCTGCCTCATCCGCAGCTACTGATCTGATTTCCACTGTAGCCTACAATCCACCATTTTTTTTCTGTACTTCCAGTGTACAACAACATTTCCCAGAGGAAGGACTTTGGTTCTGTTTTTTCTCTACAGTTGGATCCCTGTATGTGGTGGGGTGTGGCTAGATGCGGAAATACTTTTATTTGTCTGAATGTGTATAATAGATACGTGTATAGGTTTAACATAGACAAATTGTTATATATTATACGTGTATGTAATATATACACTCGTTAGTTTGTACATACAATATAGAGGTTATTTGGGATAGAGATATATAAAAGATAGAGGAACCCAGTAATTGCCTTTAAGATTAGAGCACAAAGCATTACCTTGGATTTTACAAGGCCAGCGAGCAACAAAAGAGCAGTAATTTATGAGCTCAGCGTAAAAGAATAGCATAATTGCATTAAAAATTAATGCTAATGAACACTAAAATGGGGAAGGTGGTTATGATGAAAGTTTGTATTCATCTTCCCTGGTTTGAATGATGGCTAGTGGCTTGATTAATGGCTTAATTTCTATCAATTAGCGGGGAAAAATCTCCTGCGAGACAAGGGTAAATTGAGCATTGAATTACATATCTTGCTTTTGTGTGCTGAGAAAAAAAGAGCGGCGTATCTCTGATATTAGCCGCAGTGACAAATGCGGTGTGCCCTGCGCCGGCTCTCCCGGCGGGTGCTGGCCTGCGGTTCTGGCGGGGGGGGGGGGGGAGCAGCCAGCACCGGCCCCCGAGCCTGCGCCCTCTCCGCCCCCGCCACCCTTTCTGCTGCTCCCTCTCTTCAGGGAAGGAAAACACCCGGCGATTTTAAGTGTAGTAGGACTGTTTCTTACCACTTTATTAGCTGAGTTTGACTTTTTCCCGGGATATTTTCAAAAATACCCTGAAATGCCTCAAAATGCGAGTGGATGTAGGAACTCGCCCGCGTGTGAAAAGCGCAGCGGTGGAAGTCGCCTGCACGCAGGGTTAAATGTGTGGCTAGAGCAGAAATCCAAATGTTCTTGAACTGCTTATCTAAATATTCTTAAATTCAGAACTCAGTCGCTAAAGTTTACCACCATGTCTTCTGCTTGTTTTTTTACCCAATATTATATTTATTTTTATACCCAATTCTTTTTAAAGAAAAAGGTATTAGTGTCCAGACTGTGAAAGCTAGGTTATAATTATAATGTATTAAAATAGCAAATTGTAAGTACTCTAGGACTCTCTCTAGTAAGTGCTAGAGTATTTACAACGTGCTATTTTAATACGTTATAACTGTAGTACCAGTGTACTTACAATTAAGTTTGAAGAATACAAATTAACAATAAAAACTTTCTCTGGCCACAGTTGCCCCTTCTGGAGTATGTTTTATTGTTTCTGCAAGTTTGGCTGGAAAAAGTTCTTTCTTTGGAAATCTCAAGAGCTAGGAAACAGTGTGGCCAAGTGTTGAAACGGCGCTTTGACAGTGCTAAGGGGATGTGGAGACGTTAGCGGCATCGAGCAGTTTTTATCACGCCCAAAAGTTGTTAGAGGGAAGAGGTAGTTTTGAAACTAATCCCACATTCCCCTCCGGCTGCATGCCCCGGCAGGGATGCTTGGCTTGGCGGCATCTTCGGGGCTCCTCATCCACAATTTTCCGAAGGGCTGAGACAAAGGCGGGATGCGGCCGGCGTTGAGCGTGGCGGTGCCTCCCTCTAACGGCTGGCCCTGCCGCGGCCGGGCTGCTGCCGGGCTGGAGGCTCCCCGGGTGGGAAAGCCAGGGTGAGGTGGCCTTCGTCCCCGGGGTCCCACTGCATCCCAGGGCGGGAGCCAGAAGGGACTCCCGGGGAGGGTGAGCAGGGACTTGGGGCGAGGGGGGAACGCAAAAGCTTGCGGCATTAGTTCATTTCTTGGCCGATTTGCTCTGATTTTTGGTAAAATGATTGTAGCAGGCTGGCTGGCGCAGGTCTCCAGCCCCGCCGTGGCTGGTGAGGCCACTGGCAAGCTCTGCACCCAGCTCTGCCGGTGACCCCCGGCATCCTCAGACATCGGCGCCCGGACACCGGGAACGGTGTTGGGACGGGAGGTCACGCTCTGCAAATCCCTGCCAGCTCCTGTGCGCACACCTGTGTCAGGGGCCAGCCCTCATTAGCTGTAGCTAATTGTCTCCTGCGCAAAGATTTGAGGGTTTCAAAAGATTTGAAACCCCCCCCAAAAACAGAGTTACAAGTTTTGTAAAGTCGAGATGTGACAAAAATGAAGTGAATCCCACCTGTGCTGATGGATTTTCCCCCCTCCTCCTAGTGCTTTCATTTTGTTTAATATAAGTATTTCAGTGCAGTGCACGGTGGAAGACATTACGTCTCAAAGCCGTGGAGTTTTTTGTCTCTTCCGCTGCAAATTGTCTGGATGAAAACTTCATTTTTCTTTGATACGTCAGTTTGCGCAGCTTAAGGAAAAAACAGGAAGCAATAAAAAAGCACCAGGCATGTGAAAAACCACAGTTCTGTTGAAAACCCATACAGTTCTGCAATGCCGTTGTTACTGTATCCATACAGCTGTACATATACAGTTGTGCAAAAATTATACGGGATCACCTAAGCGAACCCTAAATAAAATGGGACGAAGGGGAAAATATTTTCCTCATTAGTTGGTTTATTTAGTGTGGTATCTACTGGTGTTTTCTTCTTTTAATCCTCAACTCGTAAACAAAAGAGCAGAAAAAAATAGCAGCTTTTTCATAGAATGACAGAACGGTTTGGGTTGGAAGAGACCTTAAAGACCATCCCGTTCCAGCCCCCTGCCCTGGGGGTTTGCCGGGGGGTGGGGGGGGGGAGTTTCTGCAGGTATTTCAAAGCATATTACTTAACACGTATTATATTTTAAAAGGGTCAGTTAAATTGACCAGCTGTATCCCTTTAAATATAATTGGTAAAATATGAAGCAACGTATTCTGATGAATATTTTAGGTTTATTATGCCATTGCTTTGATTCTCAGGTTAGAGCTGCTTGAAAGAAAAGTCTTTAGGTAAAGGCACGGGCAGGATTGTAGATGAGCAGCAAGGAATCCGGTACGCATTGCAAATTTACGCCTAAAGATTATACACGAAATATTTAAAATAGATTCGCATTTAACATGTCATTCACAAGATACTATTAGTCATTTAATGCTTCCGTTTCAATGCTTCTTAAATTCTTAGTGGGCTTCATCACCACTTTTGTCTGTAAAAATAAAAGCAAAGAAGCGGGAATATTTTACACAAAGCTTACAGGCAAGTTACTTTTTCTTTTATCTGATTCTCTGGTGTTTCTAGTTATTGTGTGTGTGAAATTTTTAGATGGCATCGAAAGGATTAATAAACATTTTACTTCTAAAGTGACGTTTCAGCTTTATTGGTAATGTAGACTAACTCAATATGAAAACAGCAGCTATAAAAGACGTGTGTGTAGGTATATCTATTTCTCTCTATATGGGAAGATGTAAATAGACGTAAATACAGATGGGAAGCGTCAAATCTTTGGTGGGGCCGGGCACAGGCTGGGCTCCCAGGCCCGGGGGGTGTCCCCGGCCGTGCCGCTGCCATGGCCGCGCGTCAGTGGGAAGGGTGGTGACAGGAATGGGAATTGTGCTGCTGCGAGAATCGCCTCTACAAAAAAACAGCCTCAACAAGCCCTAATACAAGATTTAGCCTATTTTTTTCACTATAACATGGTAAAACGACTTGCTGTGCAATGAGTTAGTATTGATTTTTTTTTTTTTTTTGTCTGTAGCCTCTTAGCTTTCTGACTCCATTATTTTTGATTTTACTATGAAATACATATCCTTTCTACTGACATCTGACAAACAACATATGGAAGTCATTTTATCTACCAATAATGTGTTTGTCAAAAAAAATCATGCGCTAATGGGTTATGCTTCCTCCAGTCCATTTTCCCCAAGTTAATGCCACTGATGTAATTCTAAACATTTAGTGATTTTTGCCCCCTTAATAATTTGTCATTCCCATAGGTTTGTGCTAGATTCATGTAAAACGCTGTAACAGGCTGGGAACTGACCAAAGGTTTTGTGAAATAAGAGTTGAGCAACTGATTTCAAATCTACGTTCACCTGCCTTTCTCTGATAGCCGGTTTTAACCCTGTGACTACCAGGGACACTTACCATCCCTTCACTCACCCGCAGACCAGATCTACCCAAGAGCTCGATGAATTACGATTTCCTCTCTTTAGTAGGGCATTAGTATACTTGGTTTTATACTTTCTATGGGATCCTTAGGATTCTTTTTTAAAAAATAACTTTAGCAGCGAGGCAACAGAACTTTTAAAGACGAGTTGAATCGTGTGATTTTTTTCCTTCTAAATTCAAAAGAATGGGGTTTAAGGATGTCCTCATTGCACTTTCCAGTAGTGCAACTCTTGCCCTAAGCCTTGCCAAGAATATTCCCAAATAATTTTTAAGCATCAGGGCAGGTTCTTGTTTGCTGGAAGAGTTACATCTTTTCCTATCTTTTGTCTGCCTTACCTGTTTTGTAACCTCCACCTTTTCAGGCCGGCTCAAACGTACGACGTATAAAGCAAACAGTTTTCATTAGTAAATAAGATGGAGGTAAATTGGTTAAAATTGTAAACAAAGCATGCAGTTAGCAGAATGAATTCCAGCTTTGCTTGTCACTGGAGGTAGACGTAGAAGTAGGTAAGGAAAATTAACTGACCTGTGAATTGGGAGAAGCAGAAAACAGAACCGACAGTAAAGCAAATACTTTTGTGTCAGGTGTACCGCAGCGAACAAGTCATACTACCGGGGACTGAAAATAAAACTGTTTTCTGCTACAACCTGTTGATAAAAAATGAAGTTGTTAATTTAGTGTGGGCACACCCATTTCAGGAGTGTTTCTGCGCTGCCATTAGTTTATTGGCTCATCTGAAGCTCCCCTGACTGGTCATTAATAGACCGAAGTGAGTGTTCAGTGGTTACTCATTGCAGAGGGACTGCCGTTACATTTATTTTTTCCTCGTGCAAGAGAGAAATCCCTGAGCTTTTGCCGAAAGGAGTAGCCCCAGACTGCACAAGAGAAGAGAGAGAAGGGAGAGAGAAGTCCGGCCATCCCTTTGGCAGCTTGGATCAACATAGCGGGAATGTGAAACTTCACTGTCATCCATCAGTGGTTTGGTTTTTAAAAAGAAGTATATCTTGCATTATGAATGCGCTTAGCTTCCTACCAGTCTCATCTATCCAGAAGATTGTCTGGTTGCGCAGCGAGAGAACGGGCAAAGCCGACCTGACAGCACCCCAGCCGCGTGCTTAGTGCAGCTCACAGCAGGGTTGGCAGGAGCTGCTCTCCTTCGCCACAACGTCCCTGGGAGCTGCATTCACCTCGTCACCCTGGGACTCAAACATATCTTGTGAAATATATCTGCATTGTAAGCCCTCAGAGTACAGTAAAGAAGCAATTTTGCTCATTTCATTAAAGAGCTGAAATTCTGTCACCTACAAATATTTAGTGTGTATGTTAGGAATATTTTATTACCAAATTCTAAGGGGTTTTTTTTATCAAATTCACCTAACGATGTAACTCTCAATGCCAAACTAATCACTTAGCTTGTCATGAAGAGAACCAGATGATGGCACATCTCTTGGGACATCTGCAGCAGAAGCCAAATTCACCTCCATACAAGCAGACGTAGTTTTACTGCGACATACAGATGGTACTCCACTGAGTTGTCTGCACTGTCCCCAAATCCTTAACTTCTGCAGGAAATCCTCATGCCATAAATCTAGCGGTTATCCTGCAAGGACATCTCTGGCAAATTCTTAAGTTGGCATCTCAAATGATATCATACGTTGAACAGTAATGGCCAACTCAATGTTGTAATTTTTACTAAAGGAGAGAGTTTTTCTTTGTGAAAGAGTATTTTGGGCTGCAATTTATTTTTTTTTCTGGTATGTACTGTTGTAAAATATATTCAAGGCATTGCTTAGACACGGCATTTATTGTAAGCTTACACTAATGTATCCTGACATTACACCTTCTCTTTGTAGACCAAGCCACCCTAGTAGAGCAAGTGAAACGAGTAAAAGAAATTGAAGCTATTGAAAGTGACGCCTTTGTTCCACAGACATTCAGATCAAGTAAAGAAGTCAAAAAGGTAAGTTTTCAATATCCTTTCTTGGTGCAGAATCCTTTCAAAGGCAGGTGGAAGCCGTGCTGTTAATAGAGTTTCCATTGATGAAAGAGCATCAAGGTTGACAATCCTAAATCCCACCGACGACTCTCCTATGTAGGTGGTGTGGAGTGCAAGGAAGGATATGCTTGAATGTCTAAGAATTTCAATGAAATCAGCTGTTTTGACAGTATATTCTACCTATGCTAAGCAACTCCAATTTTTAAAATTTCTTTTGAAATCATATAAAAAATTAAGATTTTTTTTTTCAGAAGAATTAAAATCCAAAAGTAATCAGACATTTACATTGTAACTACAGGTAGAGATCAGTATTTTTAATTCTGCGTAACTGAAGTCAGACTTTAAGACCGTATTTACTCACTGAAACAAAACATCATTGTTTTCAGGCAGCTTTCCAAAAACCTAACGTGAGACATCCAGGTTTCAAAATTTTACCTACATTTTCGCTGCCGAGTCTTCTAGGGAACTTGGATGCTTTTGTCTTTGGAAGCAGGCAAGCAAAGGCTGGTTCAGTTTTTCCATCTAACGGCAAGGTGTTCTGAATTATCCCTGATTGTTTCCCCCAGAACGTGCATTTTCTTGCCTTTTCAGAAGCCTCTGAGAAGTCCACGCGACTTCTTCAGAAACTGATCCCAAAACCCAATTCTGCTGTTCTGCAAGACATACCCCATTGCAAGCTCTGCAAGCTTTTTTCCACTTCATGCGTTTAGTCCGGACCTTAGTCCACGTCCCACCAAGCGCGCTGAGAAGTATTTGCATGAAGATCCTTTCGTGGGCACGTGTTGCAATGGGAAGAAAGCTGACTGCTCGGTTAAGGTACTGCCACGCTTGGGAGTTTGAGCATAAAATACTCAGATGTGTTTCTTTCTTTTTAGTCAATAGAGCCCCCTGAACTACAGTACGAACCTGTAGCTATCGGAGCGGGAACTGCTGATGCGTCTGCTCCTGAGAAAGAACCACCACCTGCCAATATCCCTACTGCCATCAAATATCAAGATGATAATTCTTTAGCACATCCAAATGTAAGTGTGCCGATATTTACTTTCTCTTTAGAACAACACAGCCCATTGAATGAGAGCAAGTTCACGTGACCTAACAACCATTTTGCTGTGCTGCTTATCAAATAATCTGTGGTCTGAAGACCGTTAACTAATGGGGCATCGGCTGAGAGGATCACACTCCTTGCATCATCCAACAGGGAATAATTACAAAAGTAGTAGTTCACCAGTGATGTACTTTTAGAGTTGCAAACAAATTTTATAACAAAACAGCATACTAATGTAATCCAGAGGAATTTAAGATCCTGTTCACATAAAAATCCCTGTTCCATAAAAATTCAGCAAAGATTGCTTTTGGTTTGCATAGCTGGAAACCTGATGGAAGACGCCAAACTTCCCCACCTTGCCAAATCGTAAAGCTTTAAATACATGGCAAACTTAAGATAATTTTAAATGATTGTGGCTAAATTTCTGCAAGTTCCTTTGTGAGCACTTACAATTGGAAATAGGAGTACTTACGGTAGAGTTTTTTTAAGAATTAGCAAGTTAAAAATGACCTGCAGTAAATAAACTAATGCAAGTTCTGTATAATGAACATAGGGAACAAAGCTCAAGACCTGTACAATGTGACGAACTTCCTGTTTCAGGAGGAGACTGAAATCGGAATGTCTTGGTTTTCCAATTATTAAAAGTCTCTACTTTTACTCGTGTATTTCTGTCACCTCTGAATTTTAACACCCGTATGCAGCTGGGCTTTTTCTTTGGGCACTGAAATAGTCGACAAGGAATTTCAACAGATTATAACAAATAAAGAGAAAGCTAACGAGTTGTGCCTGCATTTCTTCCTCTCCCCCTTGTCTCTCAGCTGTTTATCGAGAAGGCAGAAGCAGAAGAGAAGTGGTTTCAGCGGCTGATTGCTCTCCGGCAAGAGAGGCTGATGGGCAGTCCGGTGGCCTGAGCAAACTGCTGTGACCATCTCATACCGGTTCTCCATGAATGCTAAGAAATCCTACCATTAAATTTTCTTTTTCTCTTTTGAGGAGATTTTAATACTCAGTATGAGTTGTATAGAGAATAAATATTTCATCTGAATAAACAAGAATGTTCTATCCTCTGTTTTTTTTGCCTGAACTTGTTGCTGGGTGACCTGTATCGCTGAGCTACCTGCTGTAGATGGGAAGGCTATCAGAGCAGTGTAATTTTCTTTTTTTGTACTGAATTCCTCTAGGGTGCAAAAAACCTGACAGCCCAAGGAGGCATAACGTTATACCTCCCAATCAAAAAAATATATATACCCACGTGGCAGTTTAAAGATAAATGAAAAAATAAGACTGACAAAGAAAGTTCAGATTTACCAGCGCTCAGACAGTAGAGTACAAGCGATACCACCCCGGGCCACGCCATCCTCTGCAGCTGGAGGAGGATTCGGGGCAAATGATATCGCTGTTATCTCCTCTCCCTTCCGTTCTGCGTTACGGGAGCAGCTTCTGAATCCCCAACATCTGTGCGCGGTCTCCTTGCTGAGGGGCTCTTCTGAATTGATGCGTTCATCTGAATTGATGCGTTCATCCGCCTGCTCCAGCCTTAGCCCGGTTCCTACATGGGGCGGCCGGGAGTGGAAAGAAATGTTTTACATTTCCTTGAACATCTACCCACTACTGTTAGCATCCCGGAGTAGATCTAAAGAAAAAGTGATGTTGTCCTTTTAAACGTATTCGTAAAGTTTTCAGCACGTTTCAAGAAAATACTATTTTCTGAGCAATTTTAAGCACACTAAGAAGGTCAGTAACCTGGAAAAGATAGTTTTCCATGAACTCTTAATGGGAAATAATAAATCAATATTATTAATGGGAAATAAATATTATGGCGTGTAATAGTACAGGCCTTTCTTGAAAAGACTAATGGCATACCTATTTCTGCATAGAGTGACTGTTTTCAGCCTATGAAGCTTCTGTTTGTCCAGGTTTGACTTTAAAACAATAAAAGATTAGTCCTGATTGAACATATCAAATTTATCCTGAGCATACTTACCAAAAAAATCTGTCTGTCATCCAACTAAATGCCAGAGATCAACCAAATACAATACAGAAGTATTTTTTCTGCGGAATCTAGAAAAGCTGTGAGAAAACTATTAAATGAGTAGACGACTAAACTGAGCCCCCCACCTCTGGAAACACCTCATTGGAAATTACCTGCATCAGCTTTCCTGGGTGAGTCCAGACATTCATTTAGTGTTATTTTTCCCTTGTGCTCAGATCAGTGGTGGGGAAAAAAAAAAAAAAGAGGATGATTCTGGTGACGTCCTGTGTTTTTTGTATTTTTTTAGATGACTGATGGAAAAGGAAAAATTAAATTTGCATTCTAACACATTTTTACTTTTTCTTTGTGAACAGTGTTAGTTTTACTTGGTCCTGCATTAAAATGGCTATCTGGGTTTCAAGACTACCTTGTCTGCAAGAAAAAGTGGAAAAAAAATTGTTTCCCTTGTTTCATTTCAGCGTTTTCAAATGGTAAATATTTGTCACTGTTCTGTTTTCTAATCTCCTCCTGTGTTTCTTTCATAGTAAATAAAAACTATTTGATCTCCATATAAGGTGCAGGTGTAAATTCCTCTTTTTCACACATTATGTTGGATAATTTTGATATTTTTATTGCAAAGTGACTGCTCTTATGTAATTCACAACCTTATAGGACATTAACAAATTCTACAAACTGGGCTGTTATAAGACTTAGTGATAGGGTGTACCTACTATTGCTTATCAATCAACAACTAAACCAGTCCATGCTGGAGGGGAACTGTGAGCAAGATCTGAAACAAAAATGAGAACAGCATTTCGATAATCTGAATTGAATAGACATACATACTGAAATATGCCAAACATAATTTGAAACACGGAGCAAATCATGATAAAGTTGATTTTTATAGTTCCAGTTGCAGATTAGTGATCAGAATAACCCATAAATAATTACTCGGAACTCCGTAGCTTTCATGAAATACAAAACTTGTTTATCGCCCCGGTGTCTGTGTGGAGACAGTTCATTTTAGAAGAGGGATTTTCTGGTTTAGGCCTTGTATTCTGTCACCTTGTCTCAGTTCCTTCTTTGAGCATTCATTACGCATACTTGAAGTTTATGAAGTTATTGGTGTTGGGAGATGAAGGAATTGTCAGGATGAGTTTTTACCGCGATGCCATCTGTTACAAATTAGAAAACGTACCGTCCTTGTTGTTACAAACCTGCGAGTTCATGCAGTACACATTTCTAAAGATGCGCAAAGCAAGTCAGTGATGCTCAAGCGTGTCCTGGAGGCGAGAGCTCACGTGGGGCTGACCGGTGACCTTAGCAATGCCAGATGTTGTGTCTTGCAAGCGAGTTTTAATCTTACCATGGATCCCTTGCTGGGTACGGCTAAGCTGCGTATTCAAAACACGGATCATCGAGATGTGAGTGGCACTTTCGCAAGATCCATTTGCAGCGAGGCTCAGTGCTTACGGAGCTGAGCCCTGTCGAAGGGACGCGGGATCGGTGCTCTGCCTTGTCCAGAACATGCCATCACTGATTCCACAGCTTAAACCTTCAGCAAAAATAGACGCTGTTCCACTGCATTTGCTCGTGCAGAGTAAAATAAAGGTTGTATAAGGCTAATTCACAGGGGTTTAAGTGTAAATGTTTAGACTGCAGTGCTCTTGATTCAAGTTGTGCAAACTATTTCCTTATGTTGCTTTTACTTGAACAGCATCCTGTGATAAATTATTCATTTTCCTGTCAAAGGTAGGCAGATATTCGAGCATCAGAAATGAAATACGGAAGAAGGCAGCAACATCACAAATAAACTTCCCTCTGTAACCAGCTATGCACGACTAGAGAGAATTTTGACAAACTTACTGCTTAAAATTGTTTTATGAGATTTCAACATATTATAAATGGGTTGCAGCCAAATACACGTGCACTCCACCATCCCACGTGTGGGTCCCTTTTCCTTGAGGAAAAGATAGCGTGTGTTACCTAATCAGCCAGATACAAATCTAATTAACTATGCCGTAACATGGACACGAAACCCATTATCAACGTGTACAAATTAATCACCATTAACCTGGGAAAACACACTGCTGACTCCCAACCCACACTTTTCCTAATCCAAAAAAGAGTGACATCTTTTGATAATAATTACTGCACGGAAACATAGAAACGTATCCTACTTTCTTAGGTTTTTTTCTTCTAATGTCCTCCGATGTTCTCACATTTAGCCTTTAGGACTCTTGCCTATGAAAGTTTATTTTTTGTCATATTTTCCACTTTGCTCCGTGCTCCTGGTGAAGGGGAATGGACTCCTGATTACAAAAGGGAAAGAAACGGCTGTTTGCTATTTATCCAAGTAAAACACAGGGTGTGAGGGGGGCCGTGCAGCCTGTAGAGCCAGCAGTGACGCGGTTTTCTCACTCGGGACTCTCCGGTGCGTCTCTGATACCATCAGCTCTAACACAAAGTTCCTCCTAATGCCAAACTACCTTAAATCTGACTCAGGCGAACGGTGTGTAGGAGTGAAAAGATAATGCTGTAACTTGAGCCATTCAGAGTTCTGGTAGTCAGCAAAGACCTCTACCCCTAGAAATTACATTAGCAAACTCATTTCACTTAGCCTGCTGAACAGCCACCGTCAATTAAAATCAAACCAGGCTGATTTTGATTTGATAACTTTTAGGTAAAATGTTCACTAGCCGTTTCTGATTTCTTCAGTCATCCAGCATCGCCACAACTATTTTTTGTTATAATTGCTTGAAAAGGAGCTGTGTTTAGTTTTTAAATGATGATTATTGTTACAACGTTTTAGAAAGATTTTTGCTACTAAAATAATGGTATCTAAGAAAACACTGCCAGGCAGGAGATCAAATTTTGCTACTTCTGCTTCGGTCGGGCAGGACTGGATGATCCCAAAGGCCATTTTTTCCATCAGTAACCCAAACCCAACCTTCTCGATGATTGCAGTTTTCCATTTGTCAGGTTACAAGAAGCAAGTTATTTTTAGTGGAGATCCTTGAACTTGAGAAACCTGTTTCAGGAGAGATCAGCTTGAACCCATGACTTAATCCACATACGACACAGGGCTGCGGCGACTCTGCAGCTCACAGCGGTGATAAAAAGCAATGCTAGAAGTATTATTACTCCAGAATTTTAAATATTCACCGTTTGTAATTTTGACTTAGTGCAGCATTGCCTAATTCCCTTTTTTCCTGGCTGTTCTCTTCCTTTCTTGTCTTGCCACGTTGCTAAGACCTAGGAAAAAGGAGTAGCAGTGGCTGGGACGGATTATGTGACGCTGGGGAGCAAGACTTAGACACTGAGTCACTCTGGAATTGCCACTCCGGGGTGAGATGTGACACAAGACGTCTACTTTTTCTGGAAGGAAGCAGGAGCTGAAGCGCAGCCCGGGGCGGTGAGGAGGGAGCCGAGCACTATGACCAGCACTGAGCTGTGCTTGGCCCCCAGCTGGGCTCCCCCCATCAGGGAGAGCACCTCAGCTGGAAATGGTTATGCCACGTTTTAAACCCAGGTGAAAACAAACAGGCTACTTGGCTGGGGTTTTGTTTCTTCAGAAGTACGACGTGGACTGGGGCTGTGTGGTGGCAGGGACAGTGATAATAGGAGAAGCCTTTCGGCCCTTGGGCATCGCTTTTGAAAGCACGATTTTGAAAAGGCTGTAGTTTGAAAGTTGTCATCTCTGCTGAGCTGCCGCTGTAAAAATCTCATTCCCACTAGATGTCTCTGGCGTCCCAGAGCAGTTGTCACACTGAACACCAGTGGCTGTCTAGAAAGGCCATAGGAATGAGCTGCTCAGAGTCTGAATTTATCTTTTTTTCTTCCTAACCACAGCTGAAGTTAGGGTAAGAAGACAGTTTCTCTCATAGTTTTCTGTTGCCTTACAATCTACATCTTGTCAAATAAAAAATACTGCTCAAAAAGGTAAGCTCCAAATATTTACCATCTGTGTGGCGCAGTCCCTGGGGGAGTCTGTAGACAGGAAAAGTGGACTCTTTCCCTCCCGCATCAGCAAAACGGGCTGCCAGGGGCCGCGCTGCCCTGGCATCGCCAGCGGCCGGTCCTGGAGCTGGGAGTGACGGGAGGGACAGGCCACCATCCCGGGATGCAGCCCGTCTCCGCATCTCTGGAGGCAGCGGCTGGATTTCCATGTTACAGTTCTGAAAGGAAGGCAAGAACAAATCTCATTAATTACTATTAATGGAAATTAAATACAGCTAACATCTGTAAAAATGTCGAATTGCATTTTTGGCTACCTTTCCAGTGAATTTCAGACTGGTTTTTTTATAAATTATTGTCGTCTTATTTCAGTATTCATACAAGTTGCAGAGCTGGGTGACTATGTGAATTGAATAGATATTTAAATAAAATATTAATGTAAACGTTATTACATGTCTACCTCTAGTTGCTTGCAGTAGAACGACGCTTTTATCTGACATTTACGAACAATTTCTAACAAACCGCCTTTGCAAAAGACTGCGCTGGGCCGACACGACAGACGGAATGTGATCAGTTTTGTAACAACACTGTCAAAAGGCCACTTCCATTAAAAACACGCTTAAGCCTCTGGAAATTGCACGGCATGTTTACGCCTACCTGTAAAGGAACTTAACCGTCACAACGAAGGGTACCTCATTTATGCCAATACATTTTAAATTTAAATAGTAACTGCTGATCCGCAGAGAACTGACTGGGGATTGAGCGCTGATTGTCTGAGTCCTCTCAAATTACCTTCAACCTTGGCTCTGACATTGCTTGGCAGCACAGGGCAACGCGCCGCGCAGAACCCAGCGGAGCCACCCCCCCCCCCCCCCCCCCCCGGCTCTGCTGCCAGTTTCTTTCCAAAATAGTTCAGAAAAAGGACCTATTTTTAATACACTGCGCTGGTTCGCAATAGTCAGGTGAAGAGAGCTAAACATTTTCCGACGTTTTTGGAAGTTAGGGGCTGCAACGAATGTAATTAAGAAGTAATTGTGTAATAAATTGTGGGATATTTGTTCTTTAGGTGAACAGTGAGAACTCCCCTTGACAATTAAAACTGACAATTAATTCTTGCCTAACCTGTGAAACTAGCCATATTCTGAGCTGTATGTAGTGGTAACTTGTGCATTACTGGTTTTCCACAGGACTAATTTAAATACGGCTTTAACAATGTCTGCTCAACTAGCAAGATTAATTTCTAGAGACAAACAGCCTAAGGCTGGCAAGACCCTTTGAATTAGTTCAATTACTTGAACAAACACAGTACTGTCTGAGCCGCGGTCACAAATTTGAAACTGTGGAGAAATTTGGCTTCACCTGGCGCAAACCAGCTGCGGCAGGACACCTTGTTTTCGGGTTTCCTATGGAAATTGGCTTTTGCAGGCACCGGGTAAATCAAGCAGCTCTTGCTGCCCAGCTGATTTATAGCCCTGGGCATGCGTTGCTATACATTTTGCATTTTTCTGGGTCTGATTTTACAGCTTGAGGCCGTGGCCAAATTCTGAGCTCAACTTTGGCGATCTTCGCCATTAACCTGATAAAGATTTTGCCCTAGAAATGCGTTTGCTGCATTTGCTCCCAGTGCCAGCAGTTTGTTACTCTCTCTGGTTACAAGAGCAACGCCCCCAGCTCTCAGCCTGGCAGCAGAGGGTCTCTCCTCTTGGTGGATGGGTTTGTCGAGGAGTCTGTCCGACCTCCCGCACACATTGCGGTCAGACAGATGGAAGGAAGCTGAAGGAAGCTCCAGTGCAAGTGGCTTTGCCCCAGTCATCAGAAAAAAAACCTGGGGGATGCCACGGTGCTGAGACTAGAGTATGATTTCTTTTTTCCCTCCCTCCCAGTGCCAGAGAGAGGAGAAGCTGCCAGGATTTAAGAAATAAATATGTCATCTCACAGAAGGCCGTTGAAGTTCAGCATCTTCAACATGTATTTTTTTGGTCGTTTTGGCCATTGGGAATGGCAAAATGAGATAGCTGCAAATTACTGATAGCAACTCAGGGACAAAACTCCCTCTGCTCCCTGGTAACTTCAACGCGCGCTGCCAAAGTTTTTATAAATCAATAGTTACTGTACATGATGGCAACAGAGCCCATTTAAACAAATATTATTTTTGGCCCAAATCCTGGAATCAATGATAAACACTGACACTGGGGCCAGGTCTTGGATTGGTTGTTTGTTATATTGGGTTTTATTTTAAAAATGAGAATATGTGTATTTATGTGCCTCAGTTTTCACCCTGTTAAACAAAACCAAGAACAGAACGTAGAGGGAAAGGCTGCAAAATTAGGGCTGATTAAAAGAAATGCTGTTTCACATGATGAAAAATTAAACTCAGGAATTCATTGCTACAAGATGTAAGTAAAGCCAAAAACTTAGAAACTCTCAAATGGATTATTGCTTGTAGAGACGATTTGAAAAGTAACATCCAAATACTTTTAAAAAGCAGCAAAAGCTTATCCTGCAGGCCTTGGAAATGAGTTTGTATCACAACGGTGCGACAGGCCACGGGCAGGCTGTGTCGCACACAGCTCTTCTGCACTTCCCAGCACTTTCTTACGAGACATCTAAACCTGGTAACTTGTAAATAAGACGCTGGACACCAGACAACCAGGTAATCCAATCTGGCAATTCCTACATTGCTTATATTGGTATTTTGTAAACAGCTATTAAACAAGTAAATGATATAAAATATTAATTTTTAAAAGGGAGCCAATCTCTCATGTTTCTGTGAATCTAACGGAATATACTTCCCCGTTTCTTTCAGCTGTCTCGACAAAAAAATCTCATTCTTTTACTTTGCTGAAGCCTTACAGATATGGAAGACTTTGAATATACTTGACACGACATGAGGATCTCTCTTGCAGTCCAACTGATATTTGTTGCCCTGACAACAGCACACAAGCATTATTTATTAGTTCATACATTATTGATAATCCTCTAATTTGTGTGTGATGGGAGGAAGTTGGTCTGCGAGTAAGTTATAAATGGAAGGTTATCAACAACTTGTAGAAGTCGGTGACAATTCTATATATAGCTAGTCCCAGCCCATGCTCTGCTGATGCCACAAAACACGTTTCTTACCCACCGATGGTGCAAGCACAGGGTTAGGAATCTCCCGCAGCCATGAGTTTCTACTGCAGTCTATGTATAATAGGCATTTTTTTTAAATCAACTTCAAAGACAGAACAGTAGATTTTAACGATATGTCCTGATTATATACAGAGCCTGAAGGGAGTCTCAGAGTGTACACAGAAATGTTTTCTATTGCAAATTCTTGGGTGGGAAAATGGAACATTTTGGAATAATAGTAAAAGACAAAAATCTCTTCCTATAAAAAGCAGGAATTAATCTTCACCAGTTTGCATCTTACAAAAAATATGGTTCAACTTATCTACTTAATGCTGACAATATAATTCTGAAGAGGTATTATACATTTCATCAGAGACAAAAAAGGCCTCTGGTTAACACCAAGAGACAGTTTTACTTCTGCCTCGCTCCATTTCCTTCATCAGTAAAGGACTGCTGTCAGACCTGGCATCTTCGAGCACCAATGAAGAGACAGGGGGTGTCTCAGGATTCAGATTAGATTTCAATAGAAAAGTCGACTGCTAATGAACTAAGGAGTATTTACTAATTTTTTTCCTTAGTGTCTTCTTTGTTTATGCAAACTGGGTATTTCTTTTCACTGTTACTTTTTAATTTTTATATGTATTTATTTTTAAAACAAGGGGACTTCATAATTTATTTATAATAATTACCTCGCTAGCAATATTGTCCTTCGGTGTACAATCTTAAAATGGGTTCTGGCTCTCATTCTCATAAACCAGTTGCTTGCTGGCACTTTGCCTATTTAAACATGTATGCAGGAATGCAATTTTCACCTCCAAGTGTTAAGCATCCCTACTGGTTAAAAATAATCCTTGTAGAGAAACTATCGCTGATGACTACCCAGATATAAAGGCAGAAATATTTCTGTATTTCTCAGCAATTGCACTAAATGTTTTCCGTATATTTTACATAGATGTGCTATTCTAAATAAGTTGATCACAATCGGGATCTTTTTTCAATGCCACTATAATTGATTTGTACTCTGGATGGACCAGAAAACATGAGCCAAAGTGCAATAGCTGTGAAAAAGAGCCACTCAGCATGAAGAAGTATTAGTAGAAAATGTTTGGGACAGGAACCTAAACACATATCTGCGGAATCGAGAGAGAACAGAGAATTATAAATACCAACAAAACATCAATATGGCAAAATGACCTTTTGTTCTAGATGAATATGTTCAACAAAGCTCTGAAGTCTGAATCAGATTTAAATAGTCATATCACCAAATTGAGTAAGAATTAAGAAGGTAAATTAATTCCTAAGGGAAATCACTGTAGATCTCATTAGTTCAGGAACAAGATACCTTAAAACTTTTAATTAAAGATAATATTTACTGCAAATGAATAAGAGTTGGCAGGTTTCAGCAGAAACCATAATCTCATTTATGCAAAGTTTTCTTATATTAAGGCAGACATCATTAATCTCATTGGAGATGCCCTCCAGACTGACAGTGCTGTAGCACCGAGGTGATTTCTTACAGAAGTCTTTTTATCTACACAAAAGAAATCTAACTCAAGCAGACACAAACCATAAGAAGGCCTGAGCAATTAGAGATATCACTCTGTGCAAATAGAGTACTGACTTTATCGTGTTAGTGAGCCTCTCATAATGAGCTCACTTCTAACTGGGCCCATCTTCCCACTAGCAGCCAAAAAATTAACGATAACTAGAACTCGTATTGCTTAGTTATCTGCACAGTAATCCAGCTCCGGATCTGCTCTGACTTGGAAAGAAATTTCATCTTTTGGAGTCAGAGTCCGCATAAAATTAAATAGCAAACTGTAGATGATCTGATGTACTCTGAACAGCTGTTGGAAAGCTCCACATTTCTGTTTCATCATTTTGCAGAAGGGGTTTCTTTTTACAAGGCTGAATTCATACAAAGGCTCCATGGTGCTAACTGAACTTGTAGTCTGTTTTGTATAAGTATTCAGAAACTGTAAATAGATTCTGTAAAAAAATACCTAGTTAGGTTTTGGTAGAAGACTAAACAATTTAACCAAACCAAAGCAAACATTCTGAGAAGATAAAGCTCCAGGAGAATAAGAATTTGAAGGATTTTGTATTCGAGGTGCTAACTATGTTACAGAAAATTCACCTTGCTGGTTTGCAGCAGGTAGTAAGTGAACATTCTAGCATACCACGTCATAGATATTAATGAACTGCTATAATAGCAAAACCAAATTGATCCAGGGCATCTATCTATTAATCAAAATATAATGACAAGCAGTTAATAAATAAGCACTGTATATGACCTAATCTCTATGGTAAAGCTACTGCTTATTGCATTTCTACTATGAATACACTCTAGCTTCAGAGGAGTTCTAAAGACCTTTAAAATCTGTGGATTGAAAGACTAACTACAGTGCAGGTGATATTACTAGATTGTTTGTAATATTTTTGTGTGGGGTTTGAAACAAAGCTTGAATTCTGTCTCTGAGCAATAAAAAAGTTCTTTGATAACATCGTAACTGGCACAAGATTTTGTTATGAAAAGCCCCAAAGCAGCAGAGTTCACTTCCATGACTACCGCCTGGTTTGTTTTATTTGCTAATCTTTCATCAGAAATGTACAAACAGTTCACAGACTTCACCTGGATAATCAATGGGTAACCCTTTTTCTGGCAGGCTTCCCTGCCCACCAGTCAGTCAGTATAAACGTTTTCACTGTAACAACTGCTCAAACTCGGAGTGCATCTTAAGGCTGCAATATCACCACTTGCTCGGATCTAAAGAGAAGTCTACATCAGTAGACAGCAAAATCAATGCTCACCCGATTACAGATATTTTTCAAAAATATTGCAGGCTCAGTTCATTCATCTTTTATGTCGGTTTTCCACTTTGGGCCAAATACCAGCAGAGCTGCTTCTGCTGCATGATGGATCTTGGTGGAACGAAGGATCTACTTTCATGACTGCCATATAAATACTCCGATGCTCTCTAATCCCACCTGGTTATCCAGGGCACATTTTCTATCTTTCCCCTAAAACTTGGGATATTGAAAGAGATGTGAGGAGGAAAGAGCCTTCACCTGCTCCTCAGCAGGAGATGCAAGAAAGGAAACAACCCCCAGGCTCACAGCTCTGAGAAACTTTGCCATCTAGATCAGGATAATTTTTCCAAACACATAAACTTTTCTCCACAATTCTCCCATTTGAAGAAGAATGAAGGTGACATTCCTAAACCTCTGGTTCTTTTAAACTGCCCTCCTTCAGCCCTAAGTTTATATTTAACCATGGTTCTTATACGCACTCCTACATGTTCATAACCACTCTGCTCTTCAGGAAACCTCCCCATGTATTTGCTCCATTCTTTTACTGAAACCTTCCTTTGACGACCATGCCCAGCGACAGGGTTTACTGAGGGCTTCCTCCTTTACAGCCGCCCGCGGGGCTGTTTCTTCCCGCCAACACGACAAAGACCTCTTTTTTCCCTTTCTGTTTAACCAGTAATCCTAACCAGTCTCACCCCCAAAGCCGGTACAGTTAAGCAACACAGAATGAGCTGTTGGCCAGAAGGTAACTACCGTAAAGCCTCAGAAATCGGATATGCCTTGTGAGTGCTTAGCTGGTGCGGAGTGAAAGGTAATCCCGAGCCACACACGGCTGCGACAGCCACCCGCAGCCAGAGCAGCGACTGCGGTCACATAGCCTTCCTCCATCCCGGCCTCAGTTTCCCCTCGCTGCTATATTTTTCCTGGAACTGCTACTTATGGCTGCTTTTCGCGTAGGCCGTTGATGCTTCCCACTGAGGTGCGGCTGCTCCTCCAGAGGCTCCCGCTCAGGCAAACGCCTGGTTTCCAGCCGCTGGGAAAGGGGAGGCAGCACAACACGGTCGCTTTATTTTACTGCCACCTACCGGAAAAAATATAGTAATTCTTTTTAAGACTGATAAGGACGCGGCAGCGGGGGGGCAGCGGCCACCCGCAAATGCCTGACAGGAGCTGGGGTGGAGGCCGGGCCTGCTCCCCGCCGGGGCCTGCACCCCCACAAGCCACGCCGGGCCGGGCCGGGCCGGGCCCCGCCGCCTCGCCGGGGCTTGGGGAGCGGCAGCCCGAGGAGCAGCGTGGGGCTCCACGCGTACAGCTGCCCCCTCTCCCCGCCGGGCCCCGCAGCGGGCTCTGGGCCGAACCTTCTGGAGCGGGGCCGCGGCGGCGCCGGTTGCCACGGCAACGGCCACCCCCGCCGAGCCCCGCCCCGCTCGGCTTCGTCACCGCCGCGGCGGCCAGTGGGCGGGGCTCGCGGGCGTCACGTGGGGCAGCGGGTGCCGCCGCGAGGCGCTGGCGGGGTCGGCGGCGCTCACACCGCTCGCACCGTCCGAGTCGCAGCCATGTTCGGGGGCCTGGGGCGCTGCTTCGAGGAGGATCCCTTCTTCCGGTGAGGGGGCCGGCCAGGGGCTTCCCGCCGCCGGGGGAGACGGGTCGGGCTGGCGGGCCGCGGGCCCCGGGCCCCAGCCCCGCGGGGGTCTGAGGGGGCGGCCGGGGTCTGAGGGGGCGGCCGGGGTCTGAGGGGGCGGCCGGGGTCTGAGGGGGCGGCCGGGAGGCCGCCGCCTGAGGGAGCGATTCGAGGGTCTTGTCGCCCCGTGCGGGGTTAAACCGCCGGTGTGGGTCACGGCCGTGCTTCTCTGGTTACCCCAAGCGAGCGAAGGTGCGGAGTGCCCTTTAAAGCTTTGTAGGGGTTAAATTCTTGCCAGTGATTTTAAACATCAGGATCTTGTCTCTTACTCCCCTCTTCAGTAATGCTTGTAATATTTACTGTCTCATAGTGCAGCAAAGAACTTAATTTCTTAGTGACATCTACTGAGAAGAAATCTTCACCTCCGTTGCTTTGAGTTTCTTGAGTTTTGTTTTTTGAGTTTTGGTTTTCTCTTCAGTTTCTTAAAAAGTGGGCAGGTGCTGGATTCTAGCCTTTCTGGATTTATTTTTTTTTTTTACTGTAGGCTGTCTGTGAGCTCCTGTTGTCAGTGCACACGCTAAAGACCACACCGGGTGTTCTTGTGTTAAAACTGTGTAAGTGTGTGTGTGACATCAGTAAAGGCAAAATCTCTCCTTGTACCGATTTCCTGAACGGATGTCGATGCTTTGGCTCAGCAGATGTTTTTTTTTTTGTTTTTTTTTTTAATTTCTATACCGCGGGCACAGTGGTTGTGCTGGGGGTAAAGCACATCTATGTTTTCAACCCTGAAATCAGTTTATTCCTGCTGGGAATCTTCTTTTGCCACTGGAACCTAAATCTAAGTAGTGTTGTGTAAATGCTCCCATAGAGTGCTGAGATAGCCGAAACTGCTGAAGTATCTAGTCTGGCCCCACTTTGTGTCTTTTTGTCAGAAGCTGTAATCTGTAGCGGGTAAGACTGGGATCAGAGAACTCAGAGGAGTCTGAATGATTTTAGTAAGTACCACGTCTTTAGAAAAACTACGTGGAGCTTAATTACAAGCAAAGATAAGGAGTAATGCTGGTGGGCGGACAAGGAGGGGTATCGCATCAGGCCTTGTGATGTGGGTTTGTTGACTGTATCTCTTAGTTACAGGATATTCTAGCTGAGGCTGCATTTGTACCTCTTAAAGGAGAATCTACTGCTTCGCTGCAAAAGCACATTACTAGCGGTGGGACAGTTTCTAAAGCTGTGCAAGGTGGATTAGTACACTTGGTTTCTAGGAATACGCATGCTATTATAACAATTCACCTGTTGTGTGCAGGATACACTATGCAGAAAGTGCACTATGCAAATCCTCTGCATGAAATGAAAATAAAAATGGAAATTCTTGTTTGTAGTAATTTGTAGCGTGCTTTTAAAATATCAGTTGCTCTCCTCTTATTTATTAACTTTTATTGTAGCTGCAGATGCAGTTTAAATTGGGAGGGGGGGAGGGAAGATTACAGAAGATAAGAGGAAGGGAGTGTGTGTGAGAGAGATGAGAGAGACTGATACTGAGATTCATTTCCTTGGCACTGTCCTTGTAAGTCTGTTTTGCATATAGTTAAGGAAATCAGCTTATTACTTCAGATAAGATTAGCTTCCAAAATAGTGTAATACTAAGCTTCTCTTGCCTCAGAAGGAGAGGTTTTGACTGCTGAACTGGAAATAGTGCCTGGGTTAAAAGAAATGTCTCTGTGAGCAGCTGCCCTGGGGAAGTGCTGGCCAAGGGCTGCCCAGGCCCAGCTGAGTTTCATCCCAAATAGCCTGGACAGGTGCAGAAGTTGCATCTTCTCTGCCAAGTGCAGTTGGCATCTGTTTTTAATTTACCAATGCTCAGCTCTTGTTTTATTGTTCCAGATGTTATATCCAGTGTGTTTCTGCAATTTCAGGCTTACACAACTTCCTAAGGAAAAAAAAATTATATATATATATAACAGCAAGTACAGTTTTCAAAAATAGTTAACTGAATTTATTGTTCTAGGACACTGATTGTCAACTGACCAGAAACATACGCTCAAGTAAGGAATAACGTTGTGTTTTTACTGTAACACTGTGAAAGGTTTCAGCTGGAACATAGAGCCTTAAGCCTGAATCATACAAGAACTTACCAAGTGAGGTGCATCTTAGTGGAAATCCTCACTTGCATCTGTGTTAGCAGCATCAGCCTTTTAAATCTCTTTCTCTGTAGAGTAGACATACTTGTTTGAGACTGCAATGATCTGAGAGGCTGAACATTTTTGTTCCCTTTATTGATCCCTGCAAACACCTGAATGTCAGGTGAAGGTCAGATCAACTACTTATTAGATAAAATTTTGTTACTGCGGAATAATGGAACAACAAATGTATAAATCGTTTGTCTCCATTCAGGACTTAATTTTGAAAATAACTTACAGTGCTTAACACGTGAAAGGCACAAATTCCGTGTGCAAAACCCTTATAGAACCCCCTCTCTTCTTCCCCATCACTCTTATGATATAATAGTGCAAAGTGTGCAGAAATATGTCTGTCTCATCAAAAGTATCTTCCCTCCCCAACCCTCCCTCTAAAAAAGGTCAGATTTTAAGTCAGATGTGATCAATAGTAATTGAAGTAGGACACATTAGGACACATTCCACCTGTTGCCATCCTATAAAATCTGTGATTTGAACAAAGAATTTAAAATCTTGCATCCTCTACTGGGGAGACTTTGACTTGTTTTATATATTATTTTTTTTTTCCTGTAAGGGTGACGTACTCCTTTTGTACTTTTGTAGTTATGGTTTGAATTTTAGTCATCAGAGCCATCAACATGGTAGATCTTAATTCCTTGGAAACCTTGTCTTCCAGATAGATTCTCTGTTGACTTTCCGTTGGTTTTGCCCTACCGAAATAGTAGTATTTCTTTCGAGGTTTGACAACACTAGATTTTTGTCTTTTATGAATGGCTCCCTAAAATGTTCCTAGGGAATATATCTTACTGCCCCTATCTCTGATAGTAAGAAGCTGTACTTAAAAATTGTTTCACAGACCTTTTTTTTTTTTTTTTTTTTTAAAAAAAAAAAAAGCAGCAACAACAACAGAACTCCACTGTTTAAGATGCAGGTATGAGTGTATGAAATAGATGTAGTGGAGGGTGAAAGGCCAAGAGAAGCTGCCAAAGAAATTGAAATAAGGCAAAAAGGACAATTTCGGAAGGTATGAAGCATTATTTTATGTCAGGCGACATATATTACAGCATGTTACACACACTAAATTCAACCAGTTTTTAGTATCTATATTACATCTATGGAATCTTGTTTTGCATATGAGGTGCTGTAGATAGCTTATTTTATGAGTGTCCTACTGCTTTTGAACTGGAAGGGACTGGGAAGAAATTTTGTTATGCGTAAGTTACTGGTGGAATACCATTCATATTTATTTGTGTTTTGATAACCAAACCTATCTGAAGTTTGTGGTGTCAAAACAGATTTGATGGAAGACTGCACATACTGTGGTAGTGCTTGTGTGCCTCCCTCATTTTGGCTTGTGTAGAGACTTTTTCCATCTGTTCTTCATCCTGTGAAAAGTGAGGGGACACTTGCTGTGTGCAAGCTGCTTATCACATTAGGACCGAAGTTAAAGCTAGTAGTCATGTGAGTGGGGTAGATTAGGGTCTGCTTAATGACAACGGTAAAACTACTTCTAAACTATAAAGGTCTGTCTGCATTGGAGTGAGTTAAGTATGTTGCAAAGCTTAAAGAGATATTGTTGGATTAAAAAATCGTGTTTGAAAATTAATCCAGCATTATGTTCGTAACCTTATTTCTTTTTCACTTAAAAAGGGGGGGGGAAAAAGCAACTTTAGCCCAAGAAGAGAAAGTGCAAAGCACAGAGATCAAAGTGGCCACGTGGTGTGGAAACTAGTTTTTATGGGACTGGAGATAAGGGGTGGGGAGAACAGAAAAGCTGTTCAGGAGGCTTTCAAGAGACAATTGGGTCTTGAAGAAGTCAGAGGAACAGCCTGAAGCTTTTCTTCGTGGAGGATGAGATGTCATGGGAAAGGTTGCAGTGTCCTGGACAGAATGAGGGTATGAGGTGTCTGGGGAGTGCCAGGAAACTGATAGGAAGGAAGATGAGGTGCTATTAAGTCTAAGTAAACATACCTGGGAAATGACTGTTAATGTTAATAAAGTGCCTTTCAGCGGAATAGCAAAGGGGAAAATTAGACTGGAGATGAAGGAAGGAAATGAAGCATGTTTTTTGTATGAAGTAGTAATTTGTAGCCTTGGACCACAGGCAACAGTACTGATCATAATTGTGCTTCTGACAAAATAATATTTTGCTCCTCTTTTGGCCTCAGTTAGAAATATTTTGTTCTTGTCCAAATTAGAGAATGCAAAGAATTAAGTAAGTAATAATGGAGAGCAACTTCAGCAATGTTTTACCTGCAAGCCAAGCTTTGGGATTACTGATGGGGTTCTGCAGGATTCTGGAAATAGGTTGAGCGTTTAGAAAGAGGAGAAAAAAGGCGGGGTGAGAACTAACAGGAAAGCAAAAAGCCAGTAAGAATCCTTTTTCCTAAGCAAGCAAAAGGGATGCAAGAACATGATTCGTGGGAAAGGGAAGGCAAAGATGCAATAGTGGGTGACTAAATTAAAGAAGATGGAGCTGGCTTGAGTTTAGATGATGGTATACGTTTTTGAGCATGTGGGTCAAGGAGGATGAGAAGTAGAATGGGAGTGACCAGAAAATAAATTTGGGGGCCGAGGGGAGGAATCTAGCGGGACACAGTGGGTTCGGTGAGTAGTACTGTGCTAAGCTTTGGAAGATGAAAGTAAAGGAAAGGGGGGGGGAGAATTCTTTAAATATCAGGGGTTGGAGGTAGAAGAAGTGATAATATAGGTCAGTTTTATAGTTCCTGGCAGACAGTAAACATAGTCTGGAGTGAAAGGTGGCTGCAAAGGATGGAATATTTTTGGAAAAGATGAGGAAAGACAAAAAGCAATATGGACACCCAAGAGCATGGGAGAGCAATGAAGACAGAAGAACTAAAACACCCAACTAACCTGCAAGATGGGAAGAGGAGTGAAAGAAGTGAGAGACTGAAGAACAGGAGATTACCCAGTTGGGTCCTATGAAGAAAAAAAAAAAAAGAATTTGAATAAAGAACCATATGGAATAATTTTAAAAATTGAGTTTTAAAAATTTCAGAGTCATTGTATGTAGCTCGGAATAAACTCCAATGACTTTCTATGTGAAATATCTCATTTTCAGTGATCCTTTTGCTGCACACCATGAATATATGCGGCAGATGATGAGAAGCTTTTCTGATCCTTTTGGACGAGATCCATTTCTCAGTATAACAGATGGTGGGGAGAGAACAGTAGATCGAAGAGCACGCCAGGACTCTCAGGTTGCTGTAAGAGGAAATCGCAGAGTAAGTAGTTTCTTAATCTCTAAGGATTGCTACATGGAATTTGCATTTACTGGTAATTTAGTTGGCTTCACATTTCCATGTCTGTTAAACTTGGTCCAGTGGAAACAGAGACCTGGCTCAGTTATTGCAACCTTGGTCAGAGTGTTTCAGCACGGAGTAAAATGTGAATAATCTCTCTCTTTTGGTTCCTTAATGGCCTGTTACTTGACACTAACAAACTTCTGTTAGCACTAATAACAAGTCCGTATGTTATTGAACGTTGAATATACAATATTCTATGAAACAAACTAAACATATTTGTCAAATGTTTGGTTTAATAAATACTATGTAATAAATGTTTCTATTACAGAAAGGCATTAAAACTGTCCAATGACAGAGCCTTCTCTGAACACTTACTTCCTTTTCATGCTAACTTTACTGAAAAAAATACCTTGATATGTTTATGCCTTCATTTTGCACTTTAGTATCTTTTGTCTAGGTATTTATGTTAGTTTGATTTAACACAAACCTGTGTTTCAAACACTTAAATAGTATCTACACAGATATATTAAACCTGTTTCAATTTCGCAACTGTGAATAAAGGCTTTGCATTCTGTATTTGGTCTGATTCTTAATGTTTTCTCTAGATGTAAGACTGTAAGAATTAAAGGTCAGGGAAAATGATACAAAACCTAGTATTTCTGTAAACTACCACTGAAACTGAGAAGCTGGCAATGACCTGTGTTTTACATAAAGTATCTTTTCAACTCTCTGGGCATGCAGGACAACTATATCTTAGGCTTCCTTATCTAATTGCTGTGTTTAGAGAGGATATATGTTTGAAGTTGGTTCCTTTCCCTCCACCAGGCTAAACATTTTGCAGCTGAATGATCTCTTACTATAATGAATCACACTTGATTTTAAAAAACGGTTGGAAGACAAAACAGATTACAAGGGCTTGTGGAACTCAGCCAGCTTTGGTGGTGGTTGTTCAAGCCTAGATAGTTAGAGCTTAATAAGCATAGCTGAAACACGGACTGTCACCTACAAGTCAAAAGGGTAACTGTCAGATTCTTTCCTCTGTGCTCATACATTGACAGTTAGTTTCAAATATAGATGTTGCTGTATCTAATTAGGGCACGATCTTTCCTTTACTGAAGCAGATTCTTAGGCCTTGGTTCAATAGATGCATAAAACCAGATCAGACTTCTTATCCTTTAGAAAATGTTAAACCTTACTCTAGTATCTTGAGGGGTTTGTATCCCTTGGTTTTGGCAGTGGGGAAAAATGTGAGGCATAGAAAACCTTTATCTGTGGTTACAGAGGGGAGTTAAAGGTGCAAGAGTGCTGTGTTATTTTGATAAGCACAAAAGAATTCCACACCTGCTAAAATCTTTCCAGTATCTTTTAATCTTCCTCATGTTTCACCGAAGAGTTGTCAGATGTCACGGAAGACTCAACACTGATTATTTGAGCCTTGTTGTAGTCTCAAACTGCTTTTACTGGCTTCCCTCAAGAGATTATTCAAACACTTAAAATAATTAGATTTTTATGTAAGAAAAGATGGATATCTTTACTACCATGTAAGATATACTTTGTTAAAATTACTCATACTGATTACTGGTGTTGTAATTCAATGTTTAGTAAACTATAGCCTGCCTAAAACTACTTTGCAAGGAACAGAATTTCTTGCAGCACCTCAATGTGCATCAATATAGCATTCAAATTTGAAAATGCTTTTCCTTTCTCAAAGAGGTTTGCAGTGTCAACTTTTAGCCTTTTGGAGGGAGGGAAGGAGGAGGAAAGGATACAAGGAGGAGGAGGATTGGGGTAAAACAACTTAAGAGATACCATCATTCGTTTTTGTTTGGATATCTCATCGTAATGTATCTTGGGCAACTATTTAACAGCTTTTAGGATGTATTCTAAAATAGAGTTTACAAACTTTTTATGACTAACAACTTTATTCTTTCTGAGGATATCCTTTTGCACTTGGTATATTCTTTCCTGCCACTACGTATTAAACAGAACTGCAATCAGAGTTCATAAAGGTATTCAAGAATCTGGTAATTCCTTTCTTTTGTACTTAGTTATTGTAAAGTGTTTGGTAGTTCTGTCTAACCAGTCTTTCTTTAGGTAGGCTTTTATATATCTCTCCCATCTTTGTTTCCTGGAAACATCAGTGTGTTTTCCAGCATCTCATATAGGGATATTCAATATCAGTTGGTCAGACAGAAACTGTATTTGCTGGTGTTTATAGTTACAGCTATTTATACAACTGCAGAAGAATATAATTTGCTCACGGGGTATTTGTCTCCATGTGGTTCTGTATATGATTATAGATTTACCTAGAACTTCTTTGCAATGACCTTTGAAACTGCTGACAAGCTAGACTTCCTTTTGTTTATCACAAGGGATGTATGGATATTTTACAGAAATATCTTTTTATATTTACATTAATCTCTAGTAATACCTAAAGAGTGCTTGCAAACAGGTCAGCTGCATCACTTAATTTTTTTAAGCTCTAAAATTGTATGCCAGCCTTCTGAAATTTAATTACATAAATTTACATTAAAGGAACTATTGATTTGTTGATTTTAATGAACTTTCATTGATGGGGCTCTGTTGCATAAGTAGAATGAAGTGTTTTCAGAAAAGTGGGTGATGTCTGAAGCACCGTGCCACGTTTTAAATAATTTTAATACAGAGGTTGCTATGGTATACAAATGTTTCTCAACTTCTAGCTTTAAGTACTTTTAGTACATACATATGGGTATGACTTATTAAGTGTGGTGACAGCTATCAGTTTCCAATATCATTAGTATAAACATATTACTTCCATATACCCAGAGACTACTTCATATTATATTGTTGTAGCACATTGTAAATTACCAAGGTCCACTTCAGTGACTGTTTTTATTTGATTGGAAATGTTTAATCACCTGCTGTATATGAAAGTGCACTATGAAAGTGTACTGTATATGAAAATTACTTTTGCTGTGTTTGGTAACAAGTGTAATAACTAAAAGATGCTGGTCCTTTTTCTTCCAGGCAACAAGCTACTCCCTCATGCCCTTTGCAGGCTTTGGTAGAGTGGTTAGTATCCCAGGAGCAATAACCCTTGTAGCTCTTCCTAGCATGTGTATACTGTCTGCATAACTAAAGCATGGGCAAAGGCTAGTCTCAGTGTGCTTGTGAACTGCTCTTGGTGATAGAGATAGATACATGGAACAATATAATTCAAGAAAGATTTCTTTTTTTTAAAATTATTTTTTTATTATTAAATGAAAATGCTGGGGTAGACTAAATATGCTGATATCAAGACTGGAAAAGTTAATACTTAGCAGCTGGCTTTTCTACTTGGCATGTGTCCATTGGTGTTTGATGGATATGCATGAAATAATCCCTGGAGACAGACTCCAAACTTCTGAGTGTTGTCTGTAGATGGATGCTAGTGGCTTGGAGTGTGTTTGCGTCTGTGATAACGATAAGACCTGTAGCACTGGTCACAGCTAAGACAGGCCAGCTTCTGGAGACAGAATTTCCCCTGGAACTGGGCTTGGAATGGTTTTCAGCTGTGGTTTGTTGGGGTCTCTGGAATACCTTGTAAAAGATATGTAAAAAGTACCTGAGGAAAACCAAGTTTATTGTTATGACCCTTATGGAGGTTTTTGCTTCCTTTGGAAGTCTTTAAAGAATCCTCAGATTGAAAACCAGTAGCTTAGAGTGTGGCTCTCGCTTGCAGAGCAGGTAAAAATAAGCATGGGTCTTTGAATTTTCAGATGTAAAAGCATTACTTGTTCAGTTATATATTTGAGGCACAAACTGGCAACTTGCTGTATGCAAAAAGTGTATTAGCTACTCAAAGTTCTTCTGCTATTAACTGCACAGGCTATGGTTTTACTCCCCTTGCCCCAATCTATGGCACGTAATTCCATAGTTACAGCTGATTACTATGTAATGTCACTGGTCAGCGTCCAGACTTCTAACTGTAGAAGGCAGTTCTCTGGAGTTACTGACACTTGCAATGATTTGATGCCCTAAATTGTCTACAGTTATTGCCCAGAGGTTTTTATAGCCCTTAAGGACTCAGTTTTCTTGCTACTCAAGAAACAAATTGAAGATTTTCTATACCTGAATTTTACTTAGTTTTGTGCTTAAACCGCAGGTTTTATTTTTAAACTTTTAAATACATAACTATTTACATGAATTTATTTAAATTTAATTCTATATATTTCCAGTAGTTGGAGGAACGTGGGGTGTTTGCTATTGTAATTAGCATCCTGGTATTTTGTAGCGCCTTAGCAGTGCAAAGGGCTGCTATGTGCAGCCCAGCAGCCTGCCTTTTCCCAAAGCTGCTGGGTTTTGCAGAGCCCTTGGGAGCTGTTTTCCGTGCTTTTCTCATGGCCTCATACGTACCTATGGACCAGCTCGTGGTGGTGGCACAGCGGTTCTCCTGGGAAGCAGCAACGTGTATGTGTGTCTAAAGCTCGCCAAACAATCAGTGTGTGGTGTTTGCACTTAACTAGTGCACTCCAACCAGAGCTGCTCATGTCGGAAACCAGGAGCCCGGTAGGGAGTTTGAAAGGGTCCTGAGGAAAAGTCCATAGTAGGAGACAAAAGGCATGGCGAAAGTCATCTTTATCTTCACCACCTGCTGCACTGGAGAGGAGCCCAGAGGAGGAAGCTCATTTGGGACAACATTGCTGTCTTCCCAGATGGTCACTTAAAGTTCACCCTTTCCCTACTTACTGTCTCCCTGTCTCTGTATTTTGCTTTGTTTTCTTGCAAAGGAAGCTTTCATCAGTATATGCCATCAGCTACAGATCCTATTAAAAAAATTCTGTACATGTCAACCTGTCTTAGTATCTATCTTTCATGTAAAAATAACGAATGAATGTTTTGTTGAATACATCTATAGCATGAAGTAATTAAGCTGCCATTAAAATACCAAGTTATGGTTCTCTGATTTTTCCACAGTGCCCTTTTATGAGTAATGTACACTACTCCTGCAAAAGAACAGCTGTGTCCGCTGGGATGCGTTTTCAATGCGATTCCATGTGCATTAAGGGATTTGCATAATAGAGATAATTTGATCTTCAATAGGTTATAAGCTATGGAGAGTCATATAGTACTTTTTACAGCAGAAGCTATTTAGGTTAGAAGATATATGAAAATACTTCTTGTAAATTGGCCACAAAATGAGCTTATTTTTAATATTTGAGTGTCAAATCTTCCACGTCTGTCTTTCTAATATCTCCAATCAAGCTCCCCATGCTAGCTTTCAATTTTTCATTTGAAAAGGTGCACTTTAGCTTGTCTATGTGTGTGAATTGCAGTCTGTAAAAACCATTTTTGATGGTCTGATTTGCATTAAAAACGCACATAAAAAAAACAGCCTCAGAACTTGAAGAGCCAGAAGGCTTTGTTTTAATTTTCATGTCTTTGCTTTTAGCAGGATGCAGATTTTGGGGAACCTTTTTTTGCAATGGACAGGATGATGTCAAATATGAGAAACAGTATGCTGGAAATGCAAAGAAAATTTGTAAGTTTTTTTAAAATGTGTTCTAAAATTAATTGTATTGGAGAATGATAGTTATTTAAAATATTACTCAGTCTTACCAAGAAAAAGGTTACTAGTCTCAAGCACATAGTAAAACTTTATTTTTTTTTCCCCAGACTATATTGTGGTTGTTATTCTCTATGTTGTCACTGATTATTTCCTAACAATACTTTAAATGTATGCTTGATTCTCTAGGGCTTAGAACTGCTGTAAGTTATCTGGTTAGCTGTTGCCAGAGCTGACACCTTAAGTGAAGAAGCAGTTTAAAGTGTTACCGTGCACTTAAAAACAACAAAACCACAAACTCCTAAATGCCACCCTGCATATGGACTTTCCTCTGATTTTGTTTTCAGTGCTGCTTCTTTCTTCATAGTCTTTGAAGATAATGCTGGTATCTATTAAGTGTTGCTGAGTATATTTAGTGTGTTTTATTGGCCTCGTAAAACGACTTGTAACCATTGTTGCTCAAGTCCTATTTCACCTGAATTCTTTACACACCTTGTTATATGCTGTATGTGGCAAGACCGATGTTATAGTTTATTCATTACTAAACTATGCCAGGGCAAACGTTTGAGCAGTTGCTTATTGCTGCCCATGCTTTTTATCTGTTGTCATGTTTCCTGGCATGGGGAGACCTGTGGCCAGACAAGGCTTGGACTAGAGTGGGAGCATATCAAATGCCAAAGTCTATTCCCAACAGGCCATATTGGCAGTGCCAGGACTGAGGGTTAATTTTTTCAGGGGGATATTCTTTTTCATTATAAGATAGTCTCAGAATGTAAGAAGTACCTATTATCCACAAGTTTTAACTTTTATTAATAAGAAGTCTACATTGCTTGTAGGATGACCTATCCATCCATCCAGATGCACACACATTCAGCTCCTCCTCTGTGATGACATACTCCAAAGTAGGTGATGAACCACCAAAAGTTTTCCAGGCTTCGGCTCAGACACGCACCGCTCCAGGAGGTGTAAGTAGTGCTGAGATGCAACAAAAAGGTGGTATGTAATTATTAGAATCGAAGCTCATTTATACTAAACCAGTTTCCTGCAGGTTCTTTTTACTGGAGACAGTTACTCTTATAATTTAGAAAAACATATGTCTGTTTAAATATCGCTCTATATTAAAGGCTTCTTAAGCTAAAGTGCGATTTTGTTCCTTGTAATTTGTATGCTTCTAAGTATATGTCTAAATAAATTGTATGCCTATCAAAGACTGGAAAAATTGAGTGCCAGAACAGCTGATTCTTCAAGGCGGTCTCCAGTGTCTTTCCCTTTGCTGTAATTAATCCTCTTCTTGCACATTTAAAATTCTGTCTAAAATATAGGAGAGCAAGAGGCAGTCTATTTATGCAAAATGTGGCTTCAAATCATCCCCTTTACTCGGGCACTTTTAAAAGCTTACGTAACGCTTCAGATGGAGATGCCCTTTCATTGACTTCCTCGCAGCTGTTGCGTCTAATTCTGCTAAGAAATTTGAATTTGAATTTGAACCCTGAAGCAAGGTTCATGAAAGACTATATGTAAGCAGTAAAGGCCGTTGAGCATGATTGGCTGTGGGTTATGTTCAAGCTCAAGCAGACACTCAGTTATCAAAAAGGTTCTAATAATAATACCTATGAACACAGTGATAAGTGGTTGCCTGGGTTTCAAGCCAGTCAACATGACAACCTAGTAATTAGTTGTCCCTTCATGCTGAGAATATTGGCATCGGCTGTTATTTGTTCTGTTGTCAAGGAGAATGTCAAGAAGACCTGTCTGTGTGTAGTATATTTAGACTAGGCTTATTTTTCCCCAACAATTAATATCCAGTATTGTACGTTACTTAAGGAGTTTAGGTTTTCTTGTTTAATCTTCCTGCGTGTTGGCAGAAAGAAAATAGACTTGATCTGTGCTTTATTGGTGTATTTTCAGCCAACACGGTAGATGAGACAATTGGAGAAGCCTGTAAAACCTAACCTTTTCAAAACAAAGATATAAAAACTTTGGGGAAGAAAACTGGAATTTTTAAAAAACTTCTGGTTTTGGTTAAAAGGACACTTCCCTCTTTTGTACAGGTTAAGGAGACAAGAAAAGCACTCAGGGATTCTGAAAGTGGACTACAAAAAATGGCTATTGGTCATCATATTCATGATCGTGCTCACGTCATTAAAAAATCAAAGAACAGCAAGACTGGTGATGAAGAAATGAATCAAGAATTCATCAACCTGGATGAAAGTATGTCTTTTTATGCAGTTCTCTAATGGGCTTTACACTGTTGTTTCATGTACCAATTCTGAAGTTCCAGCTTCAGACATCTTAAAAGGGACTGTTTTTCAGACAATCTGCAAGTCTGCAAATCAAGTTTCCACAGTTGATATAAATTTGGACAAACTAAGTTAAAGTAACTAGTTAGACTTGAACATGTGTTACAATGCCTTAGGTACTGTTTGTTTGTACAGTAGCTGCTCATATTTGGAAGTACTTTAATGTTTTATGGTTTCAATCAAACTTTTAACAGAATTTTACTACTTGCTGTGTGTTTGTGGCTAACATAAAACACATTTAAGAAATGTGTGGTTAAAATGTGAATATACTTCTACAACACGGTGACTTTCAGGTTTTTTATTTTTATCTTCTGAACGTAATCTTACTGCAGTGAGCTTTTAGTTGTCTTTTACAGATCCCCTAGAAATAGTTTGTGGGCCATGTGGAAAGTCACAGACCACAAGTTTAAAAAACACTGTTCAAAAAACCTGATTTCCATTTCATGTTTTTTCCTATCTTGTTTGCATTTATTAAAAATAAAAACAAACTCTAACTGTTTTTCAGATGAGGCCCGGACCTTTGATGAGGAGTGGCAGAAAGAGATTATGAAGTTCAAGCCATCTAGGACTAGATGCAATTTAGAAGCTCCAAAGTACAGAAGTATTCATCACATACCCAAGGAAGATGGATCACGAAGGTAAAAATAGTTTCCTACCAGAATTAAGGAAATGCTAGAAACAGAATGAAAATCCAATTCGGAAGCAATCTGTTTATGAACAAACAATGCTTACTGGCAATCTGAGGAGAAATAGAATCATAGAGTGGTTTAGGTTGGAAGGGACCTTAAAGACCACCTAGTTCCACCCCCTGCCCTGGGCAGGGACACCTCCCACCAGACCAGGTTGCTCCAAGCCCCATCCAGCCTGGCCTTGAACACCTCCAGGGATGGGGCAGCCACAGCTTCTCTGGGCAACCTGGGCCAGGGGCTCACCACCCTCACACTCAAGAATTTCTTCCTGAAATGGCATGGTTTATTGCTCCTTTTCTCATGATGCCACAATAAACAGTATAAGGCAGTATTTTGTTAACTAAATTTTGAAGAAATATAGTATTTTTGACTTTGAAAATTACTTAATGAATTGATAAGCTAAAATGGTGAGTGTTTTTTATGGAGAAATATGGTGGTGCTCTTAGCTCAGTTATGCACAAATGTTGTACAAGTATCATATGGTGGTTGTGATTTTTTGTTGTTGTTTGTTTCAGAGAGAAACCACTTGCAGTTGCAGGTTCCAGGGAGCCCAGAGCTTCTTTGGAGAATCTCAGTGTGAAAGGAACACACGTCCCCATCAAAAGCAGCAAAAAATAAATTGCTTCCATTCTCCATTTGAATGGAGTTTCTTCAGAGGAGATAATGGTGCTGCATTGCTTATGTTCATATAACTATACACGTATATATGACCAATCTCTGTTTTTTGTTTTAGGAAGTATTAGCGTGCCTTGCTACTCCGATCTTTTGACAACTTACTGTTCTTGAAAACTTCAGATCCTTGGTTAAACCATCTAGTTCCAGTAAATTAAAAAACTGACAACCTTCCACTTAAAAGCACTTTAATGAATTATCACTAATTCTGGGGTGGGATGTTTGTGTTGTTTTTTTTTTTAAAAAAAAAAAGCTTTGATTAGCAAGATTTTTCTACTAGAACTGCACCAGTCTTAGACTTTTTATTAAGCCTGGTAATGAAACTACTTTTTTCCCCACACTCTGTAACTTGGACAGAAAGTAAATTCTCTCTTTATTTTGTGTGGCTGAAGTAATTATTAATGTTCTGGGTTATACAGCAATTAACAGCAATTTGAAAGCACTGTAGTCCCTATATATATATATATCTATCTTTAAAATCATATTTAAATTGTTATAGAATTCCCAGATTCACCTTGATTTTTAATATGAAGAAAAGTGAGAGGAATACTAGAATGACAAATACTTCAAGTAAGTTTTCGTTTATCAGCATTCTTACGTTCATAAGCTCGGCTTGCACCTCTTCTTTTCTGTGCCTACACTGTCAGTTTTGTACTTCTGATTCCTGGCCTGTTTCCTCTGGAGGTGGCCCACTATTTTTCATTCTTGAAGATTCTCTGTAGTAGCTTTCAATTATTCTGTAATAATGCCACTGTGTCTCAATCCCAGCTGTAACTATTAGTTATTAATCAGAAAAATATGTGGGAGAAATTGGTTGAGTGGGCAGTAGTTTAACTGGATAAGGAATGATTACACCATTTCTTCTGCTTTAAAAAGCTAAAAGCCCTGCATGCAGGAAACCATTTCCCCCCACAGCTGAGATGAGATGTGTTTGTAAATCTAACGCTTGATCTCCCTTGACCTTGTTGTTATTGTTTGGTTAAAGAGCCTGCTGTTCTAGAGGAAAGCCAACTGTGTGACTGAGAACACAAAATGTCTTTGTATTGCAAGCGTTAAGTTTGTGTGCTGTTTTTTAATGCAGAATTGATCCCCATGTTGTAGCGTAAATAACTTCTGTAGACTATACCATAATAGCATTAGCACTGTAGCATATTTCAAGGCTAAAACATTCTAAAATAGCCTTTAAAAAGGCACTATTTATATTATAAAAGAAAATGTTTAGTAAGTCAAGATTAATATTTGTTTGTCCAAAAAGGAGGTGGCCTTTAAATCCTGTCTTTCTGCAGGTTCCCCAGATTATTTAATTCTGTGTTTATTAATGTGCAAAAAGAATAAAAGGTACTTTTGTTAAACTCTGACAAGGGAAAGACAGTTGTTTATTTGCTTGTTTAATGCAATGGTCTCTTCCCGTTGGAGCAAATACTAGTGGCAGTAAGTTTATACAATTGAACCATCCTATGGGCAGTCGAGGTAAGGGGGTGCTAAGGGGGCGGCAACCTCTGACAGAAGGACAGGCTGAAACGGGGGGAGATCACAGTCCGGCTTGCCAGAACCCTGAATCTAAAGGATGCTCTTACTCCTTAAAAAGTAAGAGTACAACTCTAGGGCCTGATCTTCCATACACTGAAGCCAACATGGATTTTGCAATAAATGTCACTGAGAATGTAAGGGCATGGAGGCATTTTCCAGGTACATCACTAAAACTTCCCTGTAATAAACAGCAGAAAAGTTTTTTTTCATTTGGCAATTTCAAAAGAAACCTTTGATTTGGGAGACGCTGCTTTACTAAGATTAAAAATCATCATACGTATACATAATCAATAAAACAAGTCAAGTATATATGTAGTGTAAAGAGGCTAATATTCATTACAGATTATTCTGTTATGCAAAACAACGCTCTAAAATGTAAGGCAAAAGAAATTGTTCTATGTAGAAGCATCTCAAACTGTAATTCTTTAATAAAGTTATTTATTATTTATGGTTATTGTTTGGCTTACTCTACACCACAAAAGGACTTGTGCATTATTTATTTTGGGCTGCTTTGAAACATTCCCATATGAGACACCAATAGCAACACAATGAGGGAAAAATATGCGCCTCAGTTTCCAGAAGGGAAACATGCATTTACCACAAAAAAAGTTTATTAAAAGGAAGCAGATGGGGGTGGAACTTGAGTCTGGTGCTGGCTGGGCTGTTTCTCTGCTTCAGAACTGCTCTTGGAGTCTTCTCTGGTATGAAAACCCAACTGTTCTTGATGCACTCTGAACAGTGGGGGTTTTGTTGGTTTTCTTTTTTTTTAATAACACTTGAGAATATAGGTACACACTATAGCTTCCTTGAGGTATGACATGAACCTTGGCGTGCTATCTGTTCAATAGCCATCACATGCATGCTCTTGATGCTAGATGTGAGAATTTCTCTTTCATCGTGTTGTCTACTAGAAGGAAGTCACACACAGTAACGGATCAAAGAGCTGGGTTATTCTGTTTGTCTGTCTCTAATGCCGACTTAACCGAAACTTTCTTGCTATATTAACACAACATTCAAAGTGTTATAAATTGGTACCTGTGCTCCACCCAGCACCATCCTACACAAAGGGCTACGAAGATGACCAAAGTGCTGGAGCCCCTCTGCTGTGAGGACAGGCTGAGAGAGTTGGGGTTGTTCAGCCTGGAGAAGAGAAGGCTCCGGGGAGACCTTAGAGCCCCTTCCAGTCCCTAAAGGGGCTACAGGAGAGATGGGGAGGGACTCTGGATCAGGGAGTGGTATGATGGGACATGGGCTAATGGCCTCAAGCTGAAAGAGGGTAGATTTAGATCGGATATCTGGAAGAAATTCTGTACTGTGAGGGTAGTGAGGCACTGGCCCAGGTTGCCCAGAGAAGCTGTGGCTGCCCCATCCCTGGAGGTGTTCAAGGCCAGGCTGGATGGGGCTTGGAGCAACCTGGTCTGGTGGGAGGTGTCCCTGCTCAGGGCAGGGGGGTGGAACTTACAACGCAAAACATTCTGTGATTCTATGTCTTCAAACGTTGCCATCAGCGAGCTTCAGCATCATGAATCCTAATTACTCTGTCAAGGTCGCTAATTAAAATACTAACGGCCTCGGTCCCAAGAAATCCTTAGGGACCAGTCCAGCAGGAACCTTCCCCCTCATCCCCTCTCCTCTATCGCGACCCCATACCGTCGTTTCCCAGCTCTCACCGTTCGCTGCCGCTTCCCCCGCCTCCCGGCCCGGCCGCGCTCCGCATGCGCGGTGCCCCGGAAGCGGCGGCGGGGCTGACCGGGGCGGCGGGGACGGAGCCATGCTGCGGGTTCTGCGGGCCGGCCTGGCGCGGCGGCGCCTGCAGCAGCAACACCAGCTGCAGGTACCGGCCGCCGCCATTTCGTGAGGGGCGGGACGGGACGGGACGGGACGGGACGGGACGGGACGGGACGAGGCAGCGCGGGCGCCCTGAGGAGGAGACTGCGAGGGACGCGGCCCGGAGGGGCCTGGCGAAGCCTGTGAGGGCCGAGCTCGTCCAGGCGTGGGGCCGAGGTGACCGCGGGGAGGCCGGACACGAGATGTCGGGTTCCCGCGGCGCGGGGCCGTGTCGGCCTCCCCCGTCCCCAGGGCGGCGGGAGGGAGGTGAAGAGCCGCGGAGGAGGGGACGGTGGCAGGGAGGGAACAGACCCCTCCGAAAGCACCGCAGGAAAACCTGCAGCCGCTCGGTCGAATGAGGTGGAGGAAAAGTGGGGAAGTCCGGGAATGTACAGCGGGATTGGAATGTGGGACTTGGCGCGGAGGGGCTGCCTGGTTTCGCTGAGCCAGGTGCGGGGCTCAGAAGTGGCCCTGTGGGCGCTTGGGGAGGCCGTTTTGCTTTGAATGACCGATTTGCCATACGTTGATTGGAGGCCATAGAAAAACAGTTTGGCTGGAAGTTTATTTGTCGGCACAGCACGCTGTGTTTGATCTGCTCCCGTTTAAAACATCTCTTGCCTTTCAGTTTCTCCTGAACTCCTGCAGGCACTGCTCCTCGGGAGTCCTCCCCAATGAGAGGATCCGCAACATCGGCATCTCGGCCCACATCGACTCGGGGAAGACGACGTTAACGGAGCGAATCCTCTTCTATACGGGCAGGATAGCGCAAATGCACGAGGTGGGTTTTCACAGAATCACAGAATGGTCGGGGTTGGAAGGGACCTCTGGAGATCATCCAGTCCAACCCCCTGCCAGAGCAGGGTCACCCACAGCAGGTGGCACAGGAACGCGTCCAGGCGGGTTTGGAATGTCTCCAGAGATGGAGACTCCACCACCTCTCTGGGCAGCCTGTGCCAGGGCTCTGTCACCCTCAAAGTACAGAAGTTCCTCCACATGTTTAGGTGGAACTCCCTGTGCTCAAGTTTGTGCCCATTACCTCTTGTCCTCTTGCCGAGCAGCACTGAAAAGAGCCTGGCCCCATCCTTTAAGTATTTATAAACGTTGATACAAACGCTGATATAAGCGTTTTGGAGGAGTCCAGAGCAGAGCTGCTCTTGGAGGCCATTGCGATGTTGCCGTGACTCATTCGAATGCAGGGTGTAGTGCATGGGGTGGGGGAGCCATGCTTGGTGGGCCCGGTGAGGTGCTTCTGGCCAAGCTGGAGAGGGAGTCCTAAAAATATGCTGGTTTCCCTGATACCCCTTTAAAAATAAGTGGGTGGCAAGGAGATTGAAAGTAATCCTTCCTTTACTGCAGTGTTCTCCCTCTTTCACAACGCTTCAAATCTTATTTCAAGACTTACTTCTCCCTTACTATCTCTATGGTAAATATACAATGGAAGATAGATATTTCCTTTGATGTCGTCAAAGATGACTGTGAGAAACAGAGGACATGAGGATGTAATTTTTAGCTTCGTGTGTGTTAGCCTGTTAAATTTACAGTGAAGCATAATTTGCATCAGATTTCTGATAACCTTTTTCAGGAATGATCCTCAGGACAGCAAAATGCATTGAAGTTGCAGGTGCAGCTGCAATAAAAACCAACACCAAACTTGTTTGTATTTCAGGAATTACAAGTGATTCTGCCATGTCTGCTTTTCTTCACTGCATGAAAGATGATGCGCAGTATATAAAGCATCACCCTTGCACATGTGAAATTCTTAGTAAACTCCTGTGGACTAAATTTTTTCTTTTTCTTTTCCTTTTTTTATTTTTTGCTAAGGTGAAAGGTAAGGATGGAGTTGGAGCTGTCATGGATTCAATGGAGCTTGAGCGACAGCGCGGAATCACAATTCAGTCTGCAGCAACATACACCATGTGGAAAGACACCAACATCAACATCATAGACACACCAGGTAATGACAGTTCTGAACGCATTAAGATTCCTGTTCCTTCATGTATACAAAGAGCATAGTGCCATCTTTGTGTTCGTTAGTCACTCAAGTTGAGCTAATAGGACTCTACAGATGGAGACCGATTCTGTTGGCTGTTGCTCTTTTCTGCAGTAATGAAGCTCATTACCTTTTATCGCCTATGAATAATGGGGTTTTTTTGTTACTCAGGACATGTGGACTTCACAATTGAAGTGGAGAGATCTTTGAGAGTTCTCGATGGAGCTGTTCTGGTTCTCTGTGCTGTTGGAGGAGTTCAGTGCCAGACAATAACTGTGAACAGGCAAATGAAACGTTATAGTGTGCCATTTTTAACATTCATCAATAAACTGGACAGACTGGGCTCTAATCCAACCAGAGCTGTGCAGCAGTTGAGGTATTTATCACTTAAAATTATTTGTGAAATAATTCTGAATAATTCATATAGCAGATTAATACTAAGAATATTGAAAAGCATTATCTTGTGGGGTCTATAGTCACAGTTTTGGAGGATAATACCTGATTTGAGGTTAAATCTTAAACTGACCTATAATAAGTCTCCATTTTCTCAAGGAAAACAAGTGTTAGTGTCAGCCCAGGCTTGCAGTGACTGAGAGTGGGGCGTTTGATATTTATTTTGTTGATGGAACTATATTTGGAGCCACTTTGAAAACAACCTTTACGTTTTCCGTAGATCCTGATAGCAAATGTGCTGTAGCCCACAGCAGGGAGATGACATAGGGTTGGACGGTTTCTTGTTCGGATACCAGAAGTTCGGATACCCTACCTGCAGCCTTTCTGTGCCTAATTTAATCTGGGAGATAAAGTCATTAACATGCATTAAGGGAGAAGCAACTCCCATAATCAAGTAATTAATCTGAAACCAGTTTGCACTGCCTTCTTTCCCATGAAAGCTGATCACTCTGTGGGATACAGAGGGCTGGCAGTCACTCAGGTTAAAATGCAACTAGGCGTTTTCATCAGCTTTGGTAGGTTTTTGGCACTGTCCAAAGAACAAAAGATAGGGATATTGTAGGGATGGGATGTTGTTCAAAGACCATCTGGAGGACGTATATAGAAATGACTTTTCTCTTGAACTAATTTGTATTTGCTCACTTTTTCAGATCCAAGTTAAAACACAATGCGGCTTTTGTTCAGATTCCAATGGGGCTGGAGGGAAACTTTAAAGGAATTATAGATCTTATTGAAGAAAGAGCTATATATTTTGATGGTGCTCTTGGGTAAGTTTTGAAACTTGCATATTTCTTAGCTGGAGCAACTCTTCGTATGAGTGATGCTACCTAGAGTTTCTCTTCAGAGGTGAAAAAGCCTGCCCTTTAGAAAGTTAGGGATGTAGTTTGTGCTTGGGCTGAAATATCACCCTTCAGCTCTCCAAGTTACAGCAAAGTGATTCTGCAGGGTCAGGTTTAGTGATGGGTAGCTGCAGCGTGAATTGTTGGCTACCTGCAGTAGCGTGAAAGGGTGGTAGCCACGCTTGCCACCCTGAGAAATAGGGGACTTGCTTCATAACGGGAACCGATAGTGTATGTTTGGCTTGAGCTTACTGGGATGAAGATAAGATGTGGGTGAGGTTGTTGAGCAGGTTATCCTGCATCCTTGCAAACTCCTGCCGTGAGTGGGAAGAAACTGTCTTCTGCTAAAGCATCAAAGATAACACATTGATGTTCTTCAGTGACTTTTCTTTCAATATCCATGTCAATGGTGAAATCTTTTTGGTCAGGCTGGTCATCACAATAATTAGTGATTGAAAGGTTGATTTGTGTGGTATTCCTTTAGAGTGGTTATGTTATTTATGTATGCGTAGCCAGACTCTTCGGTATGATGAAATTCCAGCTGAGTTCAGAGCTGAGGCTGCAGAGAGACGTCGGGAGTTGATCGAATGCGTTGCTAACTCGGATGATCATCTTGCAGAGCTGTTTTTGGAAGAAAAGATTCCTACAGCTGCTGAGTTAAAGGTAACTTTATTGTGGTTATTCTTGCTGTAGCAGTTATCTCGCTCTTTTGTGTCCCTATTCCCCCTCCTCCCCATACTCCAATAAAAATTCCTGGAAGTCATGAAGAAATCTTGTTCACTTGAGTTCTCTGGTGTGAGTGTCACCTCCCACAGGTGGACTTCCATTTCACTCCCTGTTGAAGGGCCCATTCCAAATGTGTTTTTCATTTGCTTTGTAAAGTCTGAGCCTGCATGTGCCCTTTAGGGACCAGCAAATGGCTTAAAGGTATATCTGGTAATTTTTGTCATTCTGGTACCTTGCCATGTTACACCTTGATGGGTCTGGCTTGCTTCACATCCCACAGCAGGTCAGTTGTTGAGATGCCATAAGTTGTCTTTGTGCCTAGGAGATCCTGCCTTACTTTGTATTTGCATTGCTTACATCCACCTGAGGTGAAAAGAGCAATACAGTAGAAGGGAGCTGGAATGACTTGACTTGGAGACTCCAGAGGAAGTGAATCCAGGTCAAAATACAACTTTCAAAAAAGAAGAGTTGCATTTCTTGAAAGAGGGGAAAAAATGATACATGATTAATTTTATGAAATACTTCAGATATGGAATGGCAAACATGCCAACATAAAGGGATGCTTACAGAAAAGTATTTGTTCTCGGGACGATTTGGTGTCGCTGTTTCTTCAAGCGCATGTCCACATAATAAAAGGCGGTAGGGAGACCGAGGAAGATCAGCTGCAGCTGTACAGTCTTTGTGCAAGTCCTGCCACTGTTGACTCCAGGATGAGATCCGTTTGGGCAGCAGACTAATGTGGATTCCTTCTTTTAGACTGTTCTGTGTCCAATTTGGCAATCTGCACGTACTGTAGCAATTGTTATGTGGATGGCAGTCCCGTCTTTCAGCATAGTGGTTGACTAATGGTGCCTCTTGAATTACTGCAGTGTTAGCTTTAGTCAGGACAGGTGCAAAAGCTTCGCTGTCCTGGCGTGAGCATAGCAGACCCTGTGGTGCATGTGGACCTGCTTCTGCTGTGCCGTGAGCATAAAGGTAATCTGAGGACATGTAAATTTAGAGAAGACGTGCTAAGCTGGTTTGAATTTAATGCGCAGCCCCGTGGGGTAGGTGTGTAACTCAAGACAACGACCTGTAGCTGTTGACACACAGCAGTCTGCTGGGCTTTGTGCCTTGGCAGACCGTAGCATGAGGGAACCGCGCTGAGGGCTGTATGGTTTGCAGGCCTGGTCTCAACGTGGTTGGGTTTTGCCCTTAATTCATGCTCAGTGCAAGGATTTGTGTGATGCATCTTGCTGTTGGCCACCACCTCTTGCTAGCGTTGGAAGTTAACTTGAGCCGTAATCTTCTAGTGCCCGCTGTTAATAGTTATTAATTGGTCAAAAATTGAAACAGCTACACGAGACCAGTTGCTTAATGTGATTAAATAAAAAGTGAGGTCTGAAGAGCCTGTTTCAGTGGGAGAAGCCTTGTAGCCAGACTGCTTTTTTGGAGAGAGCTCCTGTTGGAGATAGAACAGCCTGTCATTGAGCGGTGGTGTTGCATGGAGTCTCCCTGGAGTCTGGAGGCTGCCCGACATGGCACTTGCTACCTCCTTTTGCTTTTCTTTGCCTGCGGCTGGGTGCTTCGTTTGGTAGCTGAAGAAGACAAGCCGAATTGAGACATAAACGTCATAAGCAGGAGCTGTTTCTCTGAGTGGAGCCTGCTAGGCCAGCTGAGTTCGAGTCAGATGGGATCACTGAAGTTGCTACTTTAAAGATAGCTTCGATATTTAAGTCATCTTCTGAGTATTTTGCCCATTATCACTGGCTGGTTGCCTCTGTGCAGTAGCCCTTTCCCTGTTAGGGTTTGCAGTCCTTGCTTTCCTGGAAGTTGCCCGCTCTGTCTGTCGGGAGGTAGAGGACTGGCAGTCCCTCAAAGCTGATGCATGTTGCAGTCCCCCTTAAGATTTATTTATTCAATTCTTCATGGCTCCTAAATTTTGATTCCTTTCAACTTTGTTATGGACCTTGAGTTTGGAGGGGTTTTTTTTAAAAAAAATTGTTTTGGCTGTGTGGGTGATTTAGTGGTAATTATTGTCTCTAAGAAGAGTATGCAGGATTCTGTATATCTCAACTCAACTTGAGACATAAAAGCACAAGGGTTTTTTTCGGATGTACCATGCAAATGTATCTCTTATTGATAAACAGGCATTTAGTTATTCCAGTTATCAAATATTATTTTATGAAGCCTGAGCTATTCCTGTTCCATAGCAGCCCTTCTCACTTCGATAAAGACAGAAATGAACCAGCAATTTTAGAGACCGGTAAGGATCTGTCCTTCACCTGGCGGAGGGAATGGTACCGATGTGAATATGCTCTGTTGTTGTAAGAGGTGAGAGATTTTTAGCAGGAAGCTATTTTTGATAGCTCCTGCTGGGAGGGAAATCTGTTACCAAGATAAATTTGTCTATTCAGCATGCCTCTGCTTCCCACTTCTGAAAGCCAATTAATTACAGCTCTAATGGCTAATAGTATTGCAGATGCAGGTTAATTTGTACTAATATGTCCCTGAAGATGGATTTTCTTTCAGTGGCCAGCAGCCAAGTTTCCACTGAAAATATCTTTTTGTGAAAATGATGCTAAGTATCACTCCTGGATGCTACAGCCATAGCATATGATGTTTGCTGAAGATCAGCTGCTTAAACATCACCTAATTTGCTGCTTTCTGTAGTGCTGCGCTCAAGGAACTGATGTGTCCCAGGTACTCAGGGGGGCACTCAGTGACAATAATCTTTATGTGAACATAAAATTACTTTTTTCCCCAAGGTAATTGTTAATGAGGATAAATTGCAGTCATGTTGCTTCATTTGAAAACGTGGCAAAATGAAAACACCGGGCATCAACACAGCCATATTTCCAGTGCTCTGGTATATGAGAACAGACGTGGGCTAGATGAGCAGAATTGCTGATGTAGGATTTCTTCCTTGTATTATTTTTGTGAAGTCATTACACCAACAAATTTAAGGAACCGCTCTCTCTGTTAATTATGAAGACAGCTTAACCATCGGTACTCTAAATAACACCCAGATTAGATGATATGGTTAACTATCTTGGCCATCAATGAGGATACATTTCTTTTAGCTTATCAAAGAAGACAGGAGCTGCTGTCGGTTGGAGTGAGGGCCTCAGTAAGCATGGGGAGATGGCATCCTCTAGTGGCAGAGAGAGGTGGAACCGAGGTGGCAATCTTGGCTTGCGTAATTAATTGCAAGGTGGGGAGGGGGGCAAATAACCTCTGTCCGCCGTTATGGAAGGTGGCTATGATCCCTGTTGTGGAAATTGTAGGTGCTCCATTATGCTTTGTAACATTGTGTGGTGCTTGGGTGAAAGGCACTGAATAAGCATGAGATTACTGTGCGGTTAGTTTGTCTTGCTCAGTTTGCTGCGATATCCTGAGAAGATTCCCAGGACGGTTGATGCAACTTCATTAGGTCTGTAGATGAATGCGAGTAGGTTCTTCTGTTGTGATTTTAAGACATTCTTCATCAAAAAATGATGAGCACGGCACTTACCCAAATATCCCTTTCCTACCTAACCTCCTCTTTTAGAAGAGTTTTCTATAGTTTAAAGATATTGAAGCATGTCATCTCACTTTCACAAATTTAAATGTGTATTTTTTCCCAACATAACTCAATAGTGTAAATGAGACATCTAAAACAGAAATGAAGAAATCCTGACTTTACTAGCAGAGAATCAAGAAATTTCTTCTGAATATTTTTGGGGTTATTATTGTGTTTATTTTGGGCATTTTCATTTTTAAGTTGAATTTAAGATGAGTGGAGAAAAAATACCTCGCGCTTCTCTAGAATTCTGGTGAGCAAGTTTTATGGGAAGCTCTTATGTAAAGGGTCGTACAGGAGACTGTGTGGGAGTGGCTGTTTTACTCCAGAAGTAGAGATGACCGGCAATGAGAGAGAGAGAATCTAGCCTGCTGCTTGGTTGGCACTGCGTCAGACTCCTGGAGTTGTTGCCGGAGGATAGTAACGCACTGATATTTTCCAGCTTGCAATCAGAAGAGCAACACTGAAGAAGTCCTTTACACCAGTACTGGTGGGAAGTGCTTTAAAGAACAAAGGAGTACAGCCGTTGCTGGATGCCGTCCTGGAATATCTCCCCAATCCTTCAGAGGTTGAGAACTATGCTATTCTTAACCAGGGGTAAGTATATTCATGAGCATACAAAGTGGTCTTGGAATCAGGTTCCAAAGCAGTGTAATACGTAGCAGGAAACATTACTAACAAAATACATAATTTTGCACAAACTTCCAAAACAAAGCAAGCTCATCTCTCGTTTGAGGGTTACTGTTTATACTGGTACTTTTAACACACATTAAATTTGGAAAACACTATTATCTGATGAGAAAGTACTTTAGAAATTAATGGCAACCCTTAAAACCTTGCCTACAGTAGAGGAGAGAGCACATCTGAAATGTTTTATTCTTTGGATGTGTTTGTTGAAGTAGATGTGCCTTCACAGTTCGGAAGCATGAAACCCAGCATTAGAGCCAGTGAATAGTCCTTAACATTCCAGTCATGGCTTAGGGGCGGCTGCCAGGTCTTTTTAATGTATTTGAGTTGTTCAGATAATATAATAATAGCTAAATAGAAATTGTGCTAATAAATACAGTTGATGGCTTTTTCTCCAAGCGGTTACCTGACTGAGTCCTCAGTGTTGCTCTGCCTCTCGCTGCCTCTGACATCTGCCTACTGGGGTAGACTAAAACTTCTCACGTGGCTTGTGAGTGTTGTCAGTAGAGTTACTGCAATGTATCTTCACTCTAAAACTGGACTTGCTCATGTTTTGTGTTTGAGCGTATGATTAATTGCCTTCAGGGCAAAATAGTTGAATGATACAAAGGACTAGTGATATTTGTCATAGTTTCGACCTCCTTTTTGGGGTCCGCTGCAGTTTCTTTGAGGTACTTTCTGAGCTTATGTGAGCTATGTATGTGAGCATCATTAAGTCTCTGCTATAAACCTGTGAAACTGAAGGCCCTTGGGACTTTCTGAGGTTGGGTTTATGTTTTAGAGGAGACTGCCATGTTTGATTCATAACGTAAACTCCTTCTTCATCCCTGTTTTTAAGGGATTCTGAGGAAAAATCCAAGTTTCTGTTGAACTCTGCTCGCGATGATTCCCAGCCTTTTATCGGCCTCGCTTTTAAACTGGAGGTAAGCTGTTACTGGTTTCTTTTCTAGTCTAGCAAAAACAGTGGAGAAGCAGGGCATTTTGTGCAAGAACTGTTGGTGTACCTAAGTCCTACATGCACTGAGCTGGTGGCTTGGTGTTGATGCCTGGGCAATGCCTTTCATTTTTGGGGAAAAGTACACATTTAAACCTTTGTATTTTTAGTGTATCTATTTGTGCATGTGATGGCTTTTTTACTTGGTCACTATGTATATGGTAAAGCTAAACTGAAAGTTTCTAGAGAACAGATGCCCAGGACATTACCTAGCTGACTTTATTCAATTGCTTGCAAGTTTCTCATGCTACCAATATCTGACCTCTGCAGAGGAACTGCAAAAGTTGTACTCACATTGTGTTATCCCTGAAGGAGAAAGGAAGGTATCCAGATTCATTATTTGTGATTTGAATAGAAAACAGATTGGGTCCAAACAGATAGTACTACCAAAACTTATCGTGGAACAAATTTAAAATTGGTTTAAGTTCAATTTAAATTTAACTTAAAAAAAAAAAACAAACAAACCCAAACCAGTTTCAACCATAACATCCACACATGTATCAAGAAAACACGCGGTTTTAACCAAACAAATTATTTGCCACCTAGAGAGTAGCAGTTCAGATTTTCATATGGAAAGTGGCTGGCCAAATTGCTAGTTGACGTATGCCTCTGTTGGGAAGGTTTAGGACTGGTAAAATTGGAGAAGAAAATTGCCAGGAGATGCCAAGTTCCATTCCAGAGCCAAGTGAAAGCTGAGACTGTTAAAAAAAAAGAAGTTTCATTTACATGTCTAGTGTGTAAATTCAAAACAGAAATATTTCTTCAGTCAGTGCAGATCATGCTTTGAATAGTAGTGGTCTTGACTCCCAGGAGGTTTATATCTGATTTTTAATGAATTTTGATTCCAGGCTGGCCGTTTTGGGCAGTTAACTTATATTCGAGTTTATCAGGGGATGCTGAAGAAATCTGATTATATCTATAACACCAGGACTGGGAAGAAAGTGCGTGTACAAAGACTCGTCCGTATGCATTCAGACAACATGGAGGTGAGTGTGAGAGGTACAGCCCACAGGGATTGCCTTTTGAACCATTCTTACTAAACAAGCTTCTTGCTTTTCAGCTATATTTGAAGGATGTGATATATCAAACTTCTGCTTTTGTTGTTAATTCATACTTGCCTGTAGCACTTAGAGCTCTACAAGAAAATGGAATGATCTCTAGTGTATTATTTCCACTGAAGTGGAAGAATCTTTGCCCAAGAAGCATTATAAATTGTCTTTGAGGTGATAGCTAAAGAAAGCTAGCTGTGGTGATACAGAGATAAGATATCTCTGTATCCTGTACTTCTGGGAGAGGGGTATTAGGATTGGCAAAATATACAAAAAAGTTTCCTTCTGTGTGATTACTGAATAAAACTCTTAAACTAAAATTGATTCTGAAACTTGTGCAAATCCTGCCCTTCTCTGTTTAAGATTCCTAAACTCTACAGCTCGGTCAGGACTGCCTGAAACACGGTATGTTGCTTGTTTCACATCCTTGCACTAGAACAAGTTAGCATCCAATCTGAGGTCTCCTTTTTGTGCTTTGAATAAAGAGATAAAAGATTTGCAGAGCATTTTATCAAAGTCGGAATTTTCAAAGGACCTTAACTTCAAGCTTTTAAACACAGTATTTATATATCTTCTTAAAACCAGGTGTAGTTTGTAATATAGCTTTCAGTGTTATCTAAACAGTAAACTTTTCTTTCTTAAGGATGTAAATGAAGTTTATGCAGGAGACATATGTGCGCTGTTTGGAATTGACTGTGCTAGTGGGGATACGTTCACTGATAAAACCAGTACTGACATTTCCATGGTGAGTACACCTTTTCGTCTGTATGTTTCATGCATTGGAATTTACCAGGGTTTTGTTGTAAAAGTTTGTAATCGCTTGTTCAGTTTAAATATATTTTGATGTGTATGCAACTGCAAATGTTTTTTGTTATAATTCAAGGAGCCTGAATATATAGAAGTTATGGTATGTGCAAGAGAGATACACACCTGTTCACTACGTTTGACATCAAATGTTATTTCAGTGTTAGTGAACTGTTCTGGGCTGTTAGAAGTGGATGCCGTTACCCCAAAGTATTACGCTATGTATTTGTATGTGTATTTAAATACATCAGTTTTAACCTGATAGGAAGCCGAGTCTTCTAACTAGTGTGAAATCCAGAAATCAACTCTCACCTAGGAAACAGCGTTGGAAATACTGTGGTTGGCAGTACACGTGCATTATGTTACAGCCTTGTAGCTCAGGAGAGTTGCCAGATTTTGCTACCCTATAATATTAGATACAAGCTAGATAAGTAAAACAGTCATCCCTGTTTGTAACCCAGAATCTTTGTGACCAAACTTTTCTGGAGAAAAAGCATCACCAGGTGCACTGGAACTTGATTGTATGATCTCTTCCTTTATGGTCATTGCAGGAATCAATTCACATCCCTGATCCTGTCATTTCAGTAGCCATGAAGCCTTCCAACAAGGTAGGAGCCTGTAATTCAACTGCTTTCTGACTGAGTTACCTTTCCTCTGCTGCTTTCATTATTTTATGTGAGTTAGCAGTTAAATATGGAACCACAGACTAAAACGAGCCGTGTTTTAAAATGTTCTATCCAAAGTACTTAAGAACACATCGATCATTCAGCATGTGACTGTGTTAGATGGTAGCATTTAGCCATCAGGATGCATGTCTTTGACCTGCGTAAACGTGGACTTGAAGTAACTCGAGGGATAAATAAATTCAGTTACAAATGTATAGCTGTGTTTCACCAAATAACCTCATGAGAGTAGAAATGCTAAGCAGCTGATGGGAAAACTTGACGCCTTTTTGTTGTGTGACTTCTGGATGTTGAGTTAATGTTTCCTTTTGTGTGTGACTGTTTTTCAGAATGACTTCGACAAATTTTCAAAAGGCCTGAACCGCTTTACAAGGGAAGATCCTACTTTTAGAATCCATTTTGATGATGAGAGCAAAGAGACCATTGTTTCAGGAATGGGGGAACTGCACTTAGAAATCTATGCCCAGGTAATTTGGAAAGCAGATTCCATGGGCTCTGCTTTTGACTGTTCTCCCAACCAAGAATTCTCCTTTCTTTCTGGCTAAGAACTAAAATGTATCTGCAGATGGGCTAACTGATGCCAGCCTTTATGCCCAATTTTGTAATTGGGTGCCTGAGCACACGTACATTTACAAGATGTTTGGAGGTGCTCAACTCCGCTTGCTTTTGTGTAAATCAAGGTTATCGTGTGACAAGAATTTTGAGATCTTCCTACTAGAAAGCACCGTGGCATTAACATGAACAATGCCGGCTATTTAGGGAAGAGCTTTAATTTCTCAGTCAACTTTTGAAGATTCTTTCTCTCCAGTGGTTCTATTTTGAAGGCTTGTAAACTATTTAAATGAAACCTCTGCCTGGAATACTTTTATTTTCTGGTTCAAATCCGTAAAAAAATGTTGTATTAAGCACTATGCTTTGCTTTAGCAGCCTTTGCTTATAATTAATTTTATGGTTAGCTGTTTCCTACAGGAGAGAGAAATATTCTGTTTCTGTGTTTTTAAATGTATCATTCCATAATAAGAGACAATGCAGGCAGGAGGGAATAGTTACAGTGATCTATTTGTTTCTTTCAAGTTGATGCTTATAATTTATTTTAGTCTAAGACAATAGATGTATCTGAAATGTTGACAAAAAGAAGAAAAGATGGCTTTTGTCTTGGAAAACTTAAACTTGAGTAAAATAATTATTGCTGTTCCCTTTTCCTGTAGTTAAAGCTATAGCCCCTAAACAAGGATGAGTACGGAATGACAGTGAATTATTTGTAACATTTAAAAAAAAAAAAAAAAAACAAAAAAAAAAAAAAAACACAAAAAAACCAAACAAACCCCCACCAGGACCCCAAAAATCAATCCAACCCCAAGGTTAACCCTGATTAAGCTTCTCATTTCAGAAAGACTCAAAAAGAAAATAATTTCCAACGTATTCTTCCAATGGAAGAACACTGCATTTCATTCTGTTTTGTTTTTTTTTCCCTGCAGCGAATGGAAAGAGAATACGGTTGCCCTTGCACCATGGGAAAGCCAAAAGTTGCCTTTAGGGAGAACATCTCCAAACCTGTGCCGTAAGTATTTGTTCTGGCAACAGAAGTTTTTAAAATTTATTTTGATGCAGAACTTGATTACGTAGCAAAAAAAAGTGCCTTTCGAATTATCAGATCAAAGCATGATGTACAGGAAACTGTTAATGGAGGAAGGACTTTCTTCTTGGTACCTTGATTGCCAGTCCACTCAGACCAACTTATCTGCCCTCCCTTCAAATGCTTATTGTAGCATTTGAGCTTCTTCCATGGCGGTATCAGGTGGTCTGTTATCCCGACGCATGTTTTGGCTGACGGCTGTCCTGTGTTACTTGAACACCATGCTGTGGGTGCCAGAGAACTGTCATTTGCCAGGGAATGATCTCCTGTGGGTAGAAAATACAACTGTAGAAAGTGAGAAGGTATTTTCTTTGCACAATACTGATCAGGAATTGACTGCTATGATACAGCCATACCTGGACTGATTATAAGTAGGTTGCTCAAACACTAGTAACAGTGCAGGGTAAGCACTGTAACGCACACTCCTGCTGAACTGTCCAAATATCTGAAGTTCTCCTGCAAGCTTTTTCAGCCTGTGTTGTGCTCCCTACTGCTGCAAGTACATTTTTCTTTCATTAGGCAAGTTTTGCAGCTCAAGCATGTCTGTGTTAGACCCCTCTTACTGTTAGTGCTATTGATAATTTGGGACACCTGCCCCTCACCAAACAGGGCACAGTGAAGAACCTACGCTTTTGTTCTGCAATTAGTTAGCTACTACTTCTCGGGAATTTTTCTTCATAGAAAACTTGGGATGTAAAACCACTACAGATGTCCCAACTGAACTGAGAGTGCAGCAGGGTAGGAAGCAGTGGAGCTAGAAGCAGGGAGCGAGACCTCTAATTGTTCTCAGTGGATGATTTATTACAGGAGGTTGCACAATCAAGGAGAACTCTTTCAAATTTTTTGTGTTTTTCTTAGGAAAACACTTGCTCAGATCAGAAAATTAGGATGCAGAATACCATAGAATCTAAGTACTGTTCTGGGAACCAAAGTTTCTGCTGCTTCTGGGAGCTACTGGGGTAGATGATGCCTCTGTGTACTGGTTCACCATCACTGTCCTCTAGTGTAGAAGCACTCTGCAGCTCCAGCTGGAATGCAGCTAAGTGGTCCAGGATGCTGGCAGCTGCTTCTTCCCTTTATCCCTGGCCAGTTTGGCAACAGGATCTCCCAAGAGGAGAGGGCTGTGAATGACCAGTGTGTTGAACCTCTGCCATTCCCAAGAAGGGTCCAGAAATAGCTGAAAATTACTGTCTGCTGACACAAGGTGGAGACCTGGTGTCTCCTGCTTGCGTAGGGGCAGAAGCCGGTAATGCTGGGACAGATAGTCATCGTTTGCCTAATCTCATCCCGTTTGCTAACTGACCTGCAGGCAGCAGATCTGTGACCGCCCCACCATCTGCGTGTCTCAGCTGGAGGTTACAGAGTTGGCAATCTTAAAACAAAAAAGGCTTTCTAGAACCAAGACTTTACCTGGGACACCATGTCATGAAGTAGAATCATGTAGTCAAATTCAAGATATTCATCACTTCTTTTCTGGAAAGACAAAAGGAAAAGGGTTAAATCTGGGGCTTCCACCATCTTAAAAGTAGTGAATCGGTTCTCTGGCAGCTTGTGTTTACAAATAGAGCAGATGGAGCTTAGTCACTATAACAAGACAAAGAGATACTGTTTTGTATTTCTTTCAACTCCAAAACTGCGTTTGAGAGACTGAATGTGAAACTTCAAACTGTGCTAATTCCTCCCTTAAAGAAGCTAGATATATCTCAACTTCAGGAACTCATTTGGGAACGGAACACCTGATTCTACAAGGTGTTAATTTAACCCAAATAATCCTAAAAAACTGTCAGTAGGATAAGACTTGGAACGCACTCCAGAGGCCTTACAGTGGATAACAAGTTATCAGTTTGTGTGATTGTGTGAGCGACAGAATACCCACTGGCCTTTAGAGTATATTCTTCACGTATCTATTCTTCAGGGAAAAGAAAAGGAACAAAATTACTAAAGAGATGACAGCTGATTTAGTTTAAATTAAGTAGACTACTTAGTTTAAACTAAGTAGTCTTCTGTCTCCCTTATCCTTAAATTCATCTGGTTTGTTAAGGAGGGTTTTTAAATGTTGCTTGTGCACAGTCCTGCAGCACCTGTGAACTGCTTACAGATTGCCATCAGAGGGAGCAAAACATTAACAAATCGTGCTCCCAGAATGAGTTTCTGCCCTTTCCTTTATACCCCGAACTTCATGGGACTTCACTGGCTGTTCTGAGTGGCAAAACATTGAGGCTCTGGAAGTCTGTCCTGAAGACTCCTGATACGTGGGTTTTCTAAATACGAAGTCCTGCTCCTTTATCCTAGCTCACATACTAAATTTCCTTGAATTTAAAGTTGACCATCCTTTTAGAAGTTATTCTTAACTCACAGTGTATTTTCTCCAAATAGAACAGAGAAGAACTGGGAGAAGCTATAGAATTCTGTTAATTTAAAAACAAACCCAAAACCCGCGCTCTGGTGATAATTTTTCTGAAAGGAAGTGGCTTTATCAGTTAAGCCTGATCCAGGCAAGAAGTCTGCAAGGCCTGTTGATAGTGGCAGCTAATGACTCAGTTAATTTGAATAGCTGTAGTGAGATTTGCCAGTCTTTTATTTCTTAGCTTAGGGCAGATCCAGATCTGCTCAAGATAAACACCTCACTTGTAACCACTCAGAAATAAGCGAAAATAGAAAACATTTTGTCCTGAAGTATTCTGTTCCCTTTCTGTCTTGTGACACATCTTCCTGAATTCAGTTTTCTTATCATAAACTTAATTGATGCTCATCCTGTTAGTATAAGTGATGCAGCTCAACTAAAAATTAATTTTTGTTCCCCCCCCCCCCCAATGTTAAAAATCAGTAAAAGTAAGTTTGGGAAGAACAAAGTAAAAAAGCTAATGGTGAGAGTGGAATTACATCAGTATTTTCTTTCTTGATTAGCATTTTGAGGTGAACTAGCAAATGGCTGGAGACTGCAGTACTGCAAACAAAAGCGATGCAGATTGTGTTTTATTGAATTTGAGGGGCAGCCCATTGCTATTTGTCTAGACATGGCTATCGCAGAGATGTCAGGCAGTATTACTGTGACTGATTGCTAGATCATGGTGTAGATCAAGAGATAAAGTACCATATTCCAGTGCATCTTATGCAGATGCAAGAATACTGTCAGCTGGGCTTACACTACAGATGAAAGGCAGGAAAGTAATATAAAACCATAACCAACGTGATGACCTCCAAGTGGAAGAGTCAATTTTCTTAACTAAATAAGCATAGAATACTGCTCTTGCCAAGAAGACACAGCTTCTATAAGCAAAATTTATGAAGAGGAGGAGTGATCTAACTAAACACTCAAGCATTCACTATTTGCTAGAGGAAAGGAGTAGGTGGAATAAAACCCAAATACTGGCATAAAAATGAACCAGGCCAAGAAAATCAGACACAGTTGAGGTTTCTTGCTTAAGAACTTACCTTCAGCTGTACTCTAGTACACGCCACACCTGCTTAGCTCTTAAATGCTATTTTTCTTGCAGGGCATTGATGGTAACTTACCACTTGCTTCACATGTTTAATTTGGGCGAGTTGGAACTTAGTGTTTTCCGTTGAGTTCTGCCATATCACATAGCCAGAGGCGACCCACGCTAGCAGGTGGATGGGCTCCATTTCTGGGGGCACGTTGCCGTGGCTGTCTGGCAAACAAAATGAATAACATACATGAAGCAAGAGTCGTGGAGTTGCAGCCATTAACAGAACCTCATCACCTAATAGTAGGGTTTGGTGCTAAAAGTCACGCGCTTATGTTCCTTGCTGCGTCAGAGACCTTCCACAGCCACAAACAGTGAGCAGGACGCTGGTAAAGGGAGAGGTGACAGTAGCAGGAGGTTTCCAAGAACAGTCACATGCAAATCACGTATAGCTTCTGGATTTCAGAAATAAGGAATATATTTAGTAGTATTGTGATTGATGCACCAACCTAATAAGAGAAAGCAAAGCAGCATGTGTTGAGAGTAGGGCTAACGGCCTGAGCCCCTCGGCCCCTGCTCGTTTGGAAGGGGCTCCCATACAGATTGTGGACCACCACCAGTTTGCTTCTGGCCATGGAGGACATGGTCTCAAAAATTTCCTTCTCGCCCAGACCCCTTCTTTGTACCTGGTATGTTTTCTGCCACAAGCTCTTTTTCCAGGCTCTTGACTCGATTGTAGAATATGTTATCTGCTTCATCTGTGTTCTTAAGCTCTCCTTCAAGTGTGAATTGCACATCTGGAGCAATGTTTTTGTTGCCCAGATGATAAAGAACCTCAGCAGTGCAGTTAACAGTACTGTCCTGTTACAGAGTTAATTATGGGTATTAATACTTGATTAAATACATTTGTAATATTGGTAATTGCACTTCTAAAATGTTTTTTCCTTCTTTATGTAATTGCCATTTTCTCTGAGTCTGGCCCATAGAGATTTGCGATTCTTTAAGACAAGGTTAAATTCATAGTATTTCTGTGACTCTACCATAAGGACAGTTCTCTTTCTGCAGTGATAGAAAGGGCAGTGTTTGTGGTGCAGAATGTCACTTGTGTTGTCACTCTTCAGCTGGGAGTAGTGGGTTCAAATAATTCCAATTTGAAACTGAACAACACTGAAATGTCCTTGTTATCCCTCAAGCATTTCCTTGTGTCATAGTACTAGGTATGAGATGGTCGGGGTTTTTATGGTGTAGAAAATGGGGGTTCCCTTTTGGTAAAGTTAAGCCTTTTGTTTTGTTTCGGGTTGTTTGTTTTTTTTTTTTACCTGATTTGCAGTATAGAAAAATCTGAAGCACAGTACCAGGTATTATTAACTGGCGGGCCCACTGGCCTCAGCTAGGATCAGGAGCATAAAGCGATGGCTTTTTATTACACATCAGTAGTGCCAGCTTCTGCCCACAGAATGTATTAATTAAATAAATCTGAACTCACTTTGTCAAGGACGTCTTCTAATTCCAATTCCAGATAGTACTTATGCCCAACATCATCGATGTCCTAAATAAGGAAAACATTAATAACATTTATTTTGTAAATTGAGTTATTTTGCATACTGAAGCACACTGCAGCAGTGCCATTCTCTGCAGGGCCTATGCAGAGCCAGGATATTCTTTTATTTCTTCCTGCTGTATTAAGATCACTCATTTAATATGCATCTGGTGCAACATTTGATTAGTAACTCCTCGTCCATTCCTACTCTTGTATACTACTTAATTGCCATATTTGGGCTCCCCGTATGATTCTGTCCAATAATGTGCTGCTTGGTTAAATATTGAGGTAAGAGCCTTGGGTTCCTTATATTATTTCGCACTTCATTATGAACTGTATCATGTCATATTTTTTGGGGGGTATCTGCAACAATGACTTAAAGCAAGCAGGTTAGTTTTGCTATAACCCCTGTTCTAGCAGGTTTCTAGCAAATCCAGGTAGTCACGGAAAGAGCATCCTCCTCCCAAGTGAGGTTCAGTAGCCACCGAGGTTGTTCCCTTGCCTGTTGGAGGCAGCCTTGCCTTGCCCTCATCAGTTCTATGTGGAGCAGTTGACACATGCTGGAGAGAAAGGGATGCCATCCAGAGGGACCTGGACAGGCTTGAGAGATGGGCCCATGCAAACCTCATGAAGTTCAACAAGGCCAAGTGTAAGGTCCTGTGCCTGGGGCAGGGCAATCCCAAGCACAAACACAGGCTGGGTGGAGAATGGATGGAGAGCAGCCCTGAGAAGGACTTGGGGGTGGTGGTTGATGAGAAGCTGCATGGCCAGCAGGGCGAGAGAGGGGATTCTGCCCCTCTGCTCCACTCTGGGGAGACCCCCCTGCAGTGCTGCCTCCAGCTCTGGGGCACCCAACATAAGAAGGACATGGACCTGTTGGAGCGGGTCCAGAGGAGGCCACAAAGATGATCAGAGGCTGGAGCCCCTCTGCTGTGAGGACAGGCTGAGAGAGTTGGGGGTGTTCAGCCTGGAGAAGAGAAGGCTCCGGGGAGACCTTAGAGCCCCTTCCAGTCCCTAAAGGGGCTCCAGGAAAGCTGGGGAGGGACTCTGGATCAGGGAGGGGAGCGATAGGACAAGGGGGAAAGGTTTTAAACTGAAAGAGGGGAGATTTAGATGAGATATTAGGAAGGGATTCTTGACTGTGAGGGTGGTGAGCCCCTGGCCCAGAGAAGCTGTGGCTGCCCCATCCCTGGAGGTGTTCAAGGCCAGGCTGGATGGGGCTTGGAGCAACCTGGTCTGGTGGGAGGTGTCCCTGCCCAGGGCAGGGGGGTGGAATTGGGTGGACTTTAAGGTCCCTTCCCACCAAAACCGTTCTGTGATTCTATGAATTCCTGCCAATTTCTCCCTCCACGGAGACAAGCTGGCCCTTGGACGAGCAGATAACCAGACACCGGCCCCGGTCACCCCCCGGCCCCCCGGCCCTCACCTCCCTGCGGGCGCGGCGGAGGCTCCGCAGCGCCAGCCCGCGCCCGGGGCTGCCCCGCCGGTAGCAGAGGTAGCCGGTGGCCAGCGCTGCCGCCCGGCTGGCGAGGCCGTGGCTCAGCGGCACCTCCATGGCGGGGGGACCCGCTTCCTCTTCCCGCAGGAAACGGACGGGGCGGAGCGCGGCCGGGCCGGGACCGGGGCCGGGGCTACCTCCTCCCGCCCCGCCCGGAGCTGCCGGGCCGAGGGCGGTGCGGGGACGGGCCGTGACACGCGGGGATTGTCCCACCGCCGGGGAGCCGTGTGTCCCCCCCGGCCTGGAGCCCGGCCACCCCAGCTGGGTGGGACAGGGGGTGGATGTTTCAGAGAAACCTCATATCCCGCCAGTTTTAACAGTTCATATTGACGATTTGCCCCCCGATTACCCCCTTGTTCAATGTCTGCACCGAACATCAAAGTACTCTGTAGGTGGAAACTGTAGGTATGTGTGGAAACAACAACAAAAATTACTGCTATTCACTCAACAACAAGCATAAGCCTAAAGGTAAGCAGGCTTTATTAGCCTTGCTTGCCACACAGAGAAGCAGCTTGTTTTTGTGGTTGTTTGTGGAGAGATTTAACCCATTACGATCTCTCAGCTTCCTGCTTGCAAGATGAAGAACGGTGAAGAACTCCCTCTTTGTGCATTAAGTATCCTCAGGTGCTGTTTCTGCCGCTGCAGTGGCATTTAGCCGTTTTGGTTACATGTAACCAAATGGAATAAACCAAAATGGAGAATGGGAACTTTTTCCTTAGAAAACTGCAGTTAGAGCATGGTTTGTGTAATGAGTAACGGTATTCTCTGGGGGGATTTGTTTGTTCTTAGGTTTGAATACATACACAAGAAACAGACAGGCGGAGCAGGCCAGTACGGCAAAGTTATAGGCGTTCTTGAGCCCCTGGATCCGGAGGACTACACAAAATTAGAATTTGAAGACAGAACCGTTGGCACAAATATTCCAAAACAATTCATTCCTGCTGTTGAAAAGGTACAAAGTGTTTTATGTGTGTGTACGATACGAAAAATACCGATTCTTGTTGCTTTCCTGCTATGCCGTCTGTGTTTACTGTGACTGTCTTGCTCCAGGCAAGGAGGCTTTTCCTGTTACCTCAGTGGAAGCAGAGTCAAATTTGTGTGGCTTTGCTTAATATTTTACATTCCGAGGTTTTCCACTTAATTTAGAAGCTGCTGTTTGTTTTCTTTGGTGGTGTGTGCTTGCTCTATTTCCATAGCAGTGCAGCACTCCAAGAAGTAGGCTTTCCTACTTTTTTTTTTCCCTACAGTCAAACAAGCCTCCTCCTGTCGAATCTGCTTTTTAATGGCCCTCTTCTGCTTTTGATTGTGGCCACGTGATTGTCATCTCTAACCCCAAAATATGTAACTTTTTTTGTGATTTCTCTGAGGCCAGTTATGGAGGAAACTGTAATTAAGCTAGATTTCCTGCATGAATTGCTAAATATTCTTTTTCATCTCTTCTGTGGTCTTCCTCTGTGTCTGTCTCTCTGTAACTGTGTAATTTATCACATACTGCTTTAAGTAGTACCTAGCATAATCTCTGAATTCCTAAAATAATTCCTTCATTATTCCATGATGCAACACTTAAAAGCTTTTTTCCAAATCCTGGAAAAAGCATGTATTCTTAAAGGAATCTTGTTCTTCATTCCAGTGGTTAGAGTAGTTCTTTCCACGTGGAGCATTCTTTCAGTCTTTGGTCATACAGTCCCTTAACAAAGCAAAATCCTGAGTACGTTTCTTTTTCTTGTACTTTTGCATGTTACATGATTTCTGTTTTAAAAAAAAAATATCAGTATCAAACTGAGGTGCCAAAGAATGAGATACAAAGTTTTCAGACACTTGGGAATGACAGTTTTTCCCCACTGTTACTTTCTTCATTATCTTATCAAGCAAGAAGGTCCATTGGGTAGACACGGGATTCCTGGCGTTTTTGTTATTGTTGTTTTCTCTTTGAAGTTGAATGTCTTTTATAGGCTGTTGTTAACGCCACCTTTTTAAGCTTCATTTTCGTCTACAAACAACTAACTTTGAGATGTTATTTGACAGGGATTCCGAGAAGCGTGTGAAAAAGGTCCAGTGTCAGGGCACAGGATATCTGGAGTCCGGTTCGTCCTAGACGATGGTGCCCATCACATGGTGGACTCTAATGAAATCTCTTTCATCAGAGCAGGGGAAGGAGCCCTGAAGCAAGGTATAAAGCTAGTCGTTAGAACGCATAATCCTGCTGGCTTCTGTATTGTCAGAGCTAAATTTAACGAGCTCTTTTCTATGGGTTTGTTTGTTGCCGCGTGTATCCATACATGTATTTAAAGTGTGGCCAGTTGTGTAGAGCAGAATATATGCAAGAGTTTATAGAAATTTTGAGGGAGGCACAATAATCCTTTTAGTTGTCCTAGAATAAATAAACACCAACAGCTTCATTCTTAGACGGGTATGAAAAGAACATTTTATCAAACTGTCTGCCTCCCGGCATTGCAGTCTTGGGAATAAAAGGCAGAGGAGCTGGAATTCCACGTAGCTGATTATTGTTTTCCCCCACTGATGTAAGAAACGCTTAGCATTAACCATGAAGCGCTTCTTTGCCATGCATAGGGGTGTCTTGAATTATACCAGGTTTGTTCTTTGATGTTTGATTATTTAGTTAAGTGGTTTTTTTCTCCAGCTATGGAAAATGCTGCTGTGCGTATACTTGAACCTGTTATGGCAGTGGAGGTGATGGCACCCACTGAATTCCAAGGAGCAGTGATAGCTGGAATTAATCGCCGTCATGGAGTGATCACAGGACAAGACGGCACAGAGGGTTACTTTACTCTCTATGCTGAGGTTTGTGTTCTTCACTGGTTCCTGACCTTTTCTTTTCCTGCCTTGCCTTTCGGCTCCATTCCTGTTTTGCTTATTGACTAATATACGTAAACCTGTAGCCAGTTTTTTCAGTGGATAAACACAGCATTAGTTTTTCAGTGCATAAGCATAACATTAATTTTCAACTCGTACACTATTGGTGAACCTGTTATCTGTCTTGCTCCAGAGAAGCCAACTTAACCTAAAATCACACGGTGGCAGAGAAAGGAACAGAACACCAGTTTCTTGAGACGGGCTGGCGGTGCTGCCTCAGAGGGCAAGACACCTGTGCGGCAGTAGAGGTGCACAGAGTTCAGGGGGAAGGTCTTTTTGTCAGCTGCCTTCCTCCAGCTGCTACCTGCATTAACTGTAATAATTGCAGATAAATGCAAATGACTTGCTGTCAGTGTCCCTTCTTTTATGTCCCTTCTGAAAATATATTTGTTCTCACGTGAGGTCGTATAGAAGTGTACGTCTAACAGTGGTGGTAGGGTAAACTGTTTCAGTGAAGCCTTAGCTAATGACAAGCCGCACCCTGCGTCACTTCTGCTTTATGAATTGTGTCTAGAGCCGCGGTCTCGAGATATTTCAAGTGTTACGATCTCTTATCTGGTGACGCAGGTTGCTGAATTTGGGATGCTCTGGTATCTGCTGCATTCACACTCTAAAATTTTTGGGGTTTCTTGCTGAAAACATGTTATGAATATAAATTAGTTTAAATAAGAGGTACTTCACAAAAATACGTCATTTGATCAGTACTGTTTACAAAGACCACCAGATTTTGATGACTCTTTATATCATAATTGAGATTAATTGGATGATAACACAAAGCTGATGGAAAATTACCTTTTTACAAGAATAGTATGCTTGGATTTTAGGTGCCACTGAACGATATGTTTGGATACGCCACCGAGCTGAGGTCTGGCACAGAGGTAAGTATGCTCAGTACTTTTTACTAGAACATATTTATTTCTGTAAATCAAGTGTGCTGATTTGCATCATCATACACATAACATGTGCAGCAGTAAAAGCGATAAAAATCAAACCAAAATGCAGAATAGGTGAATAACCTTAGCATTTTTACTGTTACTTCAACTGCTTTTTAATTAACATAGCTATCATTAGCTATGTCATTTCTGGCCAATAAGTTCTTTCGTACTTTGAGGAAAAGATTCAAATTTGCAACTAGTACAAAGTGATAGGTATCCGTAAAGGTATTAAATTCACAGGCTGGAAAAGTTGAGGCATTAAATTACAAATGTCTGCAAGTAGAAGAGATTTTTGACAGCAGTGCTCACATTATTAAGATGTCCTTCTTTAATGATGTATGTGCTTATTGAATGCATTTGAATCTGGCGAGTTTGTGTATTATTTCACAGATTAGGGTGTGGCCGATGCCCTAAACAAGTTTATATGTTTAACATCCTCACTTTGACCATTCTTCTTCCAACTCTACAGGGAAAGGGTGAATATACAATGGAATACTGTAAATATCAACCGTGTTCGCCCAGCACTCAAGAAGAAGTTATTAACAAGTACCTCGAAGCAACAGGACGACTTCCTGCAAAAAAGGGCAAAGCCAAGAGCTGACTTTTTTCCTCTTGAGCACATTGAACAGTTTTTCACAATCTTCTCTAAAAGCTGGGTTGCCCAAGCGGTAGAAGCAATCAAGGCTGGCTGGATAAGTGCAGGTTGCAGTGGGACTTGGGCTTGAAATTTCATCGTAATATCCTTCTTTGTGGTTTTCTCAGAAGCCACCAGAAGATTACAGCGGAATTGTTCACGTGTAAATGCTGCTCCTTAACAAAATATATAAATGTTAAAACACTGGTGATAATTTGTCTTGAAATTTGTCTTAATCCATTTGCATTAAAATAATTTTATTTTTTTACTTGATACATCATAATTTTCTAATTAGGCTAGTTGCTGTTTCTCTGGTTTTGAATTTTTAAAAATTTTTAAGAATTTTAGTTTAGGAGACTAAACTAAACTAACTGTGAGCTGCTGGACAGGCATGGGGGGTGAATTGTCATCCAATACTGAGCGGTTTTCACATACGTGCTCCAAGCGCACATCCTTTAGCTCCTGCTTTTAGATTATCCAGTTCCAGAGAAGGAATGTCAGCTTTCCCTCCTCCTTCAGAAACATTAGCAGCCTCCGAAGTCCTAACGAACTGCACAAAGTCATCTGTCACTGCGACTTGCTTGTCACCACATCTGCTTATCACTGATGGTACAAGGCATTTGAAAAGAGTTGATAATAATACGTGTAGAAATTAACTCTTTCCAGAACTATGAACAATGTGGATTTATTTTATGTGCTTGCTTTCTTGGCTCTCTGTTAGAAAACCAAAGAAAAGATCTTACAATCTTACAGAATCTTACAATCAAGAGGGCGCGTTGCTGATGATGCTGAGCTTGGGAATCAGTTGAGCAGATCTTGCTCACTCATAGAAGAGAGATAAAACAAGGGCGTCACAGTTGTGTGAGAAAGAGAAGGTATTAACATAAATATTTTTTCTTAATTACTACCAGAAGATCTATGCTGAATTTTCTTTGCGTGCTCTCTCTTCCTGACCTACTCGGCTTAACAGCATTTTTGCAGACTTCCAGTAAACAGAATGAAGTTCCAGTACAAAACCAGCTACATTCCTGGCACAGGGCTGTGGTTGATTTTTACCAGACGCAGACAGTGCGCAGTGCCCTGCAGTGCCCTGGCTTCTTTTCCTCAGCCCTCGCAGAAAGACAGTGAAAATTATTTTAACCTTGAAAAAAGTACAGTGTCGTAAATGCTAACTAAACACTGGCAAAATGTGGTGTATGAGTATGATGTTGCTTTGGGCCAAATCCTTCTTGATTCCCTGACATTCAGAGCTTTACTTTTGTGAAAATACCCAGCTGGAACTCGTTTCAAGAAAAGCCCTGCAGGTTCTCTGACATTTGGAGATTTTACTTAAACAAGCAAATATAGCACATTTACCAAAATTCAAAGATGTCTTATAAAAGCAGTACAAATGGAAGAAATAAACAGGGTGGTTACTATTTGAAATAAATGGGGTGGTTATTATTTTATTTATATTTTATATTATATTTATAAGCTGTTACATTATACTTATTAGAGGCCAGTCACGATGTGAATTCTTGGCTAACGGATTCTGCCAGGTGTGTGCTGGTTCTCCGCAAATGTAACGTGGCCGATGAGAGCACGGCCTCGGGTAGCTCAGTGCGGGGACGGCTGAGGCACAGCAGGGTCTGCTCAACGTCAGCGCGAGGGAGAAGATCCGTGGGTAGTGGGAAGGCTCATGGATAGTAGGGGACAGTGGAAGAAGGACAGAAGCACTACCAAGAGACTAATTTTGGGGCACCCTGGATTTAGTTTCTTTGTGTGTGATGTTTGTTTGAGGTTTTTTTAATCAGATTTTACATAGCACTCATCTGACTTAGTTGAACTCTTCCTAGCAGAAAAGATGGAAGAGAACTATTCCTCTTGTCTATACAACCTCTTACAGATATGCGCTACACGTGGGTTTTTTTAGTGTGAAGAATTCGCTGTGAACCCATCTGAGCCTCGACTCGGATAATGTCTACATTGAGTTAACCAAGAATTTTACTTGAGTAAAAACTGTTATGATTTTAGGTTCCAATCCGCTGACTGAAAACTTGGCGCTAAAGAAGTTGGTGGAAATTTTGCCTTTGAATTCCAACAGGTTTAGCTACTTATCTGGAAGTTACTATGCAGTTTCTTAACTGACCTAAGTTTGTGTTGCTTATTAGTAGTGAAAAGTTACACTGATCTGGCAAGTTAGAAGTGCCTGATCCTCTGTTCCAGGTCTGGAGAGCAGTGACAAAAACAAGGTAAGGAAATGAAACTTGTGATTAAGTGCATTGCTAAAACCCTGAAGTGCAAAATCTATATGATTTTCCTGTTTTCATTCCAAAAAACCAATGTTTCATCACCAACTTCTTTAAGAAGTGTTGCCATTATAAGCTCTGATTTCATGCGTTTGATGATATGTTTTACCAGCACAAAAGAAAACACCAAAAGTATGTGAAATGCTGCGTCACTGAATTTATTGTAATGCCTATTATTTGCTGATATAAAAAGCTTCAGTCAGTGAAAGTATATCAGACTAATACAGTTGTGTAAAATGCCTGAGTTTGGGGGAGGGGGGCTTAACACATCACCCAGCCTAAAATATCCCCCAGTTAAAGCTTTCATGTTAAATACCTTAATCATCGTTACTGATTTCAGATCAATGATAGCGCAGTATACCATGAGTTATGAAGAACACAATCATCCCAGAAGGCAGAGACCATAGCCTGTTTTCCTACTTACTGATATGGACTTAATTTAACCTGCCATAAATCTTGCCAGTGGGGAAAAAAAATTACGAACTCGAGAGAGTTTGGCACAATCTCAGCAAACAAAGGCAGGACAGTGGGTCTGCTGTAAACCCAAATGGAGAATTTGGTGTGAAAGGAGAAAAACGTGTTCTTGTAGTAGGACTTTGTTGTATGTAGGATGAGTATAAGACACGGCAGTCATTAATACAAGAGCTGTTTGATGGGGTATTCTGGCAGCGGGCCGTTCACTCACCAAACCCAAATGTGGAAATCCATCTGCACAGTGCACAGTGCCTCCCTGTCTCTGCAGTTCTGCCTGTTTTCGTTCAAGGTAATAGCAAGAACTGCAAATACGCTAAGACAACATCCTCAATTTCCGTCTGACAAACACTGCCTTGCAGTGTTCTGGACTGGTGACAGATGGGGGACAACAAAACATGTTTTCCTTATATCAATATTTTCTGAGTTGCCTTCACAAATATGAGAGAAGAAACTTATTTTTATGTAATCTCACACTGCAGGGAACAGCAGTGCGTCAGCGGGACCAGCGCCATGCAGATGCTGGTTACTGGCTGCTCTAGGGCCTTGCGGGGAGACATTCCGCTGCCTACGCTCGTCCACATCCTTTTAAAGGCCAGACACTGGGAGAAGACGGAAAGTTGGGGTCAAACGGCAGCAGCGTGAAAGAAAACCCAACCTCGACCTGGAGTAATGGTATTTGTTTTATTGGAGACGTAAGGTAAAAATCAGCCTGTACCTATCTCAAAAAAGAAAATAAAAAAAATTTAGTAGACAAATATTTCTTAGTGACAGATTAATACTCTTCTCAAGATTTGTACCCAAATATATTAACTTTGTTTACAAACTATGTTACTCTAAGTAACAGTAAGTTAATGACATAAAATCAACTTGTGTATGTTCATCTGTGTATATATGTAGTCACAAAGTTTTTTAGCTAGAACTGTCTAACATGAATCTTGCAGTTTAAGAAATCAGAGGAATTAATTTTGGAACAAAACAGAGTAATGAAAGCATTCAAATTCACTGTTTGACTTGTATAGAAAAATTGTTGCAATTACAGGTCTATTAACACAAGGATTTTCTCATTTAATACTTATACATAAAGGTGACAATCTCTTTTAAAAATTTGCTCCCCTTTCATTTAAAATCCCAGCGGCTGATCCAGATTCCATTCCAGATCCATCTTGGAGCCCCTGGTTGTCTGAGGCACAGAAGTATTTCACTTTCAGAGGGTGACCAGGAAGCCAAGTGAGGCGCATGTGACATGAAACAATTTCCTGGAGAACAGATTTAAAAATACACATGGTTTATGATCTTTATACTGTTCCGTTGTTGATGAAAGGAGGTATGTGCTTATGCTTTCTTACCTGTGTTGGAATTTCATGGAGTAGGACAGTGTAGTCAAACTCAGTAAAATCATCTTTCCTTATCTGGGCATGTGTCAAAAAGAAAAAAATGATCAAGAACACAAGTTATATTGTTGAAGTTTAGAGTCTGCTCTGATTTAGTTGACCGCATTTAGCGTGCTTAGGGAGCAAGATGATTAGGGCTCGAGATGGCTGTGGTCGTTGGCTGGAGTGAGACAGATATTCTATGTGGAGAGACAGGGAATTAAGAGCACTTCCTGCATAAAAACTTTGAAGGCGCCAACTGCAGCGTGGCCCTGCAGTCTGACTGTTCTCTTACATGAAACTCAGATGCTAATTGAGTTTAACCCTCAAATAAATCTGAGAATCAAACCTGACTATTAATATCTCCTTCAGAGAAATCTCATTCTAAATAACTAGGGAGTAGAAACCAAATGCTTTTTATCGATCGCAGATGACTGAGGGAAACAAAGCTTTGGGAACTCCTGTTCTATATGCTGCAGGTTAATGTTCTCCAAAGAGCACATGCCAGGTACTAGACGGATGCTACCTTCAAGCTTGGCTATGAGGGCAAAGAGTATGAGGAGCAATTTAGTATGGGGCTGATGAACTGCAGGACCAATCTCCTGATTAAACCTGCAGAAGCCAACAGATCCACTCATGCAAACAAGGAAAACTAAATTTTGTCCAAATGAGTAAAATTCTTCCACCAAACCTGGACAAAATACTTGTCCAGAGGTGGAGATACTTGCATGAAGAAGCCACTGGGATTTTGGGAGAATCACAGCCATTACAGACAGCGTGAGCTGTTGATGGTTATTTTATTCTCTGCTGCTTGGTAGACTCTGTTACCTTCTGTAACGCAGACGTGTAATTTCCACTTCACTTACCCACTGCTTCACAGACTTGACTTGTGCCATGAAGTAACCCAAGTTCTCTGTTGACTTTTCCCACATGATGTAACTGCTGCCAGCAACAGCCAAAGCCCACACTGGCTCCAGGGCAGGTTCAATATTGCCATAGCTGTCTGCAAGGGAGAAAGAGTAATACAAAAATTATTAATTCTGTCTGTTCAGTGGAAAAATGATAAACCACAGAGCACTTCAGCCTGGCATAGCACTATTCCTGGGAAGCAACTTTTCCCTCTGACGTGTTAGTCTTGAACAGGGAGGAGAGTGATGCTAAACCTGCAGTCACAGTAAAAGCATGAAAGCATGACAGAATTGAAATTGCCAAGAGACAGTATTTGCTGGGTCCCCACAAGGAGGTGAGAAACCCAATATCCATGATAATGGATGTCCTTACCTAGCCGGGAGGAAAAGAGGGACTGGGGCACTCTGTTTCCAGGGTGGAAAAAATTCTGTTAGTCATCCCTTGTGAATTTCCACCCACAGCTGGGGAAGGTGTGTGAGTTAAGGCAGTTGTTATTACTTGAGGACGTTTTATTTGAATATAAAATTGCATAGGCTTGCTTTTAAATCTAAAACACCTTCACAACGTTGTGTTGACTACTGTTGTCACTAAACGCAGCAGGATTTTTTTTCTCCCCAGGAATTGCTGGCAAGGTGGAATTGTTTTGATGGTTAGCTCTATGGTTTTAGGATGCTACTGTAAATACATTTGTCTCTGTTTTAAAATCCATGTACATTTGTTTGTATTCTTAAAAGTGCCCAGAATCTTCGAGATAAAGTGAAATATAATTGATTATTTGGAGGAATATACCTGGAATATTGTTTCCAATTATTGGCTTGGTTTGGTGCCTAATTTTTTGGTAAAGTCTGTTGTCCTCTTCCTCGATTTGCTTCTGGTCTTTGGTATGCATGCACTTGATAGTGACAACAGGCGTAGACTTTGTCTTGGGATACAACACTGTAGCAAGGCAGCTCCCAGCATTTTCCTGTAAAGGCAGGATTCAAAACTGTAATCTTTAATAGAGATTTTATTAACCAGCAACACATTCTTTAAAAAGCTCATGGTATTAACATGTGAAGATACATGTGGAGTACATGTATGTCTTCATGAGATGCTTTGTTTGAAGCTGTATGGGGGTCAAGATAGTCTTTAGATGGATATAATTTTTTTTCCAGAAAAGTAAATATCTTAAAACCACAAGGCTAATGTGATTTAACAGAAGTTTTTAATCAACAAGTGTAGCTGAAATGCACTAATTAATCTTGGAAATATGTTTGAGAGTTCTTAAGAAATAACATTAATTGATAACAGGGAATTTCATTGTATGACGCTTCATCCTTAAAATAAAAATAATCTTATGTTTCATATTAAATTCTGAAAATAATCTGAATTTCATAAAATGTGTGTGTAATGAAAAAGCAGATGCTTACAGTAAAATTGCTCATGACAACTGTCTGACAGAATGAATGGGGGGGGTTATAATTAAAAAGAACACACAGCTGTCAACTCTTTATTCTCATTTTGGTGTGTGGACACAGCAGGAGCTACAGTTGCATAATGAGGACCATGCTGTGACACTGAGCTTGGACGATCACAAAGTTTCACTCGGGCATTTGGTTGCCTGATGTGACTTAAACGAGACAATCTCTTCAGGCAGTGAGCAAAGCAGGTACCTACGGTGCTCTGGCCACTGGGATCCCCGACACAGGCAGAAGACTAATTAGATGAGATACTGGAGTGATGCTAAGAGGAAGCCACGTCCCATGCAGGACAGGCAGGTAGAAGCATAAAGGTAAGTCTTTCCATTGTGAAAGATCCTTTTACAAAAGCACTTAAATGTACGCTGTTTTGTAGATGTTGAAGTTCATTTAATGCACACTGTCAGAAGAAACGTGGAGGACCATAAACTCACCCCGCTTTTGTAGTCTTCGGTAGTGAACTGCAGGTAATACTTGTGACCAGAGTCTGGGATGCTCTGGAAGAGAGAAGGATTCAGCCATCAGTGTAACTATAGCCTTACGGACTGTAACTTGAGTGCTGAGGAGGAAAACAAGGGTGCCATGGCTCCCTCATGGCCTTGTAGCATCAGGAAGTTGGTCAGAGGAGAGGCGCTGAGATGACCCTAGCAGCAAACACAAGGACTCTTAACAACAACAATAAATAACCTTTATATTAAGGGATGTTTTAAAGCCTTTCCTCACAGACATACGCAAGAAGAAAAATGCAGCTCAAAGTCCTTCACAGGACAGATTGATACTGAGTAACTTTAAAATAATAAAATTATGAATCAGTGTTGAGCTTCTGAGGAGGTATTTTTTGCACAGGCTATCAGAGTGACTTTGAATAAATGAATCAAATCTTGCTCACTGATTCACAGCTGAACAGGAATCACACAGGCTAATTTAATCTTAGGGATGCTAAACTTTCTAGTTTTTTTTTTTCTCTTGTGACTGGAAAGAGACTAATTTTTCCTCACAGCATGTCAAAGCAGGATTCTGACCCATCTGCTCTGTTTTGCCCTGAAAATACTAGTCATCGAGTTGCCTGATCAACTATCTGAGATTCCAGTTGTTAAGGAAAAATAAAAGAATACTCCTTGCTGATGGGAAGCAGACAGTGGCACCTCTTGTAGCACAAAACATCAGAAAAGCCTTAGAAGTGTACACCTTTGAAATCTCTCATTTTCTTGAATTTGTGGGGTTTTTTTCCTGTTGCTAACAGAAATAGTTCAGTTAACAAATTATTTTTTGTTTGTGGGATATCCCAGACTGTCCTGTCCCCAAGCATGCTGAAACAGAAACTAGCTCTTAGTGTCAGTCATGAAAAATACTAATTGACCTGAAACAGGATCAGTGTCTCATTGAACAGTGTAAGAGCAGAGTCTAATAAAAAGTATTTGCATTATCTGCTCTTTACTTCATTAGTCAGGCCCTTATTTGCCTACCAACTTCTATATTCACTTTTGAAATGTCTATACTTATTTTTGAGTGGGCAGTCCAAGTAACAAATAGTGTGGAAAATGTTCTATTTATACAACCAATTGCTTGTAAAATGACATTTTGTGTCTCTTCACTGCTTGGTACATTTCCAAGCCTCTCCTTTGGTTAAATCAGCCAGAAATAAATTAAAGAAAATAAGTCTTTTTGTATACTATACTGTGATTTATAAGACAAGCTTTCTATATACAAGCCAGGTCATTTCTCTGTCTTAAAATTTGTTCCTTTTGCTTATATTACCTGGTTTAATAAAAGGCATTCTCTCTTCTCTTAAACCTTTTCTTGCTTCTCTTTGCTACTGATGTAGGATATATTGTTACATAGGGGCATATGTGAGATAGTATGTAGAAAACGCATTTTACTGGAGAATGCAAGCTGCCTTTTGACGTGTATATTTAAGTCAAATTACTGTATTCCAGCAACAGCACTGATTTGTTAGTCTTGTTTGTTTTTAAATACAATACTTTTCAGATAAACAGGAGGGAAACTGTGGTTGTTTGCACAATTTTGAAGATCAGAACCCAAAGCAAACGTGCACGCGTTTTATTTATCTAAACTTGGGCCTTTGTGTTCCCATCATACTTTCTTCCAGGAAGCCATTAATAGCAAAGTTTCATTCCGAGGGCAAGGCCATCAGCCCAGCACCTGCCTTTAGTACATACACAGAGTTATACACTGCAGATAAGAGGGCAAATTGGTTTAGTCGCTTGCTCTGCTTCCATGAACTCCCCTCTTGAAGCTTGGCAATGAGGCAAGTCTGGAGCTGGACCCAGCTGACACCAAGAAGGGAATGGAGAGAGGATGAGTTCAGACTTTGATAGCCTCTTCTCTACCTCCTCGTTCTCCCCTTCTCTCCTGCCCCCATTTTGCATATTAGCTAAAATCTTGTCCTTAAAAATGACAGGAGATTAGACATGAACAGACGCTCTGTACAGCAAAATGGTAAAAACTAGCTTTCTGAAAGGCAGGTTTACAAAAGAATCAATAATTTGTGGAGCTGAAAGAAGGGTCCAATTTCTCATCATAATCACTGCAGTTAAGTCTAAGTTTCTAATTCCTGTAAGGCTACCCAAGAGGTGTTATCTCTGTTGTTTCTGACACTATTCATTTGATCAAGTATGGGTATTTTTTTAAGCACAGTGACCTAGGCTTATTTCTTTTCTTGTCATCTGTACCGCAGATGAGAGAACCTGAAATAAAGTCAGATAAACTACACTTCAGAAGCCGGAGAAACTTAGCTGCGATTTAACGGATGATGGTGGATGGGCTTTCTTCCTGAACCTTTTCCTCAATGGGCACAGTACAGCAGCCTGACTGCACACTCCCAGTTACAACATCAGGGTCTTAAAGACTGTAACAGAAGCTCTTTTATAGTTAAACCAGATCTTTTCTGTCCAGCATATTCAGTCATTTAAAATTTGTTCAACTTTTCTTCCAGTATTATTTGTTCTTGTGTTTGTGTCACCTGTTCTCTCTGCTGAAGAAAAAAAATCATTTTTATAGCTGTGGTAACTTTGAGAATAGTTTGCAATCAGATTCTGACAAAATATCTCAACAGGTTCATTGCATTTGCATGATATTAAGCATTAATGAAGAAAACAAAGTCAGTTGGGGCTTCTTACATACTTATTACTCAGTCTTCAGTTCTTCTCAATAGAAGGATATAGAAAAACTTCATGAGTAATGAATTGGTAAATACTCACTTTAAAAAGAATACATAATTCTGTGCTTAAGTGGTTTTTGAAGTAGATACTCTCTCTTCATTTACAAGTAGCAGTACTAGTCTCCTAGAAAGCTTTCAAGTGGTGCTGCACAGCTAAAATACGTATTCAATATGTATTTTCTGGTACACATACCAGAGACCTTCTTTGATCTTCCCAGGGAGAGCGAGAAGTTACATTTGGCATGAAATAATATTTTTACAAAAGTATTTCTAGTTTCTAAGAAAAGCATTGCTTTTATTTCCACTATTATTTTCCACTATCATCCTAAAATGCATCACTGTAAACCATCACAAGCATGAGTTAAATAAGAGCTCAGGAATATTTGACATCGCACAATGACGGCTGGCTGAAAGCAGCCAAAGATAAAAGTGTCCAAAAGAGAAGAAAACAAGTGAGTAATTCATTTTTCCACTGAATATCTGGGTCACGGGATTGTTTTATTTCCGGGCTCAAAATTAATGCAACTTCCACAACAGATTTTTAGTACTATAAAGGCCAGAATAGCAATTTAAGAGCAGTTCATTCCAGGTCCCAAAGGAGGTGGTTTCACAATTGGTTTACACTGCTCTAACTCCCCACTGGCATGGAAAGGGGTGATCCCTCTCTCACCCCTTTCCGCAGGTTTCCAGCTCTTCACCTCCGTGTTTCCCCACCAGCATCTCTTCCCTGGGACCAGTTTTCAGTCGCTGGGTCAGAGGGCTGACCTGATCACTAATTATGGAGAAGCTGACACTGCTGAGAGAGGAGTGACAGGGGTGTGCTTCAGGGGCTTGCTTAGGAGGATTCCACCTTGCAGCCCTGCCACTGTCCCTGCAAGCACACTTAAGTGGCCTGTGGCTTCTGGAGATCCACAAGCATCCAGGTGAGCTCTCAGACTGCCCCAGGCAGGAGGGAAAAGCCAGCAGAGGTGGCTATTTTCTCTACCTCTCTGTATCTAGCTTTCCCTAGACAATTTACCCATCCTGATGCTGATTTTACTTTCCACGCAGTAACACAGGGTCCTGACTGTTGGAAACAAATAGAAATATTTTAACTGACTTCTAATATTAGGACCATAGTCCTGATATTACACTGTTCTGTGTCAAGATGAGCTTGTGAGGAGAAATATCCAGCTGTAAAATTGTATTTTGTAGTCCAATTTAAGCAAATGTTGCAGGTTAGTTAAGAGATTGCCTAGCTTGACCTTTACACTTCACCTCCTGGTTCACCTACCTACGTCTCAGTTACAATTCCCAGGACAGCCTGGTATGGGATACTGCTACGACAGTTTTTTGAAAGTTTCTCTCTTTAATTCTAGGATCTTCAACTGGCACACGCTAATGCTTCTCTCCTCAAAAATGTATTTTAAAGTGCAGCTGTCAACAATTCCGTGAGATGCCTGCTGCTGTTTCCTAGAAGATACTAAAGTTAAGAAAAAACCCACATCAATGAGAAGGGACAACAAAGGCAAACTGCAGCCAATGGCAAGGTAGAAATTATTATATGTTTGGCATATCACTGCTATTTGTTGCTAGGAGAGAAAAGCACTGAAGTCTCATTTTACCTGAACTTGAAAAATCCTTCACACCTAACAGTTACCATACTGGCGGTTGTCTCCAGCCCTGCTTCTAATTACCACAGTTTCACTGGCTACTGGGCTAATAATGTTAGTTTTAAAATACAATGCTCATAATTAAATTCCATGAAAAAATTATCCTACTTTACTAGATCCACTAATATACTAACCAACAGGAAACTATCCTTCTTTAAAAAGAAAAAAATACTTAAAAACAAAACCAAAACAAAAAACCCCAAACAAACAAACAAAAAAACCCCCAACCCCCCAACATTTCTTTCTCTTGCATTCACAAAATATAGCACATTCCTTCCAGGAAATTCTTTTCATTTTTTTACAGTAGAGGACAGAAAAGAAGGAAGTGACCATTTCTCCTCTTGTTTTCACAGAGCATGCAAAGAAAAAGGGGAAATAAACTGCAGAAAGGGGTTACAGCAAGCTCCTACGGCATCAAGTACTGTGGGGAAATAAGGCATTTCACTTCTCTATAATGAACCAATTTTTTTCTTTCCTATATTAAAAGGCAGGTGGCTGACAGTGGGTGGAAAAAATCCCTTCCCCTCCCCACAACCAGAACTACCTTGCAAATATTCAGTTACACTGGGGTTGGAAAGAGAATCTGCACTGACCTCTTACTTCTGATTCATCTCTCTACAAAAGACCAGTGCACCGCTTCCAGAACTGCACACTACTCCCAGAGGCCATGATGTAGTTCTTAAAAGAGGCACAAGCATTTATATGTGTAAATATATGTGCACTGCCCAGTAAATACAAAAAGAGCACTTGTAAGTTTCAAGAGAAGTATCAAATATCATAGTAGGAAGAATGAAGTGTCACACTAGCACATCCATCCTCAGCACTGATTACACTCTTTGTTTACTGAGGTGTTTGGGAATGATGATGAGAACAGAGAGTTACCTAAAGGCTGTGGTCTCAGACAAATCTATAGCAGGACACCGTGTTTGCATTCCCAGATAAGGAGCATCACCAATGCTATCTTTCAGTCTTGCATTACACAAAGTAATACGCAAATTCCAAATCGTTATGCAGTAGTTTGTGTTTTGTCAAACTTAAATAGAAATTATTCTGGTCTGTTAAGTATTGTGTGCAATTCAAACAGGCTTCAAATTGTTTTGGAAGCACTGTCAACTGGGATATATGTTATTAAGGCTCAAGTTCAATGTTGTAAGTTCAATAGTACATCCTAAGCACTTTAGGCTGGCTTGGAATGTCTTTCTTGAAAGGGGAGATTTTACACTACAGAATATTATTCTCAATTTTAGGAGTGAGGACCTGGATTGAACAAGCTGTGCAGATGCTGAAGAATAAATGTTATGAGATCTCTTTTTCAGATGCCAGAGCCATGAAAAGGATCCAGTGGAATCCAGTGCTGCATTTGGCACTTCAGACTGGAAATCAAAACCAACCGGCCCTCGCTTTAGGGAGCTGCCCAGCAGTAGCCTGGAGGTAAAGACTAGGATGAGAGTGCTAGCTTTAAATCCCATCCACTGTGATAGCTTAGACCCTCCTCAGCTCTGCAGGAAGGTGGTGCTTTCCTTCCAGGATCTGCAGCCTTGAACAAACGTTCCTCAAAAGTTTTTGCCTGTTCTCTTACTTTCAGAAACTGAGTAAGCTGTAAAAAACCCAAACCAACCTGTGGCCAAAGGAAAAGAACCCCCGTCGGGGTACACTGGGCATGCCCTGGGCATCTCCTGACAAACTCTCCATGACCTGAAAGCTCTGCCCCTGGATCTAGGACTCTCACCCCTTTCTCTTACCTCAATTTGACATGTTTTTTGGAAGATAAAGGCATATTTTCTGATGGAAACTGCATCATCTTTAGTTGAGATCTTGATCTCCAGATACAGAAAGCCAAAGTCCTTTCCATCCCTATTCACACAAAGTCAATGCTCCCTCCAGAAGCAATTCTGCTGACAATGTTTACTTATCAAACTTTCCTTTCCATCATGTGCCTGCCATGTGCCTCAGTTTCCTCTTCCCCTCATCTGTGGGAAGCTATGTTGCTTTTGATTCCAGGTTGGGGCACTCAGAGCAACCTCGACCAACATACAGGGCGCTGACCTTGGATTTGGGGCATATTTAAATCATTAGTAAGTTAATGACCTTTTGAGGTCGATACTCACTTCCCCCTGATGGGGACCTGTTCCCCTGAGCCCCCCAAGGGAAGGGGGAGTGCGACAGCAATGCCCTGAGCCCCCTGAGGGAAGGGTTGGTGGGACAACAATGCTCTGAGGGGACCCCGTGCCCTGAGCCCCCTGAGGGAAGGAGGTGGTGGGACAGCGATGCCCTGAAGGGACCTGGTGCCCCGAGTCCCTGAGAGAAGGGGCAGCCAGACAGCAGCACCCTGAGGAACGCGGGTACGTGCCCGCTACCCTCAGGGCGGCTCAGCTCCGCACCACCGCCCTGTTCTTCCATTATAAGAATTATTATTAATTGTACTTTTTCCAGTGTCACTTTAAAGACCGCGCCTGCCCGCCCGGGAAAGCCCCCTTCCCGCACCGCGCTCCTCCGGAGCCGCAGCCGCCCCCTCCGCCTTCCCCCTACCTTCAGCGTGGCCTTGCGGACCTGCCCCAGCGCCAGCAGCGCGCCGGGGGAGGCCGCCTGGAAGTTGAGGTAGTGCAGGGCCACCCGCGCCGCCCCCGCGACCAGGCGGCTGCTGGGGTTCAGCTCCCGCTCGGCGCCGGGCGCCGCGGCCGCCAGCAGCAGCGGGCGCAGGAGGAGGAGGAGGAAGGCGGCGGGCGGCGCGGCGCGGAGCCCCTGCATGGTGCTGGGAGACGGCGGGTGATCGAGACGGCTCCACACTGAGGCGGGCTCCGCCGAGGGCCGGTACTAATAGCGGGGGGCCCGGCCCGCTACCTCCCGCCCTCCCTCCGCCCGCTGTCAGTGCCGGGAAGCGCCCGGGGAAACTCCTGTCGCTTCGGCTACTCCCCTTCCCCTCAGCCCTCCCACCTGCCTCAGCCGGGCCGGGGGGTCTGAGTGGAGCTGAGGGGGGGGGAGCCAGAGGGCTTGAGGGGGCCGGAGAGGTGTGAGGGGAGCCAGGGGGAGCTTGAGTGGGACCGGGGGAGCCTGAGGGGGGCCGGGGGTTGTCTGAGAGAAGCTGGGGTGCTTGGCGGGTGCCGTGAGGTTCTGAGGGGAGCCAGAGGGCTTGAGGGGGGCGGCGGGCGTCTGAGGGCAGGTGGGGAGGGGGGCCGAGGGGGGTCTGAGGGGAGCTAGAGGGCTGTAGAGGGGCGGCGGGGTCTGAGGGGAGCCGCGAGGGCTTGACGGGGGCCAGGGGTTGTCTGAGGGGGAGCTGGGGGGCTGGATGTTGGGCGGGAGCAGTTCTGAGGGGAGCCAGGGAGGCTGAAATGAAAAATTCCCGGCAAAACCAAAAAGCAAGAAAAAAAGAAAACATTTTATTACAATTCACCATTCATCTTCATAGCCTGACGTAGACAGGTCTGTAATATTTTCTTTTTTTTTTTGCTCTTTTTCAGGCATTGAAGCCTCACATGAATAGCTGTGTAAATTCCTAACTATAGGATCTTCCCCAAGAGAAAGAGACGCATGAGAAACTCCCTCACCCGCTGGAAACTGATCACTCTAATCCAGCTACCAAACAGATGCTCAATGTGTGTCATATAGTTAAAGTTACAACTCTCCAGTGTTAAATTCATCCAAGGTTAATTCCAAAGGCTAATGTATTCTTATTTGCCAAGAGCAAGGTGGGTATTTAACTCCAGAACAGTTTCTGGTGAATAAGGAATTAAGGCTGTTGTAAAAATAGTATAGTTATATGAGAAGACTGTTTCATCGTGATCATTTTTCAGATGAATTCATTTTGAGTCCTTATGCCCTTATTAATCGTAGAAGTTTTTTATCCCTTATCAGACGTCTCTTAAATTTCCTGGATTTAAAAGCATCACTCAGGCTTCAGTCACTTTAGCTTTCTCAGAATTTTAGATCTTACCAGAAATAGGATTACTGCCCTACCATAAGGGCAAACTAGTCCATATTCCAAAAATACCCCCTAGTTCCAAGAACTAGCCGGAGGCCCCCAGCACCCCTCAGACAACCCCCAGCCCCCTCGGCCAGGAGAGGTGTCCATGTGAGGCGAGAGACTGTCGCTCTGAGACAGATTTGCAATTATAATAACATGTGTCAGAACAAACACAGGTAATTATGTGGAAAAAACCTCCATTTATCTCTTTCTTAGCGTTACAACGCTGACAACTCGACACTTCCCAAAACTAAACAGGCTTGCTTGGAGAGAGACTCACTTTCCCTGAGATGGAGCTGAAATATTCCAAAAATTGTGCACAAGAAGCAGAAGGAAGCATTCCTCCCTGAAATAAATCTCACCAAGTGAAATTTTTTGGAACCAGTATGGTCGTATCTCTCGTAGCGTGAAGAAAATGAACTGAGACAGCAGCCCAGCAGCCAGATTCCCTTAAGATGATTTTTAGAACGCAAGTGGGATTGCTGCCTTGCTATGCCTGGAAGCATCTCTTTTGGAAAGACTGAATGTGGTGTAACGTAAAAGACTGCAATACTTCCTGGGTTAAAAATGCTGCGTTTTTTTTAATGATCAATTCTATTACCATCCGAGCAGATGGGTATTAGTATGCGCAGCTGGGAATCTATTTTTATGTTTCTGCATGTGTATTGGGGCATGCTTCTGGGCTGGGACGTCAAAGAGGTAAATCAGAACTCTGTGTTAAAGATTCAAACTGCTTCTCATGGAGCGTTAAGTTGCCTGTATTACTTTAATGCTTTTTCACAGAACTTGAAATTCAGTATTTTTGAGGCTGAGGGAATTACTACAATAAAGGCATAATAACATTCTTTATTATGCCGTTTTCTGTGTTACCCAACTAATTTAATTGCCCTGACTTTGTTGGTGATTATGATTTTCCTTCCTGAAATACTTTCAATAAATAATAGTTCGTATCATCACATTCTCTTGCACGCTGTTTTCTTTCTTTCTGCTAGGGTAGCTGATGCAAATGTAGTTACTCCCTTTTTTTCTTACCTTCCCAGAAACCCCCGAGCTGTTTCTGTTTTGTCCCTTCTGCAGCTTCCTTTATTCCTTTTTGTTGCTTGTTAACAAATTCTTTGTTACAAATTCTTTGTAACCAAGTCTGAAGTACCTCAAGAGAAATGGGCCATGTTTTGGGTGAAAATATAAGACAAAGACAGCCACATCAGGTCAGGCCAAAAGCTCATCTAGCCCAGTGTCCTTTGACAGCGCCTGTGCTCCTACCCCAGCCTAATGATTGTTTTTCTGTAATACTTGATGGTTCTAGACAGAATTACAAACATGTTCTTTTCCCATCTCTTTCTTTGCTGTTATTTAGCTTTCTGTCTTTGTCTCCAGAGAGTCTCTGTAACCTGTGTGGCAGTTTCCTCCAGGACTTAGGAAAATAAAATAATTTGTTTTCTGACACCAATCGTACTAGAAGACGGTAAAGTGTTATTAAATTCAGACAATTTCAGTAAGTTCAGCACCCAAGAGAAAATGTGCAGCAATGCAGTTTGGGGTTTTTTGCCTTCAGTCTTAATTGACACTGTCAATAACTTATGCAGCAAATTAAGTTTCTTTTATCTAATTTAGGGGGCAAACTTCTCATCCGCACCTGAGTTATATCTCATATAGAAAGGTTAACTTTAATTATCTTGACATCTCTGCCAGTTTTACAATGCACTGCTTTACTTAACGTCATATCTGGTATCCCACAGCTGCTTATTACAGGGTAATGGCATTTTTGTAATATTTTTTTGCGGAAGTGTTTATAAAATTTTGCAGAGGGAGCAAGCTAATTTTTTCCTTATTGGAACACTTGCCATGTTTGTCTCTAAAATTTTCTCTTTAGCTGGAAGAAACTAAGATCCAGTCTTTTCTCATTTATCCTCCCTGCGATGACAGCTCCGACGTTACTTTTAAAATGAAATACAAAGCGTGATTCTCCTTAGCTGACACATGGAGGTCTGAGCAGCGCCAATTGTTTCCTGATGCTGCCAGTTCCCTTCATGCACTCCGTTTCTCTCAGCAGGGCTCTGGAGGTAGGACGAGCGGCTGAGGACGTCATGGGAGCAGAGGAAGCGCAGGCCACAGAAAGGCAAGCAGCGAGGTGAAGCGGGGATTGCTGGTGAGAAAAGCTTTGGTGCAGGGTGCATAACAGAGGGTGGGGAGGGAGGAGGCGAGGACTGTGAGGGGCCAGCTTCTCCCACTCACGACGTTAGTGCACTCATGTGCTGCAGCTGTCCCTGTTCGAGGAAAGGAGTTAAAACCACCCTGCACAGAGGTTTCATGCTCGTGGTTTTGGTGCTTTAGGTTTTGTGGGAGTTCAGAGGCTTAAATGAGATCTATGAGCTTAAAAAAAGGTAAGAGGTTAAAGAGAAGTAAGAGCTTGTAGATCTGGCTCTTTGTCACTCGTGCTGGAAAGCCTGCAAACCCCTGATGCCTGAGCCATGAGGCTTTGACCCCATTGGTAACTTTCTAGGTACTTCCTTTCCCCTCTTATGTTCTCCTCCTTTTCCTGCCTCCTCTGTCAGCATCACTGTCAGTGATATGGTTGTTTCCTTTCTCCCGAGTGCAACAAAGAGGTTGTGAGTAACCGAGACCTGAGGGTCAGTACGACGAGGACAGAGAACCTGTATCACAAAACCAGGACAAGAAGGAATTTCCATGGCAATTTCCTAAATTGCTGTAGAGATTATGTTGCTATAATTTGCTGTTGAGCAAACGTGACTCTGAATTTACGAAGAAGCTTCTTGACTTGGGAAAATAAAAGCTCAAATGCTGAACAGGTCCAGGTCAGGGCTGGGAGGATGCTCCTAAATATGTACAAACACAGGTATTTTCTGCTTCCACATAATTTAGAAAATAGGTTTATTTTAAACCCTGATTTTTTGTGTCCCTTAAAAGCTGAAAGTGCATCCTCTAACAGCCAGGCCTCAAGCTAGGCTCTGCTCATTTGCTTCAGAGTTTGGTGACAGTAAAAATGAAGCTCTACAGCATTTAATATCTGAAAAAAAGGAACCAAAGTGAGTGATCTAACTTGAAGTGACATGTATACTCTAGTTTCTAGAATGCAGTGCGTGTAGATTTTGTTCTAGAATATCTTTTTACCTCTCATCCCAGTTAAATTGGTCCACATTCAAAAAGGATGGCAGTGGTGTAAGTTATATGTTAATAAGCCTCTCTTACTCTTCCCTTCCCTGTTCTTCTTTAGCAAACTATACAATATGGCAAATTTCCCCACATTAACATTGAGCGATGGTTTGCATCACGCTTATGTCACATCTGACTTGGACCCTTTAGAAATGGAAATGGGTTGTTTCAGGCAGCTGGTCTAAAAAGCATTCTGAGGTTTTCATTTTCGTACCATCTTTCATACATCAGATACTTGTTTAGAGGCCAGTTATTCCTAATTTGTTTCATATTTGAAGACTATTTCTATATCCTTTGTAAGCATTTTACAACAGACCTCACTGGCTCTTAATCACTAACAGATGACTGTAGTATAATACAATGAATTTGGAAAAGCTTCAGTTTATTTTGTTTTGCAACTTTTCCAGTTCTAACTTCAGCATCTTGCTGTAGTTAAAAACAAGCCCTGTTACTTGATTTTAAGTAAATTGTTTATGGCTTTTCCCCCACCCCCCATCAATAATTATGGCTTGATTTTATTCCAAATAATTAATCACAAGAACTTATTTTCTGTGTAATTAGTCTCCAAATTTTTCGCTCGATAAATCAAGCTTTGAAGAGGTGATCTAATGCATTGCAGGGCTGACCTCGGCTACAGTTAAGCATGGGCATAAAAATATGTATATTCTTTTTAGTGTGGGTCTCTTTTTCAGGGTTTGGAGGCTTCTGACTATTTTTAAATCTTTCTGGTTATGGGTAGGATTATTTTTTTCAAAAGACAAACATATATGTTCGGTGTCAGCAGTGACAGACGCCCTTCTTGCACAGCCAGTAACAGTTTTTCCAATGGATTTTATATATGTGACTCAACACAGACTCTGTTTCCTGCAGGTGTTAGTGCTCAACATGTATGATATGTTGCATTTTTTAAAAAAGGACAGGCTATGCTAAAGACAAAACGAAGTCTCTTATGTTTTGAGTGAGTGTACAATAGACAAGTTTTCTAAAAACCTGTGTATCATACGTGCCAATTGGCCTATGGGGAAGTTTGCTGTGTAGCTGTAATAGTTCCATAGCCAACTAATAGAAAAATAAACAAGGAGAGAGAAAGCAGTTGAAGCCAATAAATACTCACTATGACATGAATTACTTTCAAGGCCTTTGACTTGGTCTCCTGTTAAACTTATGGGATTGTTTTTGACCAGAATTGTTAAAGCCAGGAAGTGAAGAAAAGTTAAAAGGACTTGAAAGCTATCACTTAAATGCAAGTTATTTGGGTCAGTACAGGAATACCACTTGACATGTAAGGGACTGTGATATCCGTGTCCATCAAGGAGGTCTAGTAACCTCTTCTGGACAAAAACCTGCAAATATTCTATCTGTTTTCATTATTTTATATATTTTTCTATTGCTTTTAAAATGCGTGCAACATCCTATAAAAGTGAAACAGTAATGAGCAGGCTTCAGAACTCTTTTTTAACCGCTGCTGTGCTGTTGACAAACTTTTCCAGTGAACTATCCATCAAGTCTTCTGGTCTTGTTGTTTGGAGGCTCCTCCAGTTCAGAGGCGATGTTTGATGGTATAAATCATCTTTAATCTCCCGTTCTACTCTCTTTCCCTTGGTTTGAAACCAAGTGCTATTTCTTTCAATCTACTGCAGCTTTAGTGTATCAAATCAGTACCTTTTACACTGTCACACGTTGAAGTGCAGAAAAAAACTTTGTGAGCCCAGTGAAACAGAGAAGCACAGAAATTCTCAAGCATGTGAGTATTTATAGGATCCTCTTTTATTGTACTTCCCCAAATGTGAACAGTGGTTGCAGTATAAATGTGTTAGCATCAATTCTGATAACACAAAGCACGTGCAATTTGAATCCTCTCTCTTTAATGGTGGTATCGTATGTACTTGGGGAATTCAGCATGAAATTGTGCATCACTGGGCTGCATCTTCAAGTGACTACACACCACTGATTCTTTGGGGTTTTCTTGAGGGGGTATTTCATAATAGGACCATATTTGCCTTGGGGAATAGTCACAAAGCTAAGATTTACCCCATTTACAGCTATTTTTAGTTTCTTAACCTTTATCAAGTGTACAAGACTGATGCCACACGTGTTGCGGTGCCAGCGCCTCTGGAGCCTGTCTGTCAGAAAAGGAAGCGGCTCAGTGTGTCAGTGTGAAAGGTTTGGAGGGTTTTTCTTGGTATAGACTTTGCTTGGGGGTTGCTGGGCTTGAGAAATGAGATGAGCTTTATAGCTGAATTTAGGAAATAAATAATGGAATCAGAAATGGTGTTTTGCTAGAAAATTGGAATATATATGAAATGACCTAAACACAAGAAAGGTGAAAGGCCATATATTATAACAAGGGTGAGTAAATAATTGCAGATTATTATCACCGTTATTCTGACATTAAACGGAGACACAGAACATTTTGCTAACCTATTTGGATAATTTTCTTTTGATTATGGAACAGGGAAATCTTAGTTTATAGACTGGCCCCAGCAAAAAAATCCCTTACGTGCCCAGTGAGATATAATCATACAGAGCCAAGAATAAACACAAGCAATAAATAATGCCTATTAATAAACTGAAAACACAATTCTGCTTTGTAAAATTGTAACAAACAGATCTTGGACACATGCTCAGGCCTGTTTAAAAATAAGCAGAAATTACGTCAGCCATTTAAAGATGAAATGCTGATAGGAATACACACCTATTTGATCATTTTGTACGGCTGATGGCTGTCACAGAGGAACTCAGCTGTAAGGTTGGGCAAAGCAGTGACGTTTGGTTAGAGTCTTTCCTTCCTTTCGACAGCTCTTACAGCCATACTGCCTCTCGGGAGATGTTTGGACACTGCTCCAGATCTCCAAAAGATGGGGTCTAAAATGAAGCCTCTAAAGCACTGTTTATGTTAAACTCCTCCTGGCAGATCCAGATGGATCCTTAGTCACGAACCCTTGCCCCACACACAAACTATTTTAATTTGTTTGAAGCTAACATTTACTCATAGCTGATAGCAATAAAAATCCCCTTGAAATACCGTCTTTTTTGACACTTGTTTTATAAAGATCCAATGTATGTCACTGTTAAATAACTATTGCAACAGAACAGTATTTTTTGAAGTGTTCGGTTGCACAATGTTTAAACAAGGCATGAAATATTTGCACAATAAGGGAATGACGTCTTGGTTAATTTTAAATAAGGTAGGGACAAATGAGTGAATTCTTACACTAAATTCCACAACATTGTATCACAAACCGTCTTTCTTGCAAGGTGACATGTTTGAAAGGATCCAGCAGAAGTAACAATTGAGAGGAAACACATTTTCCCTGTCTTGCTCCCTATATCCTCCTATTTGCCCTCTCCTTTGTGACCACTGTTCTCTCTGTCCGTTGCAGCGACCGTTTCCAGGGGTCTGCTCTCCCCAGGAGCCGTGGATGCTGACCTGTAAGGTCCCTGGCACATATAATCGAAAGCCAAAACACTGGCAGAAGCACAGTTGGGGACAATCCTGCGCTGTCATTCCTGAACAGATTGTTTTAGGCAGACAGACCTAAAAGGTGATCCTAATTTTTTTTTTTTTTTAAATAATTTCTGGCGTCTCTCAGACAAAAGATGAAACACACAAAAATGTTCTTCATTGAAGGGTTCCCTTCATTAGTTAAGGATGTTATTTAGGCTGGAAAATAGGTAGAATTTATTTTTAATTCTCTGGTAAGAAGAACTCTTGTTGCAGGGAGACTTTTCAGAGATTAATTGATTTATGTGTTGCATTTTGTCTTCACATACTGAATTTTGTGCTTACTTTTTTTTAAGATTTGCTCAAAGTTAAATACTGTAATCTGTATTTCTGTTAGCAGATATATTACCCAATTTTCAGCTCACGCCTATAAAATGGTGGGATGACAATTTGCAGGTCGCTTTTACTCTTCTGCAGGGTCTTCTGGAACAGATCAACCACCCTGATAGCAATAAAGGCAGATTACTCTTCAGGAGTTTCTAAAGCCATCTCACAGAACAAATCAAAAACTGTATTATGATTTTTTTACATTGCGAGGTTCATATTTGGTTATTGTAGATACTGCTTATGTGCCTTATAAAATAAATTGGAACTATATTTTTTACACTGACCATTAGATGAATATGGAATAAAATCGTTAGAGTGATTGTCTACAGTTCTTTAAGTAATTTATACATATAATATCTCCTTTATCTACTAATGAATGGTTTGTTTTCTCAGCACGTTTCTCATTGGTCAATGCAGTTTTCTTATCACTGCTCCATCTCTCAATAATCTCATTTTCTCGGTTCTGATTAGGAATAATTCCTTCTTTGTTCTTTTCTGCATCACTGTATGTTCCCAGAACTTCTGAGAAAATGATCGTTTTTTCTTGATTAGTCATACTGTTTTGACAAATACGTTCTTGTTTCCTCACGTAAACGTATAAGAACGATTGTGTTTATTTCTCCACATTGCGTAGTTGGACTTAGTCAGCAGGATGATGGTGGAGTCAAAATTAAAATCTCTCTGTTAGATGTAAGGATTAAAGAAAATAGGGAGAAAGAACATCTCTTAGAAAGCACAGATTTCAGTGTGGCCAATGTGGTACTTTTCATGAGCATTCTAGTCACCGAAACACTGTTTATACTGAAAAAATCCAAGTGACAACCGAAAGCTATGATCTCAGCGGTGGCTTTGATCCCATAGTAAGACTGACTAAAAGACTTTCAGCCGTTTAAAACAGAAGGAAAAAACAGTTTGTGAAGAACAGTGGAGGAGCACTAAACAGTAATTTTCAGCTACATTAATTCCAGTTGGAGAGACTACAAGGAGAAAGTTCTTCAACTTTCCTTGCTGTTTGAATTTAAAGTGAGCTTGTGTAATCTGGCAAACCTCCACTGCCAGGAGCTGAATGCTGCACAATGGCATCACGCTACAACGGGGAGTGAGCTGACAACTCGTGCGGTCACTTTTCGCTATGTGCCATTGTAAAAATGGGTTTTATGGATTTGGTCAAAAATGCTTGATGATCTGAAAGGTCCCTTCCAACCTAGACAATTCTGTGCTGAAATAGGCATTGATGTTTAGCATTTTTCCTTTTTATTAAGAGCTTCTATGAGAAATAGAGCAAATGAAAATGGGAAATGTTTAATGGCATGTAATAGTCTAAATGGTAGTTCCAGTCTGGGAAACTAAGCATTTGGTAGATTCAAATGTTGGATATATTTTATCAGATTTTTTTGGAAATCTACACCCTGATCTCTAATTTTACACATCAGCAGACTGTTAGGTCAAAAGTTAAGAATTTTATGGATTTTTACTGATATTTTACTGGTGGGGAATGTGATATTTAATCAGTTTCCCTGGAAACAATTGGCATATTAGTATATATAGATCAGGAGATGTTAATGCTCATCTCCAGCACAAACCAACGACTTGGTCTTGGGGTGGTTTTTTTTCTGCATATCTAGATCTAGACATAATGCCATTGAACAGTCACTGGGTTTCTCCTGCAATTTGTGGAACACATTATTTTTCACCTGGTCACCAGCCTTTCTATCTGTTTGTTATCACTAGCAAAGTGCATCTAACCCATTAGCTAAGCTTCTCCTGACAGGATATGCAGTGTGATCTGGGAAATTATTCTGCTGTTTCACTAAATAAAATGAAATGTCAGGGATTTGGATGTAATTCCCTCCAAAGTCTTTAAGAAAATGCAATTTATGGCAGAAACCAGGTTAATATTTTATATTTTACAGATGCAAATTTGACATTTTCTGTTGGAAGATCTCTGGTTCTCCCACTGACACTATGCATTAGCAATGAAACCCTGGGATAGCGCAAGTTCTTATCAGAAGTTTTATGCGATGCATCAAACAAAACTCTTCTCCACTTTCCTTTTATGGGGAAGTTGCTTTTTAATGTCAGACTGTGTGTACTGAATCAATGTTAGCATGAGATGTGGGGTTTGGGTTACAATGTAAAACTATGGTCAGGATGGTTTTGCTAATTTTTTTAAAGAAAAAATGCATTCACAATTGTGGAATTTTATTCTTCCTGATTTCTTTGTTATTAGGTGTTATTATAATGTACTAAAGTATTTGTATCGACATCTCAGATGAAATGATTTGCTGCCAGTTTAAGAGCCTGATGCTATAACCTTCTATTATACAGGACTGGGCTTCATATCTGTAATACGTTCATGAACAAAACATATTGCCACATGGATATGAAGCAAAAATACATATATATTGACAAAGGTCTAACACATGCCATCGAAGTACTGCTGTGAATATTGTGTTTAAGATTTCCTTCCTGAATCCCTGATTGCATCCACCCTTTCCTTTTGAAGGAATTTTTAATTGAGGGTAGTATTCCATTTGTGGTCTTGTCCAAACAAACCTAGAAGATTTAAGGGAAATTATTGTGTAAAGGAAAAAGAGGGAGAACTTTTACTTTTTTGTGTGTAAGACATGACCATTGCAGTTTTCCATGCAGATAGCTCAAACCCGTACTGACATTTTGTTTTGACTTTTTTTAAATAGTCCTGGCTGACCTTGCTTCCAAAGGTGAATGTGAAAAACAATAGGAAGGCAGCGAATGCTGAGCATATTTAAAGCACAATAATGGGAAATGCTGATGACCTCCCATTGCCACCGAGTCCTTTTCCTTCCCCTGGCAAAACCTATGGCTTGTACCCACCATTGCGCTACTGGCCCCTGGTTCCGTGAGCCTCTTCAATAAGGTAATTGTTATCAATATTGAAAACATATATATTCTAGTGGTAACATTTCAAGGGTACAATAAAATCTCATCACAACAGGACTAAGATAAACTTTTAAAAATTATGCATAATTTGCTGCTTATGATAGACACAGGCTAATTTTTAATAGCAGATTTCTCTCTAGCGTCTTCCAGTTAAATTTCTAATGAATGCTTGGTTAAGCACCATTAGTGCTCACTTTGAATAAAAACATTGCTGGTTGTATACTTGGATTTGTCCTCTTCACATTTTTGGGAAGCAGGAGTTTAGGTTCAAGAATTCTGCTACACGTTGCCTTCTGTACAGTAATAGATCAATTTTAATTGTAATAACTGGACTTTTGTACTGACCTGAGTTAAAGCGAAAGTGTTTTCCAAATCAACTTGATGTAGCACAGTCATGATTTAATTTGAGAAGTTGAATACAAGTTCCTTTATCACTCTGGTTTCTGTATATTCTGCTACGACATAGTCTAGAGGCTTACTTCAGAAGGTTAAACATGTATTTTTAACTGTTATAACTTTGCCACAATGCACAGATTGCAGAGAGAGATGGAGAAAAATAAAGTACTTTCATAGTAGCTAAGGATTTTCAGCAGTCAGCGCTTGGCCCTGTGTGGATTGCAAACGTGAGTTTGCACAGAGAAAGCACCGGCAAGGCAAAACGTGTTCATGGACAGAGAGGAGAAGGCAGGGGATTTTATAAAAGACTCGTGAGAGCAATGTTGTTTTGGCGAGTAATACATCACTGGAGACAGCAAAAGCTGGGAGGATGGTACTTTTAACCCACGTTTCCTCATGGGCATAAATGCAATCCCCATTTTGCACTCTGAACATTTGTCAGTACAGAAGCCTACAGATTTAATCTCGAATTACTCATGCAGAGCTCTCATTCAGCCTTCTAGGTGGAGCCCAATCTAATTATGTGGTTTTGTAGTATTAAATCGGCGAAGTGTGACCTTGTTAGAAAAAAAAAAAAAGTCTCAGTTGTGCAAGTGCCTCATTGTGAACACTGGCACTGCTGGGGGGTCTGGTTGTAGTGGCAGGGTGAATTCTCAAATCTGCACGTGTTTTACCATAACTGAGGAATTAGGAATAAAAAGGCACAAAGAAACTCGCTGCATACAAAAGTAGAAGAAAACACCTCTAGCTGGTTTTCACAAGAGATGTTACAAACTAACTTCTAGTGTAGACAGAAAGTATTTTTCTGTATGCAACTTTGCAATTATAGGGAGAACCAAAATCTAATGGAATAGATTAGTTTTTGCTGAGATCGTACAGATTTTATGATTTAGGTATTTATTTTTAATGAAATAATTTTTTCTAGCCTTCTGGAGTCTAATAAGCAACTTTGCATACTTGTAGTGAATGCAGGATTTTAGAAGGAGCAGTGTAAGTTTGACTTAGGCATAAAAACTTGTTTCTTAACAAGACACTTAAAATGGAGGGGTTTTAATATTAATATTTCACTTATGAAGGCAGCCTATTGATTGAAAGAGGAAATGCCTGGCAATTCCAGTGGAAGAGTCATAAGCACCTGCTCTTAAGTCAAACAGATTTTTGGCAGGAATGGACTAACTGCTCATGGTGAGTGTGGTAGAAAACATTTTCTTATACAAATAACGAAGATACCTGAAAACCCATGACTGTATTGTGACGTGACATCACTGAAATTAAGGAAAGTTTTAAATGAGCTAGAGAAGGTAACAGAAATCTGCTGCTATATTAAGAATATATGAGATGGTGGAAGATCAACACCAAAATCACAGACGGTGGGATGGGAATTGACTTGGGAAATCCTGTAGCCCATCTCTCACTGATTGGCTCTCCTGAGAATGAAGTTGTTTGTTTATCACGGGGAAAAAACATGTTTTTTTCAGGGTAAAAGTTATAAAAGCCTCAACTTACAATATTGTACCTGGTCTTGGCCCACAGTTCGTGTGACTCGGGTGTGGGCTGCATACGTGTGTGCGCATGTTTGTAGACATATATATATGTATATATCAGACACTACAGATATTAATTGTCAAGTCTGTAGGTAGGTATATCTGTTTATGTTCTTTGTTAGACACTGTACAATTATACCTGACAATACAATTCCTCTGTTTTGTTTGTGAGGTTTCTGCTGTGAGGATTGAGTATGAAAATGTTCTTTTCTAAAAGCTCGCTTTCAATCACAGGGTCATCAGAGAGCTTAAGAAGGGAACAAAATGTTAGATACGAAAGCAAAGGTATGATCTAACCTATTGAGATATTTATAATCCATCCTGAATACTAGCATATAATACTTTCCACTAGTTCTGTGAAGTGTTAGGAATTTTTAATTTTTTTTCCCCCTTCAGTTATATTTGCTGTGTTTCCGTCTCCCAGCAAAGTAAAGAGGGAGCATGAGTTTAGTCAGGACAGTCATGCTGACACTTTAAGAAATTCAGGTTTCCTTGATCTGTCTAATTAAATAAAAACACAGAATTGAAAAAGATGTTGGATATTTTTGCATTTTTCTGAAGTAGGCTGTGGTAGACTTTTCTCAGACTAAAACAAAGACGACCTGTTCACGAAGCCAGTGTGTGTCCAGGGTCTGAAGCAGCTTTGCAGTTTTTGATCGGAAAAGGAGTTGCAGGCATTAACTCCTCGTTTTTACCCCTGTTTTTTCTTGCTTATCCCTTAGCTGAGAGGCGATGAGAACAACCGGCAGCCCCTCAGGTGGGAGTGCAGGAGCATCCCATGAGCCCTAGGAGTGAGTTGCTGTTTGGGAGCTGGACTTTTGATGAACCTTTATTGGGCTTTATGGCTTATTCTAAGGCAACACCATCAAGAGAAAACTGTCACTTCAGGGCCAACATTTAGTGCTAACTCAGAGAAACTGCAGGATTGCTGGGGCAGATATTAATAGTAAGCATACAAAATAAATCTTGAAGGAGGAGCATATCCTAGTTTAACAATGCCTGGTTGCTAAATCTATTTGCTGAGTACTCGGTGCACACATGAATGAGAAAAGCATTGCAACAGCACAAAGATATTCTTACAAATTCAACACATCATGCTGTGTCAGCAAGATTGTTTACTGCCGGACACAGTTTCTTTTCTTACAGACCCCCCTGCCCAAACTGTGACTAAGCCAGTTGCTGCATATATTCAGATCGAGGTGGTACTGTTGTAGGCAGAAACGCAGTTGTAGGCTTCAGCAAAGGTCCCCCTCGTCCCCCAGGGAACCAATTATGACATTTGGAGCTCGTTTATTTTTCTGACTTCCTTGAAGACATGTGTTGTGAGCAGTGATTCATCCACCAGTTCTTCCCAGTCCCGTGGGACCTGTGAAAGGGTTGTTTAAAATTGCTGTGTTTCTTTTCCATTTCCTGGAAGCACTCGCTGTTTGAGGCAGGTTGCTGGGCTACATGCTGCTGCTGGATGCCTTTCACGGCCGCGCTGGGGCCAGGGCTGGCTATCAAAACATTATCTCCTGGGTGTAACGTCCGTGACATTATCTCCCTGAGAATCCCAGCCCTTCAGTTTTGTAGGAAAATTACTTTTCCTATGGGGGACACAGGGTGTGAGGCTGGCTGTGGGAAATATTCCCAGGGAATAAAGGCTGGGAATGTGCTGACAGCAGCGTTGCTCTTTCAGGTGTCAGTACAAGAAACTTATAAAAAACCTTCAGTCTTGCTTGTTGAGCAGAAAACGCAGTAAAATGGGAGCCAGTGCTAGGAAAAACTGGATTGGAAGCTGAAATGATGTTGGGACAGATAGGGATGGAGGCAGGAGGGTCCTTTATGGAAGATTCCTATAAAAAGTCACACTTGTGTTGAGGTGTTCATTACATTCATGAAAAAGCAAAGTCTAAACCCTGAGGCTGTGTTTTCTGCTAAAGCTTCTTTTCCAGACTCGTTCTTGCAGGGTTATTGTGACGAGTGCAGGGTTCCTGGCTTTCCTTTTGTTTTTCTGTGGAACAAAATAATTTTCAGCAGCAAGTAAGTAATGCTCATTTCACCTGCATCCAGGCTGTACCCGAGTGCTGTGTGTCACGTACATCTTGCCTAAAGCGTTGCTGCTGCCTGGGGATCAGTGCTCCATCCTACCCCTCACCCTGGGGATTTTTGATGCCGCAGCTCTGCCTGGGCTGATGCGCTTCCTAGTAATTACCAAATTACCAATCTGGTCGTGGTAATAACCACCAACGCCATTTGATTTTGGGACAGCTCTTCACAAGGCTTACAGCAGATAGAGATCTCAGGGTGCTGGAAATGTTTTTCACTTTGTCAGTCAAAATATTTTGGCATGTGTAATACTTTTAATAACCATAACGGATCTATTTGAGCATACTAATATACCGAGAAGAATTTGTTCAATGCTCAGCAGGAAAAGCAGAGCTGGGTGTAGTAACAGGCAGCCTTTAAAGGAAGAAAAAACTTGAAAACGTAGATTCTAGGCAGAAATTTATACAAAGATGAAGAATTATGATTGGTTTGCAGTGTGACTTTGGTACATGTGAACTGACTTTGGGAAATGAGATTTTTGACTTCTAAGAAGTGCAGATATTCAGAACACCTGACTATCAAAGTTATGTTTTTCTCAGTGTCAATAGTTGTGACATTTGTTCACTAAATCATCTAAATCTGAACAGTAAAATATCTAAATCTTATTCAGACGTTCAAGTCTAGTTCCTCAGTCACACTGAGGTGCCTTTCAGGATCCAGGACTAAATTATTGGAGAAAAATGTAATCTTTGAGAAGTATATACACGCTACTCCAGGTTGATGAATGACCAGGGACAATGCAACTTTTTATGAAATTTAATGACGTTAAAAATGTCATTGCAAAATGTTCCTTTTTTGAAAAAAACCCATATGATCCTGGCTCCTTTGTGAGGTTAGCCCCCTGTCTGCAGCTTGGCTGCAAGAGGAGAAGGCAGCATGGACGCTTTGTGCTTGCTGGTGCCACCCCTCCTCCACAGCATGTCCCAGAGCAGGGTTTAGATGCAAGTGTCTTGATCCACCCCTCTCACCTCCAGTGAATCTACCGACTCTCTAATTCCCTGGAATAATCAGATTTTAAGAAGTTATAAAAGCACTAATTGTTTGTTTCTTCTCTTTTTGTAGTGATGTAAACACTCCCATGCAGCACAGAAAAGCCATCCAAAATAACACAGTCGTGCTTGGAAAGACTCCGAGGGACGCATTCCCCAAAGAAATTAAGAGTCAGTTCTTGTTCACCAGTGGGTTATATGTAAATTGGGTAGCAGGGCATTTAATTGGAGGTCTCGGCGCCTAAGTCTGTCCCAAAGCACTTATTGTTTAGAGTGTAACTATAAGCTGGAAGAAGTGTGATTTTATGCAGTTTGCCAAGGGAAGCAAACACTCCAGATCTTGTGCGGGGGCCAGGATGGGATGTTATTACTTGGCGTCATTCTCAAAAGCAGGACTTTTATCTGTTCCCTTTCCTGAGTTCAGTTTTCTCTTTCCGTTTTACATTCCCTATAATTTTACAAAGCAGTATGCTTGGCATGTGTTGTTAGATGCTAGATATTTGAAAAAAATGTCACAGCAGTTCACTGCCTTGTTGTATTTTATTTGAACGCCTTGTGGTTGTGGATCTCATTTTAGATATGTCACATGAACTGACTGCTCAAGTTTCCTGAAAAAGTTTTGCATTTACTTTCCAGATAAGAGAAAAGAAAGAAAACTGTTTTTTTTTCCTCTTCAACTTCTTCTAAACTAAGACTTCATCTAAGGGTTACCATGCAGACACTGGGCTAGACCTGTGTGAGGAAAGCATTGGATGTGCAAGAGAACTCGGAACAGGGAGCTGGTGTTCACCCAAGTTCTGCGCAGTGTGCAGAGCCTGGGGACAGGCAGGAAAGGAAGCTGAAGCTGTTCCTCATGGAGCACGCAGTCATTTACACATGGAGCACCTGGGACAAAGGGAATTCCATCAGCTCGGGATAGGTAAAGCCAGTACAACCCCTCCTAGGCTGATGGGGAACAGCGGGGATGTTCAAGGGACAAAGAGGAGTGCTCAGAAGTTTCCTTTCCCGTGCAGGGGACACTGTGGTGTGAGCTCTTTGCTGAAGGTTAGCTTTCTCTTCAATCTTGGGCTCTGTTTAAAAACAGCAAACAACTTGTTATAGCTCGGAAGGGTATCTGCACGTCTGAATGGTGTGTAATCAAACCAGAGTCCACAGGAGATGGCCAAAGCCAGTTCAGTGCAGTGTGATTTGCCTTGCTCATCCAAATGAGATCATGGTTTATACATCCAGTTACGGTAATTGAAGTATTAACTTTATTGGGAATTTTGTTCCTGACGGAAGCAGGGAGAAGTAAGGTCACAGCCTTCCCACGTCAGTGGGATCAGTTTCTTCTCGTGTTGCCCTAGTGCTGATGATGTAATTTCAGATTTGCAGATGTAATTTAGGATTTCCCTAAACGGAAGAAGTTAATATATAAATAAAACAAGTTGTAAGTGAAAGGTTATACAAGCATAGCATAATTTCCAATAAGAACCATCGCAGAACTTTTGCTTCAACCATTTGCTTACGCCCAAATAAGTTTATTTGCAAAGAAGTCTTTGTTCTTTTTCTCCTTTCCGAAAGGAACCACCCAGAGCTCAGGAACAAATATGCTTTGCTGCTCAGGTGGCAAACAGGTGCCACGCACAGAATGATTTTTCCCATCTGCATGAGTCAAGGAAGGACACCTCACTTGGCAGTGGGGTGAGGAGTGCGTGCCCTCTCTGCTTAGCCGCAACCCTGGATGGAGCCCGGGCAGTTCCCTAGCTCTGGATGCCATGCAGGAGGGAGGGAGAGAGGGACTACGTCTTTCCGCCAGCTGGTGCACAGGGCCCTTAGGGCTAGGGTGTTTGCTTCTCCAGGTGCTCACGCCTGTCTCTAATGTGCAACAGGAGTACTGAAAAACATTAGACAGAGATATATACAATATACACATTTTACATACTGTCTATGGACATACACATAATAATATATGCTATATATTCAAAGCATACAGTATAGACGATGAAAGGATGCATGCATGCCACTACATCACCTTCTCCACCCGTCCCTATGTTGTAGAAAGAAGGTGAGTCCTGTAGAAGAAACAAAGTGTCTTAACATAAGGTAGAGTTTTCCACGCTAACAAAGCTAGAATGACCCTTCATTGAAACTCTGGCCTAGGGATAATGTTAGCTTTAACGTGCGTTTACTCAGTATTGAGTACCTCTGTGTACAGCAATCATTATACGCCTATAGTGCCAGGAAACGTTAGTGTAATATTTCAGTTAGTCACCCATATAACTTGTATTTATTCACTTGTCATTTATGTAGAAGAACCTGAACCTACTTGATTTTTTTTTTCTAATGCTATGAATAATATTTAGGAAGTTGTTTGTACTTCAAAACCACAAGGTGGTGAACTCCGAGATATAAAAATGCAAAGACTTGTAATCTCTAAGGAATGAAAGTGTGAAATCAAGTGTTGAGCAAGATGCTTCTAAAGGAAACAATATATTTTCTGAATTATATTACAAGTGATTTTCTTCCTGTGCAGAATAATTTTTCATTCACTCTTTGAAGGAAAGTAAAAAAGAAAACTGTGTTTCATCGCCCGCTCCAGCCCCTTACTTTAACAAATGCTTAAGCAGAATATCTTGTCCTTATTTTATTTTTGATCATCAGTTTGGGAAACTTTTTCCTTCCCTCTCCACGTAGATAAACTGCTAGTTTCCAATTCTTTGCCAATGAGGAAAGAATTACGCTTTTTAAAATTACTTTTTCTCCTCTTTTTTCTTCTAAATGAGAGCTTTTTGTGATTTTTTTTTTCCCCATGGTATCACTTCTTGGGGTCATGAAACAGAGCAAAGCCTCATACACTCAGAGATAAAGCTGGGTATGTGGAGAATACTCAGAATTACTGGAGTGGTACTCATTTTGCATTTGTTGGTTTATTTTATTTATCTCAATCCAGTAAGAATATTTAACATACACGGCTCAAACACAGGTACAGAATATTTCTTTTTTTAAAAAAAACCTAATAGGTGAAACCACATCACTTGTCTTGATTCTTTGCTGCTCTTTGTGGACAATCAAGCAGGATCAGGGAATTTTGAGAATTCCTGCAGTGGATGAAATATCTACTTATGCTGTGCCACCTGCCAAAAGTATTGCAGCTAGAATAAGAATTCATGTAAACGCTGGAGCAATGGAGCAAAGGGGAAGTGACCATAAATCAGGAAGCTAAAAATCGATGGCAGGGTGTCTCCTGGAATAACAATTGCTGGATAAGAGCATGTGTAAAGTGGGGCAATGGTTATCAGGGTGTTGTCAGGAAAGAGCTGGTGCTCTGCAGCACGTTGTACCTAGATAAAAAGGACCTCAAGGAGAAGGTTGCACAGGAGAAAAGGTGTTTCAAACAAATACACTTACGGGCTAAAAGTGGAAAGCGGTTCCTCAGATCTAAGGCTTAGGAGAGATAGTGAGAAGCAAATTGCACAAAGGTGAGAGGATTCAATTGCAAGGGAAGGAGGATCAGGTGTATCAGCAAAGAAATTAATCACAAAGTTCAGCGAACAACCGTGTCACTGAATAAAGCTGTTTGCTTGGAAAGTTCTGCTCAACTCTGGGCTGCAGCCTAGAGAGAGAAAGAAAGAAAAACAACCCACCTTACCCATGTCTTGGAACCTCTCCAGAAAAGTTCAGTATCTTGAGGGCAGAGGAAATGCCTGATGAGGAACTGCTTGATGTGCATAAAATATTCAGCCTTGTAGGGAGAGAAAAAGGAGTTTGACAGGAGATCTGCTTTTGGAATACGAGTAACTGAGGGACATAAATCCAGAGCTAGGTGGGGACACCATGAGGCTTTATGCTGCAGTTAGAAATGAGAGGTTCTTGTTGGGTACTTAGAATGTGTGACAGCCTGCTAGCCAAATTATGGGGTGGTAGTAATATACATCAATTTAAGAACAGAATGATATATGTGTGGTGAACTATGCACATTATATATCTACAGGGCTATTAAGGGCAGACCGCAAGGCCTGCAATGGAGTTGGTGGGAAAGAGTTTCTTTCTCCCATCCGTTTCTGCGTTTCTATACGCTTCCATTCCAAAAGAATGAAAAGTCTAGCCCTGGTGACAAAGAGCGCCTTTGCACCGCTTTTACTTGGTCTTCAGCCAGAGGGAGGGAAACAAAGTCCTTGTCAAGGGTGTGAACTTCCTTCATTCCCAGGGCCGCCGCGCCAGCAAGTGGTGGTAGTGTGTCGCACCGACTGTTGAGCATTTTATTGAAAATTGAAGCTTCCTTCCGAAATTGCTGGGCTTGGTTATAAAATGCTTCATGTCCATCCCACTGAAAGAAACAGTAGAGTTTTAAAAATGTTTAAATGTTATGAGAATGCATATTTTCACTAACAGAGTATCCAGTAAATGCTTCAGTCATTTTGTACACTTTATTATTTGGCTCTAGAGACATACATGTATGCTAAGCAGCCTCTGATAAACTTATTTTTCCTTAGAAGGCTTGTTAGATATAATAGCTGTTTCCAAAGTGAAAAACACTTTGAACTCCTCCAGGTTACACTTAGGCAAGCAACAAGATGAGAGAGATGAATTAAGCTCTGGACTACACATGCAGTGCCCTCCTGCAGGATGCTTGAAATTACACAGCTCTGCTCACTCCTATCTCTGCTGGGATGCGCAGAGAAAGTGGGAAGCGATCTCTCAGAGCAATGCGATAAAGTAACCAGCAGCTGGGAAATGGGCCAGCTTCAAAATTACACCTGTGCAGATGAGCCCATGAAAAACAGCACAAAAACTATGCATAAATGGGAATTTCTGAGAAAAGGTGATAGATCCAGAGGCCTTTTACAGGGAGAAGTTATTATATGTGTGCTGTGGCCTCCACGCTTAGAGTGACACCACTTAGCAATGCTTTGGCCCATATGTGCACAGGCACCAGCATCTGCCTGTGTTTCTGCCTGCTCCTGGGGTCAGTGCCTCTCACTTTGGTCTTACATTGGCACGTTAGCGCCTGTGGGAGCGCAAGCACCGAGCACCTACCGCTTCAAGAAGGGTCAGTGTTGGCAACAAGAGCAATCACATCCCCAGGCACTGAAAGCGGGTAGATAGGGCAAAGTGGTCCAGAAAGGAAAGGTTTAGAGGTCTCCTGCATTGTGTTATTTCAAAGGATAGCCTGTTCACAGGAAGTTTTAGAAAGTTAATTAGCAGGTATTTTAGCAGTCTGCTCTTTTTTTTTTTTTTTTTTTAAGAACCTTTTAGAATTTAGGTTAAATTACCCAGGTAGTAATAACTACAAAAAAGCTTCCTGAAAGTACTGGCTTGGCTGAAAAGCTACATGTCATTAATGATGCTCTCACACTCTCGCTGCAGGTGTTTTTTTATACACTACCTGAGTAGATTTGACTGTTAGAGATACAGCCTGGTACCCACTTGCCTTAGGGAACAGCTAGGGGCTTTAAGTAACTCTGGGAAATACCAAAGAGCAATCTTTCTTGATAAGCGTACTTAGAAAAAGGAGCAATAAACCCACAAGGCTCAGTGCTGTGGTCTGTTGTCTGACTCAGCTGAGAGGGGAGGAGGTGTTTGCTTTGGCAGAATATCCTTTCGAATCTCAGGAGGTTCCTTAGGCCAAGATCTTTGGTCTAAGACAGATAGATTTATGAGGCAAAAATGCTTCCTCAGCCTTTTCCCAGCTGTTTACAGAAATTACACGTCTTAAGGAGATTATCTACACAAGTCCAATAATACTTGATTGAGACAGAAAGAGTGCAGGACACGGAGAGCTTTGTAATAACACATTCCTTACCACATGAAGTGATTAAAAAAATGTCTGCACGCCTATGTGTGATAGATCTTTCATAACAGGTTGCTAATGCATGTTGGAGGCAAAGCACAAGATTTTTCTTTCAGAGAATAGATAATAGTCTAATGATGGTGAAGTAAATTTAATCATGCTAAATTTAGTTCCTGCTTCTTTGCAATTTTGTCATATTTTGAAGGATCTTCACTGAAGACGGTAATAACTTAGAAGAACTAAAGTCTGAAAGCTAATCGTTGTTTCACGTGAGTATTTACTATCCAGAGTTTTCAGTGGACTTGATTGATCTGGGTGATGCAAAAAGGTGAGGCCACAAGCACAAGAATTTTTATAGCACCTATAAAGTACTGTATACAGTTTTTGCTCAATTTTATGCTGTTAAACTAAGCATTTGGTATCATATGGCACTTTAAGTACTTTGATTTATGTTAAGACAGAAATTGCATCTGTAATAAACATTCTAAAGTATGAGTTTAAGAGCAATCTACTGTATTTATTTGTGACATAAACACTCACCTGCAATGCATTTGAGAATCATCTTAGACTTAACTCACACTGCATATTACAGCCATTAAGCTTCAGGCACAGCAAGGTCATATCCAAGGTGAAGACAGAAGTGGCTGGGAAGAAAAGGGTGGCATGGCAAATATTTTGAAAGAGCAAATGGAAAAATATTCCTTTACTCCTGTTAAATATTCTGGATACATGAGTGTAATTTCTTACTCTACTATAAAGGGTGCTATGTTATACCAAACAAGATAAAGTACAAATCCAGTCTTGTATAATATGAAATATTTAAGCACACAGCAAGGAAAATAACATGAAAACCCACTGACCTCTTTGAAAATGAATGTAATAAAATTGCATGTGTTTCAGGTTTATGGAAACTTCCTCAAGGATGAATGAAAGCACAGAAACCCTTTGTTGTACTGGAACCTGCCACGGCTGTGCTCCATGTAAAGAACCCTCCCCACCATGACATTTACTATTGTGGTACCGAATTAATTTTGCTCGGTGGAACCTGCTTAAGAGTAACAAAAAGTAATAATTTTTAAATTATTTAGGTAGCATTTTAAATATCTTAAATAGCTGGATCATAGAATCATAGAATTGCTGAGGTTGGAAGGGACCTTTAAGATCATCAAGTCCAACCTTTAACCTACCCTGACAAAAGCCACTTCTAAACCATGTCCCTAAGTGCCCCATCTACCCTTTTTTTAAACACCTCCAGGGATGGTGAATCCATCACCTCCCTGGGCAGCCTATTCCAATGTTTAATAACCCTTTCAGGATCCTTCCAACTTTACATATTTTTGTATGATAGTAATAGAGTGGGAGAGTGGCAATAATGTAATTGATATTATAAGGGATGAATGACAAGGCTTCATTGGCAAAGCAGAATGTTAATACTCATGCATTTATTTTTTAGGAAATCATAGAATAAGTGAATTCTCTGGTCTCACAATAGTAGGCAGAAGAGAGGACAAGAGAAAGCAAGACACATTATGAAATCATGAACTTGAAGTTTTCAGGATAATACAGCTCATTTGGGTAGTGACTTAAATAGAAAAGACAAATCCAGGACTCTCTAGTATAAATAATAAAATTAGAGAGAGATTATTAAGCAGTATTCAACCTTTGAGGTGGTATGTGCTGAACTAGCCTTGTCTCATTTTTTTTACAGGAGAAGGAGGGAGATGATCTTTTCATGTTTGTTACATATTGATGCAACAGTGGGACACTGAATTTCTTACAGTAAGGAAGACTTGGACTGTAATGCTACAGAGATTTACATAAACTAAAATGGGACAAGAAGATGGGAAAACAGTGCTTAAAATCCTACTGCTAAGTTTGCAGAGAGTCAAGATGATATTCTTTGCTGAGTATTTATTTTTCCAGGAATCCTTTGTCATTGTGCTTGGCAGTGACAATCTGCCACGGTTCTCAGAAGCTCTCAAAAATACTTCTGCAGAGTGCATTCTTTTCGTCTTCAATGTACAAAACACTGCAAGAAAAGTACCCAGGATGAAATCCTGATGCACAAGTCAGCTTGAAAGATTGCAGGATTTCTTTGTGCCAGTTAATTGATTAATTGAAGTCATCCTAACCAGACCTTTTGGTGAGGATATCCCCAGAGCCTCTGAAAGGTGTTCACTTCCATTCTTCCCATTGGCATATGCAGCTGAATCTGACCATAATATTATCATCCTATATCATAAATTGCAGTTTAATATGTTTACTTGCTATGCGGTTCTGCCTGTTGGTTTGATTATGGAGCTAGAAAGCCTTTTTGAGATCTTCCTTTAAATGTCCTCACTGATAAAATTGATCAAAAGTTATACGAGACAAGTTTCTGGGGGATCATTTTGTCAAAGTGCTGGCCATATGAGTTACACGTTAGATTGATTTGAAATTGGTATGAGTATTATAGTTTAAGGAATAAAATCAAAGTATTACTGCTTAAAACAATGATAAAGCATTAAAATGGCAGCCCTGAGTGTGCACCCATAACCTCTCTTTCAGCTTTAACTACCACTTCTCTATATTTACCTGTGCCTTCTGAACCAATATTTAAAAATAGTTACAGGGACATCTTTTTGATGATGATGTTCTGTCACTCTACAGATTTGCTAAGTTGAACTTTGCTGGGTAGAGCAGCCTGGAATTGGCACCTATCATTTTATGGAGCAGAAGGGTCTTGGGGAAGCAGCTGTGAGCCATGGAGAAGTCAGTTCTGTTGGCTCTGGCCCTGTATTTCATGATCAGTGTGTGATGGGGCTCCTCCACCCTCACCAACGATGGATCCGGCTGTGTCCTGCATTTCTCAGCATTCTCTTTCTGAGAATGACGATGAGAGGGTAGTCTGGCGACTCTGGCCTTTTGCAACAGCCATATTTGTGTCCTGGAGGGAAACTAGAGTGTATGCATGAGCAAAATACATTTTCTGTGGATCAGAGAGACCTAGAAAAGTACATGGTGCCATGACAACTGTCTCCTGGAATCATTGGGCTAGTTAGCTAGGAAAAAGACTACATTTATCTTTTTTACACAAGCTTGCACTAGATATAACTTTTCTTTCCAAAGTTAATATCTTTTTCACCTGTGTATATAAACTACCTCCCTTTAATTATGCCCCCTATGAAACTCAAGGCGATCTGCATGGCCATGCATTACCTTTGAGCTCCCTCAAGCGGCCACGAAACCCTCAAGTTTGTTGCACGGCTGCTTTTGCAACTAAGTCTTGCAGTTTAAGACCATGTTTTTAAGAGCAAATATAGTAAACTGAAAGAGCTGCTCTGATTTTAAGGAATCTAGACTAGTTTAGGACAGTTGAAAATGTGACCCCATAATTTGAAAACATAGTTCTCATTTAACAGAGCTGTTAAAAGATACATATTGAGTGAAAAGTAAGTAGTTTATGCCCAATAGTAGTTCGCAGCATATGCACTACAAGCATGCGATAACAGCATGTTTTGAAAACTTATTTTTTATTTTCTTGGGTGGTTACTGATCAAATTAATACAGAGTAGCTGGAAAGTGGACTTCTTCGTTTACAGCATGTCAAGTAAAATGCAATGCTTTTCTTTTTATCATCCTAAATAAATCCTTTGGCTTAAATAACAAGTATTTCTGCCTTCATTAAGAGCATATTTTAATCAAAAAGCACCATCTGCCACTTGAAAATGTGCACACAGGATTCAGGTCATCTTTGGTGTAAGAAGATAAAATTTGACAGAAGGATGGACATTTTTACAGTGAATAAATAGCTTTTTCAACGGTTTGTCTAAAAGGGAAGACCTTCTTGGACCAAACAGCTCAAGTAAAATGACTTTAATAGCTGAAAGGAGCATAACAGAGCAATTTTACAAGCTTTTACATTTCCCTGTATGGTTATTGTAGGGCTTATTGCAGTCTAGACCTTTAAGCTTTTTTTTTTTCAGTTTGCAAAAGGTTTATTCCCCTTGAACATCTCAAGCAAAATACTAATATAAACCAATGAAGCCTGGCCATGCAAGGAGAGAGGCCGGTGAAGCCGTGGGGGAGGCAGGGGCCCGTGGAGGCCGCAGCGCTGGCTGGGGTAGCTCCTTGTCACCTCCAGCGCCAGGCAGGGCGCACACGGAGCCAGCAGACTGCCCTCCAGGAGGAATAAAACTACCTCCCACGTTTTACATTTTAAAACAACCGGAGGCGAGAGAGGCACCCTTCCTCCATGGAGCTCACTCACTGTTTGACAACAGGCCTGCCTTTAAATTCCCTTTAAATAGAAAAGGAGGCTATAGGTGCTAATACCTGAAATAATGCCCTGCCAGCTGTGTGCCTGCCACACCGATTTGCCCGTGCCACAATGCTGGGCACCCTTTGTATTGCTAATGCCCTCACCTGACCAGGAGACCAGTTTAGGGATACCTTTCTGGGGGATTTTAAGGAGTTTTGTGGCACCGCTACGTTCCTGTTTTAACTCAGAAGCCTCATCAGTTGCAGTATCTGACGCTCCGGATTTCACACGTCTCACCTGAGTGAGTTCCCGGTTCCTCACAGACCCTGAGGGGGCCGAGGGCCGCCGCCATGCCGGCGCGCGCGCCACGCTGCCATGGCAACCGGTCGCGGCGCACTCTGGGCCGGGCCCACCTGACGCGCGGGGAGCCCACGTGACGGCCGCTCACGTGACGGCGGCAGCGATGGCGGCGGAGGAGGAGCGGGCGCTGTTGGGTCCCGCCGGCCGTGATGACGGCGATGGCGGCGGTTCTCCCGGCCCCCCTCGTACCCTGCCCGCTGTCTGCGATCCTCGGCGCCTGCCGCACCGCCTCCTTGTCCTCGCGCTCATGTGCTTCCTGGGCTTCGGTGGGTAGTGGTGGTGGCGGCGGCAGCGGGAGGGGGGTGCCGGGGCCTGGGGTGCCGGGGCCGAGCTCTGAGGCCTCCTCTTCTCCTTGCAGGCAGCTACTTCTGCTACGACAACCCGGCGGCGCTCCAAACGCAGGTTCAACGGGTGAGTGGCTGCCTGGGGCGGGAAGGGGGTCACGGAGACCAGGGAGGTTCGGGCCAGGTCAGAAATTGCACTTGTTTCTACTTGGATACTTATTCTATGTCCCTGTAACTACTTTTTTTTTTTAATTCCCCCTTCTTTATGTAGGATATGAAGGTGAACACAGCCCAGTTCATGTCACTCTATGCCTGGTATTCCTGGCCCAATGTGGTTCTTTGCTTTTTTGGAGGTTTTCTGATAGACAGAGTATTTGGAATAAGGTAAGTGTGATGCTGGCGTCACTCGTGTTCAACGGATGGTAGGCTTATGGTGCATGTGAAGTATAGCTTTTATAATACAAAATTTTTTTCAAATGGTAATAAGCTTCTTCAAAACATTTTTCACACAGTCTGGGAGTTTCCACTGGTATAAATGGGCTTCCTTCCTTTCATGGCTTAAATAAAGTGGCCTCAAAAATGCCAGCCTGTACTACTTCCTTAAAAGGAATCTGTCAAGCTGTAGCATTTATCATGGAGACCTTTTATTGCATGTCAGCCTCCCCCTGTTTCCTTGCTGTAGGTTTAATTAGTGTTTTGTAGGAAAATAAAGTGTAGCTATGCGTTAAGTGATTTTGTTTTTCTTACAGGTTGGGCACTATAATATTTAGTATCTTTGTTTGTGTTGGGCAGGTAAGTACAAATGAGAGGGTGGAGGATGATGTGTGTTTGGAGCTTCTCTGCTAGGGGTGGGGAAGAAGCCCAAGTGGCTTCATGTGTAGTAGCGTATGTTTCAGCTGCGGGTGGGCACATGAAGAGAACTGAAATGGGAAAACCCTGAATTTTATTGGGGTACTTGGGAACAGATGGGGTAACTGGGAAACGAGGACCTTGAAAGATGAGGGAAATAAGAATGTGAAGGAACCAAATGTCTTATCTGCTTGATGTGAAACTACTATGTAGGTGTATTTGGGTAGAGTATGATGATAAAGGTGAAGCATGACTTGAGCCTGTGGAGGTGTTTTCTGAGTGTGGTTTCAGGGTGGGCTAGGTTGGATGTTGTGTAGCCAGCAGGATGATGAATAAGGCAGAGGGAGCAAGGACAAAAAGCTAGGAGTAGGAAGTGTGTGTGAAGTATTTCTGCAGGTCTGAGAAGGGAAAAGCATTTTTGATTCTCTTTTGAGTGGGTTCTACTTTGTTCCATACTTCAAATATAAAATAATAATTTTTCCTCAAATGTTTATGTGGCAGGTAATTTTTGCCTTGGGAGCACTACTTAATACTTTCTGGCTGATGGACATGGGCAGATTCATATTTGGGTAAGTCTAGAAGAGTATGGTATGTGCTTTCGGAGGTAGGGACTGTCTGTGTCCTAGAAAACTGCTACCATGTTTACACTCGGAGACAAAATTGTTGGATTTTGAGGCATCTGTAAAGTTGAGGTGTGCAAGATCTTCAGTTGTATGTCCAGTCTAACTTAAAGTTAGAAAACAAAAAAATAGGACTTTGCAGATCTTACTGAACTCAGAAATTATGAAACTACTGAAATAAAGACGTGCAGTAAGCTGATAAAACCATGATAGTCCTCCTTTTCCTCTTGATTCTTACTTTCCTGAGTAAAAAGAATTCTTAGCAACAGCATATGCAACAGGGCTCCTATGGTGGCAAAAATGAGAGCAAATGTCAGAAGAAATACCTCAGAGTTGTGAATGTGCCACAGCATAAAAATGTTAGAAAATCTGGCCAACTGTATTGGGGTGCGGGCAGATGATTCTGTTAAATTCAGATTCCAGGGAAGATGCCTGGATTTGGTTTCATTTGTGTCAGGATCTATACCACCTGATTCTTTAATGCAGAAGAGAAATGAGAATCTGCTGCCCATTGATTTAATTTCTGTAAACAACCAAAGGCAATTATAATCCCTCCTAAACTACTTAAGATACCTGGTACTCTGAATTATTCCTAAGATGCTTGCAATTCTCTTTTGATTTGTCTTTAAGACTTCTACTGCCTTGCATATATGCATTAAATCTACCTGTACATAGATAAATTTCTCTGAAATACTGTCATCTTGGTATTGCCAGCAAGTGATGGACTGCTTCCTTGTTGCTTTGCATGTCGCAAGTAATGTGTTTTCTTTTGTGCCTGCTTTCTTTTTTAGAATAGGTGGAGAGTCCTTAGCTGTGGCACAAAACACATATGCGGTCAGTTGGTTTAAAGGCAAGGAATTAAATCTTGTGTTTGGATTACAACTAAGCATGGCGAGAATTGTAAGTGGACAACTGTATAGCTTTAATTCATAGACTTTTAAGGTGTGTGGCTTGTCTTGGCAATGAGATGGGTGGAAAATAGCATTTCTAATGCTCCCTAGGGAGTTTGAGTTAAAAATGGATGTTAAATTTGAAATGTTAAAAATTTGTGGTGAGTAGACAAAGGATGCACAAGGAAATGAATTAATAAGGTTTCTTAGAATCAAACTTCTGAAGAAGCCTGGTGGTGTTATTAGTGTAGATTACTGGGTGGGACAGTCACAGCGCTGCATTTCATCAGACATTGATTCTTGGCATATTGTAAAATGTTTCCTTAACTGAGTGCAGCTCGTGGCTCGGGGTCTTAAGTGCAGGCTCTGGTAAATGAGTTGGGATGGCTACTTTAAGAACTCCTGTCTTTATCTGCTGTTGTAAAGGTGGTTTTGGTTCTGATAGGAAATGTGTGACAGCATCTGAGCTGTGCTGTTTTGATTTGATACAATCCCTTAAATTGCTGCTAGAGGTGGGTTCACACTAATACACCAGCCTGCGAATGAAGAGAGTGGAGACATGCCTCTCCTGTTAGGGGTCCTCATCAGCCTGTGGTATCTTGAACCACTGCAGGTATTTGCCTTGGTAAAAGAGGGTTAGCTGGTCACAGCTGGGTCTGGGTTCGTGTTCAGCCTGTTGCTAATTAGCAGTTGCCTCTTCTCGGCTGAACTGCAGTTGGCTCTCTGTTGTTAGCCATGATATCGCAGCCATGGGTCTCTTCTCTAGGGAGGGAAGGGGGGAAAAAAGAAGTGTTTCTTCCTAGTGCCTATCAGGTAGGAATCCTGTTTGCTTTAACATGTGGTATTAAATTCAACTCAGTTTATGAGGTAATGCAAGGTATGACGTACGTTTATGGTGCTTCTAACATCTCCAGCGAGACACTGTTAGCATTGTGTAAAATGTCTGTTTGTGATGGTATGTTATTGTTGCAATGGTTATTTGTTAGAAACACTGACCAAACCAGCAGCGAATACTTTTATCATTGTTGCTGGTGATTTGTGTTCTCTGTGTAGCATCTTACCTGTTTGTTTTTAAACACCGTTCAATAAGCAGTCTGCCTGATGTTCCTTTTTGATCCGTATAGTTGTGAAATACGTTATTCTTCACATGAGTCTGTTCTGCCTAGGGGAGCACAGTGAACATGAATATCATGGGATGGATGTACTCTAGAGTTCGAGATCTTCTGGGCTATACTGGTCCCAGTACTCTTGGGTTAACCCTCATGATAGGTCAGTAATATTTTAATTGATGTCATCTGCTATTTTAGGCTTCTGAATTTGAACAGCATGCATACATGTTAATGATTTCTTACTAATTTGAAAGTAGGGCAAATATATTTGAGACTAGGAAGAGCAATTCAAATACTGTTTCTATCAATGGCTAATATTCTTATGTAGAATGTGTGACTACTGCATCTGATAAAATGCTGTGTGAATTTTTTTTGTGGTTGCCAAATTCAAGTTTGTATCTCATGGAGATGAAACGTTTCACATGCTTTGGGTAAAAGACAGACTTGAATAATTTTCTGAAAGGCATCATGTCAAAGCTTGTGCGTAGTTGTCTGATGTATGTAAAAGTGAAATTTCAACTACTGTCGGATCCGCGTTCCTTTCCTCCAGAGCCATGGGTATTAAGGCCCTGGTGCTGGCAACAAGGCCCAGGTTTTGTTTCTGTTATTACAAGGTACAGATAAGGAGCCTGGCTGGGCCGAGGGGGAGTGGTGGTGGTGGTGTTTTAAATAAAATAAATGTGGCTACATGTTTGTACTCTATTTCAAGGCAGGTGTCTCTGGTGTGGCAGGTTTCAGCATTTACACCTTGTTCCTTGAGTTGTAAAGCTATTGAGTCTTATACTTAAGACAAGCCAGTGCTAAACTTAGTCTGTAGTAGATATGTAAACGTACGCTACACTAGCTGTGCTTAAAAGCCAGATTACTACTTGGCAATGCGACATGTTTAGTTGTTGTCTCTTCTTTCAGGTGGCGTAACATGTCTCTTTTCACTGACCTGTGCATTAATCCTTGCTTATCTGGACAGGAGGGCGCAGAAGCTTCTTTGTAAAGAGCAAGGGAAGACGGGTGAGTGGTGTGGCTGACCCTGCCTTGGGCTTCATTCTGACTTCAGTCTTTCATTCTGGAACAGACCCTTCCAGTTACTCTATGCGCTGTGTAGGTTTGCATTTTCTGTAATTCAGTGGCTGCCCCTTAACATCTTTTTCACAGTTACAGCTTTAATCGGAACTTTTAGTTCATTTTTATATCAATAGGAAGTTTTACAGTTTCAAACACCAGTGTACAGGCAGATGCAGTATCATTTGCTTTATTTATAAAGCATGTGGAGAGCCTCCCAGTTCACATCAATTTGATCTGTGCCATTACAACTGGTACCTTTTTTTTGTTGGAATTGGTCCTATTTCCGTTAATAGGTGTGGAAGAACATGCAGCTCTTCTCCATCAGTGTGTGATGTTTTGAGTTTTCCCTGTGGGAGAATTTAGACCGATTAAAAATAAACTAAATTTGAGATCCAAGTAAGAGCATATAACGTGAAGCCTCAGACCTGAATTTTGCTAGCTGATTAAACATTTCCTTGAAAAAGTGGTTTGTATTTAATTCTGCTGCATAATACTTTCAGAAGCTTTAGAGAACTTGTGCATCCAGCTTAACGTGGGAGAGACAATTTGTTCTTGACTTTGGCACTGTTGAGTTAGGACTTCTGTATTCTTAACCGAATCTCACTTTGTAAATTTTAAATGAGAGTAGATAAATGTCAGGAATATATGCTTTAGTAGTGACTTATGATCACCTTAATGTTTATTCACTGAATAAACATTATTCAGATACGCTTATGCTGACTGAAGCAATGTTGTCTCTTGCCCCACTCCAGGTGAAGTGATTAAGCTGACTGATGTGAAGGACTTCTCCTTGTCCTTGTGGCTTATATTTGTAATCTGTGTCTGTTACTATGTAGCGGTTTTTCCTTTCATTGGACTCGGAAAGTAAGTCAGTCTCACTTATGCAGCTATTCCTCTTGAATTTGCCCAGGGTTTAACTAGCTACTTGTAAAGGGAGAGGTGAAGTCTAGTATTTAATAATCCCGGATGGCTACGGAACCACTGGTTTCTCAGCGAGTCTGTGCTGTTGTTTGTCACTTCTTCTGTGGCATTGTTTGCTATACAAATTAAAATTACTCTTATAGTTTCCTTACGTGCCGAGCTTTGCGGGAAATACCGTTGGCTTGGTATGCCAACTCAGCTTGGCATAGGCTGAGTTGTCAGAACTCAAAAGCTTAATGCGTGTTCCACTTCCTGATTAAAACTTGATACAGACTTAAAGCATGGCGTGAGTTTTCGTGTAGAAAGCTGCGGACAGCTCTCACATTCAATTCCTTTCATACTCCAGCTGTTGACTGCTGGAGTGTCTGGTGGGGGCTTAAATGTACTTACAACTTTGGACTGGAACTCTCCTACTGTGCTGACTTTGGTATATATGAAGTTGAAACTTGAAGCATTCATATGTAGTTTTCCCTTTTGAACCACACGACCTGATCTAATAACTCAGTCAGATGGGTTCTGAATACACTTGGAATTAGAAGGAGATCTCTCGAGCTTAATGCATGTTTTACGTTGAGTGAGATGGAAAAGTCTGAGATGACTCAGAGAGACCTTACAGTCAGCAATGTAGATGCCTTTTTTTTTTTTTTGGCTCGTGCATGTATTCCAGAAATTCTCACTTTTGTCTCTTACTGTATGCTTACTGCTAATGTCTTATTGTCTGGTTACATGCTGGTTATGTACTTTGGATGTTTTCCCCAAAGTGTAATTTGAATAGTCCTTAGACAAAAATTTGTAGAGTCTGATAATAAGCTCCTAAATGCATTATAAATGAGGATCTGTGATAGCATGTTTACGTCAAAGCTATATAGGTATATTTAAGTGTTAACCTGTAAACTAGGTTGTTGTGTCTTTACTTTGTCTAGCTTAATTTTTCTTTCATGTCATACAAGTATTCATTTTTCTAAATCTGTTTTTTTAGGGTTTTCTTTATTGAGAAATTCAAATTCTCATCTCAAGAAGCAAGTGCAATTAACAGGTATATTGTGGTTGATTGTGCTACTGCTGTGTTCTAGGGGCTGTATGTATCTTTGGGTTCTGACCGTATTTGGTCATTTATATTTAAGTGGATGGATTTCACGTGGCCCAAGGAATAATTGGGAGGTGTGGGTATTTGTTTAAATAAAAACATCTTAGATGTTCCCATTGAGGAAAAGGAAAGAAAAGGCTCTGTCTGAAGGGTATTATTTTGGTATTCGGTGATTCCCTTCTGAGTGATAAAACAGTTTAATAGCAGCACTAAATGAACTAAATTTTCCTAAGTTGAAGATGAATTTGTGATGGAGCAAAAAACCAAAACAAATAAAACCCCAAAATAGCAAAACACTTGCTAGTATATGATTCCAAGAGTTTGGAGTATGTCACTCTTTTTCCTTGGATGCTGAATGTTTTCATGTCCTTGGACCTTTTGGGAATTTCGAGTTCTGGAGTCTATTGTTTGGGGGTGGGGGGCAGGGGGAGGGAGTGGGTTGTATGTTTTTTCTTATGGCCTCACAGGTAACAAGGGAATATGGTGTTTTGTCTGGAGACTTGTTTTGTGTAACACCTAGAGCTATCCATGGCTAGATAGTGTTCAGTTCTTTTATTTTTATTCTCTTGTAGTATCGTGTATATCATATCGGCACCCATGTCCCCGGTCTTTGGACTCCTGGTGGATAAAGTTGGAAAGAATATCATCTGGGTTTTATGTGCTGTAATAACTACACTTGCTTCTCACATTATGTTGGCTTTTACTTTCTGGAACCCCTGGATAGCAATGGTAACTAATTCTCTGAGACTTATAGCTAAACATGATAAAATAAGAAATGGTATTGATTATTAATTATTCTGCATAAGTTGCCATTGTCTTCTGGCTGGTTAGGTAGTTGTCAAAACCTGTTTTCATGTCCCTGACTTTAAGAAGGATTTACTATGTGAAACTGAGTTTAAAACTGAAGACGGTGAGAAAGCAAAGAATGCATAATACAGGCAAAACTAACGTGAGCTGTCTGTGGCCTAAAGATAATGCTTCAGGTTTTGCTGTTTGTGGAGGGAGGCAGTAGTTATGTACGTGTGTTTTGAAGTGGAAAGTACTGGCTGCTGCAGCCTGTAGCAGTAATTCTATAGTTGTTTAGTGCAAAAGGGTGTTCATCTTCGTAGGAAGGATGGGATTAGACCAGAGGGCTGTATGGAGTGGCAATTCCTTGTTCCTTCAGAGGTGGCCTCAACTTGTCATGGTATCTGTGGTTTGCTGGTGCTCTGTTGCAGAGGTCTGCTCTTGTGCTTCATGGACGCTCCTTACGCTAGCTATTGCTAGATTACTGTGCTAGGTGCTCCCTTTTCTCCTAAAACAACTTCTTTTGGTGTAGTTCTGAAGCTTATTACTATCACTTGAACAATCTCTAATGTGCCGTATTGGGTAGTAGTAAATGTCAATGAAAATCTTTGTTATCGGTTTCCCTTTTTAGGGCAGATTCCTTGAAAAATTGCTCTTGAACTAAGGTTTACAGGCTTAAACATGGCGCTCACCAGCGTATCAGTGTTAAAAAACAGGATCCTTGTTTTTCAGGTATTTTCCTAGTGACAAGTTGCAGCATTGATCTTTTTCTCTGGGTATTCAATTCAAGCTCTTCACTTAATGCTAATTAGATAGGGCCATTCCTGGAAAAAGTTCGTTCTCCTTCTAAATATGCATCTGTGCGTATTTATTTGGAATGATATTGCAAAAAGTGTTACTTTAGCTGTGTTTTTTTTTCCTCTTTTGGGAAAAGGGGAAAATCAAAATATTAATTTATTAGAACTTTACAGCAAAAATGCATCTTGTCTAACATCTGTTTACTTGCTTTTATTTCACCAGTGTTTGCTGGGAGTGGCTTACTCATTGCTTGCCTGCGCCCTGTGGCCCATGGTGGCCTTTGTTGTTCCAGAACACCAGCTGGGAACTGCTTATGGCTTGTAAGTTCTTAAATCTGTCTGTCTGTGTTGCTCTGCAGTGACTGTGTCCTGATACTATTGAACCACTGAATAGCAAGCAGTTAATGGTTACTAATTCCTCCAAGTCCAGTCTAGCAGGAAGTCCCATGTAGTTTCAGGATGTGTGTGTGTGTGGTGGATGCACAGAAGCTTCTGCAAAAACGTGTGGTCATGACTCTGTCACATGTCATAACAAATGGGGGGAAGTTAATCTCGTCGTTTGTTCAGTGCCGCTAATGATGTTTTCTTTAAAAATAAATTTCTACACAGTGGTAATCCTTTGTTTATGTGTTAGTATGCAGTCTATCCAGAATCTTGGTCTAGCAATTATTGCTATAGCAGCTGGGATGATTCTGGACACAAGAGGATACTTGTTTCTTGAAGTCTTCTTCAGTGCTTGTGTTTGCTGTAAGTACTAAAAACATTCAAAATGGATTCTGTACATTCAGAAAGCTTTATTAGGCTTTTTTCCTGTAAAACAGTAATAACTCCTTTCTTACAGTTAGATAGAGGTTTCAACCGGGGCAATGTTGAAAGTAACTCAAACCTGGTGAAGTGTTTTGTGGTTTTCTTGAAGTGATTTAGTGTAAGTAGTTTCAGTGTTTTGAAAAAATATGAAGAGTGAGTAAAAGGGTGGGTGAATGATACTCTTAAAGGCTATGTTTACAAGGGCTGTTATTGATATAACTAAAATAACCTTTTCTGAGTTACTGTGCTACTTATGAGCAAGTGGAATTTTCAAAAGCAATTAAGAGATGCTGCTCGCAAAAATCTCCCTTCAGTTACAACTATCATGAAAAATCTTTGTCGTATGTTAAAGCTGCTGTTCTGTCGCTGTTGGGAATTTCTCAGCTAAAACAGTTCCTTTTTTTTTTTTTTTTTTTTTTTAGTGTCACTAATAGCTGTGGTCATGCTGTATTTTGTGAATCACCTCACAGGTAAGTAAGTGTTTTCAGTTTCTCTTGATATATTTTTTTTAATCATAATTCTTGAAATTATCAAGCTGAACTGTTCACAGGTGGTGGTGTACGGTCCTGTGGCAGGTGCTATAGCTCACGGCTTTGGTACCAGGAGCATCTCTTGATGAGCCCTTGTCCTTGTAATATCGCTTTTGTAGGTGCTGCAGTGTGTAATTCCCTGAACCTTGCTGTGACGTTAAATCTCATCAGCAGGGCAGTGATACCTGTTCTTTTAGATGACCTGAATAAATGTGTGGCATATTCTGCAGCTCTTTCTAAGCTGTGTCTCAAACTTGACTGCACATGTATCTGCAAATATAAAAACTTAATTCTGTAGACTTTCCTTCAAATAGCAGTGTTCTTTCTCAACTGTTTTTTTGAAGCAGTAACTACTTAAAGGTGTGGAAGGGATATTAATTTGTTTCTTTCAAAGTTGTTTCCTCTTTCTTTAGTTTTATGGGGTGTTATGGTGGGTTGTAGAGAAACTTCATTGTTACTCAATAGAAAACTGGATCAGGCTTGAGAGCTTAATTTGGGTCCTGATTTTGCTTGCTCGGATGATTATGAATACATTGCTCTTTCTCTTTACCTCAGTTTCTGCTTTCGTAAAATGACTACGCCTTTGTCAAGTGCACTGACAACTTCTGTAGTGAGGTGCGATACTGTAACCGGTTCTTTTTTAAAGATTCCAACGTACAAACCGGAGCCCACACAAATGAGGGGGGGGGGGAAAGGGTTAAGTCTGCTTTATTGTGAAGGCTTGCTACAGAAAAAAACCCCAGTGAATTCAGCTTTATGGCGAAGCCTTGCTAACCCGTTCCCAATTGTCCCAAAAGTTACTTCAGAGAGTCTTACCACCCCGTAGATTGTAGTAGCACCACTGAGCAGCAGGATAACGAGGAGCTGCATCAGTACGGCAGAGGAAGGGAAGGCACAGCGTGGTCAGGGTGTCCCCTGTATCTTCAAAGTGCACTCATGTCTCTCTCTCTCTCTCTCTCTCCCCGGCCTGAAACAGCCCCTGTATATCCTGCACCAGATTGAGTGGAAAAGTACAGGCTAGAGTTGCTGCACGCGTGGCCAGCGCATGCAGTGAGCCTTACCGGAATTTACCAGACTCATGATCCAGCTTTGCTAACAGCGGCTGCCTGATACCTGACTACACTGTTGTACTCCCTTCTTGTTATCTTCTTCTCCGAAGGTCAGGTTCTCATGGATACACACGTAGTTTTTTGCAGCAACAGTACTGAGGTCCTTTTTCTCAGCACTGGGTTTGGTTCAAACCCAGTTCAGTATACTGGGTTTGATTCAACTAGGAATTTTCCATCGTGCCTCACTGGGACCATCCTCTATTATCCCTAACACAGATACCAAAGATATAATGCAAAAAGACCAATTTTAAAAGTTTCAAAGTGTGTATTACTTCTGTTGCAGGTGGTGATCTCAACTGGTCTGCAAAGAAAAGGGAAAAACTGCAAAAAGTAGCTGCAAATGAGTAAGTATAAAGAACAGCGTCCTTATGAAATGTTTAACCTGAAATAATTAAGTAGGGTACAGTCTGAAGTCAATCTCTCGTAGCTCTGACACTTTTATTGAATGTTATTTTCCTTCTTACCAGTTAGTAGTAGGATTTCGTATTCCTGCCTCCTGTGGATAAATAATTAGAGGAAATAGCCATTAACCAGGTGTCTTTTTCTGGCATTTTTCCGTGCTATTTTTCTTTATTTCAGTAGCCTTCCAACTAAGCAGAACTGAAGTGTGTTTAAAAAGTGTTATATCGCTTATTTGAAAGTGCGCTTCATTTATATGAAGCGTTTATATGGTGCGTACCTGACCCAGTCAGCAGCAAACATTACCTGGGTTTAATGTCAGGTAATGCATGGACCAGTCTTTTTAAGTGTCATTAAAAGCTACATCTCTCTTCAGAAGAAACTACACTCCAGTCACTTCCCCTTCAGTTCCAGCTTGCTGCTCTTGCAGTCTTATTTAGAAGTCTTAATTCAGCTTGTCTCTGAAAACTGTGGCTTGAGTTTAAATTGCAGTGCTAATGTGAAACTCAGTTTGTGGTCAGATCTGTGTCATTAATGTTACTGATTACAGTGAAGAGTTTCCATTTTTTAGAAAGCAGATGGGGCAGGGGTATTTCAAGAAATTGGAATCCACTTCCTTTAAAAGGAAATGGAGTACTTGAGGTGAGCTTAGGGCAGAAGCTATTGAAATAAGCAAATTTTGATAGTTCAATTAAGCAAACTTCATTCTGTGGGAGACTTACATCCTGCTTGCCTCTCTACAGAAAATAAGGACAGTGACACTCTTCAGAATAGTAACTTAAAAAATTCTCTTCCTTGGTCTTGACAAAACATTGGTGCCAAGTTAAGGGTCCATTGCTGTGCATAGCCCTAACAGCTGGAATCAGGTACTCTTGCTTTTTAGGAGTGTTTTTTGAGCAAATGTGAAGGTATCAGTCACCTGCTGTTGGGACATCCCAAGTTCTAGGGCACTGGATTTATCCTGTCTGCAGAGCAGAAATCTTACTTGCTTTTTTGTTTGCTATCTGAGAATGCTAAATGAGGCATAAAGCTCTCGGTGGGTATGGAATGCTGTACGAGAGAGTCAAACACTGGGTTAGTCTTACAGCTTTCAAAATAGTTGCCTCATACTGGTGGAAGAGGGAAGAAAAAGCACTGTATGGCAAAGTCCATCAAGAGATGTCACCTAAAGACAAAACGAAAGACGCTTCCACTCCGGCTTCTCTGTTAGCTTCTCTGTAGCTCTGTTCTCTGTAGCTTCCCTACTTAAATGTGTAGAGAAAATGCTTTTTTTTAAGTAGACGTAATGTAAAGTCTGTCCGTCAGACTGAGTTTGGGCAGCTTAGTTTGTCCTGATGACCTTGTTGAAGATGCTTCTTCCAGTAGTGTCTCAGCACCCAAAAAATTGTGTTACCTTTTCCTAGTTTTAGTTAGTGCTGAGAGGCTTGAAAATGTGTGCCTTGGAGAATGTAATATCAATGGGGATGAAGTCTTGGCTAATCTATTGTTTTATTATATTTAAAGGAAATGTTTAATTTGCTTAAGGGTAGAACAAGTCTAAGAAATTTTGTTTTGGTGAGATCGTGATTGAGAACTGTTGGAGAGGGCAGAATGTACGCATTTCACGACTCTAGTCATAGTTTAACACCTGTCATGTGTAAGAGTAAGTCAATATGCAGCAAGTCACAGCTTTCAAGACAACATCTGTAGAATTCAAGCCGCATGTGAACAACACGGCATTTTCCTTTTGAAATGCTTTCTGTTCTGACCTAATTCAGCTCAGCGAGTCTCTTCAGATCTTGAAGTTCATTTGCCTATAATGTTGTCGGAATTCTTTACTTTTTAATAGGTAACTGTATTTCGCCTGCAGATATCATACATCTCGCAGCATATATATAAATTAATTCCAGATAAATACTTTGCTAACAAGACATCTCATATAAATGGGCTTTATGGGCTTCTGTGAAACTGGACTGTGTAACTGTTGGTATGATGATAATTAAGTTATTCTCAAAAAAACCCACCAAACACCTGTCAACAAGGTCTAGTCAAGTGACTTGCAGGGTTTAACATGGTTTAGTTTCTTGTCCTAATTTGTGGGCTTTTTACACGTTGGTCTTGAGGAAAGCTCAAGGAAACTAAAACCTCACCAGCCCTGATGAGCATGCTACCTTACTTGTGATAAGCATCATTCTCAGCCGTAAGCAATACAAACGCAACAAAAAAATCCTTCACCTTGTACCCAGGAGCAAAGGAATTCTGTGTCCAAATAGAGCTGCTTTTCAATCAGCCTGGCCCATGTGGGATGTGTGTGACACTTCCAGTATTTACTGTGAAAGGTGGCTTTGTATTGGTGTATGCTGTGGGATGTAGTGTCTTAGAACAATATTTTCAGTAATTTTTATTACAATGTTTCTTGCAGAAAAGAAATTTGAATAGCAAATATCATCCAGAAGTGGGGAGCATTTGATCAGCATCATGTCAACTCGAAGAATTGTAGTGTTTAGTTTGGTGGTCAGCACTGGACAGTAGTTCTTTGGAAAAGAAACTAACATGCTGGGATTTACAGTAAATGGCTAAATTTTATGCTTTGTAACCAGTTTTAAGTAATGCTAAATCATCTTTTCATTTGAACAGAGTGGGTTTACAGGGTTTTGCACTGTGTTTAAGCTTTGCCACTGGAGAGGGTACCCTGCAACCCAAAGCAAACACGTTCATCTTGAGATCAAGATTAGTCTAAAGTGTCTTTGTGTGCAGCGCTACCGTTTTGGTGGGGGTGGAGATTTCTTAACGTAACGGCATTTTATGTTCTGTAAGGAGGCTCATTGCTTTACAGAGCTTAGAAACGGGTCACTGTTATTACCTTTGTCACACTCTTAATGCAAACCACTGTCTTAAACTAAGTGTATTTAGAGCTCTCTTGGGTCCTGTTTGAGACTTACGTGGAAAATGAGCGACAGCGCTCTGGTCAAATATTGACTCTTTTGTAGGAGACTGCTATTAATTCTGAAGACTGCTGAGCAGTCTTTTATTTGCATTTTTGACGACTGATTATTTTGTATTGTAATCTTTATTTTAAGGAGTGAAAGCTTGTTTAATAAAGAGATAGTAAAAACTGTTACAAAAGCTCACTGAGCATGTTGTAATCTGTGAAAATCAAAAGGTTTATCTTTCTACCGAAGTCTTGCAATCTAAATAAAAGGAAACTGCAGAAAACAGCCTCACTCTTTCTTTACACTGAATTAGAGTAATCCATACGCATCTCGTAGTCTCTTTTAATCTCATATCCTGTATTCATCTATAAACATTACAACCTTCTAGTTATTAAAAATAGAACTTGTGTGCGTACGCAAGATAAAGTTGCTTGGGTTTGCACTCCTCAGTGCAAATATCTTAAACCAATTTTCTTTTCCAGAGTGGAAGAACAAGAGAGACTCAGACGTCAAAATGAAGATGACTTGGCTAAATTACAGCCAAAAGCTGATGACTTTAGTTTAAGGAATAAATACCTCTCCAGACTAGGCGCTCAGGTATTAATAACAAAGTAGAGGTATTAATAATGAACACTAGAACAATGAGACGTTTATTTTAAGAACTTGGCTTATTGTTTCAAATAGCTGGCAAATCAACCTCTGATTAAAATGCTAAATGCATGCTTGTTCCCAGAAATGAAGTCTCACCAATGGTAATTAGAAATCTAATGAAGAAAATGAATCAATGGCTGGCGGATGAAATAAGTTGAGGAGCAGGCTTCTTATGATGCATGATTTTTTTTAATTTTATTTTTTTTGCAGCTACCAGATAATTACTCTTCCTATTTATCGACAATGGTACACAGAAGCGTGTTGAAATAGCATCTTGCCCCGCTTGCAAATGCAGAAACACATTGAAGTTCCTGGTACACAAAACTTTGCTTCCAGTACTGAGAAGTACCACAGCGAAAGCAGAGTGATGCACCATACTTTTCCGCAAGCATAGATCCTATTTTAAAAATACTTGGCTTAAGCTTCCCCTCCGCACCGTGGGTAAATAACACAGATACCAAGGAAGGACCACTGGCTGTTTATTTGGCCCCTTGAGCTATGTACTACACCCTCCTGTCTAAAATACTCAGTGAGTAGCTCGAGTCGATAGCTAAGACTTGATCTCTTCAACGATGTCTGAAATGTGAAAGCTTTTGTTTCAATAATCAAATTGCTGTGAAATGAGCCTTGGGGTAGGTATGGGTTATTTAGCTTCTCAGGTTGAACAACTCGGTTACCATGTCGGAAATGGTCTGTTCCATTTTTTCTTATAGAAAAATGTAAGGAAAGGCTACCTTTTTATTTTGGTCCTAGCAAATATTTCAGAGGAAACCAAACTATACAACAATCAGTGTTACCGTTCAAAAAGTGCCAGCCCTGGAATTTAATCCCGGGTCGCAGGCTTAGCAATAAACCTCATGTAAGTCCTGATTAATGTGAAAATTGATGTATTTTTAAGAAACTGTGAGTAAAAATGATGAAAAGCATTAAATGCAAGAACTGAAGTTTGGCGTTCAGTGGAAAAATGTTCGATTTCATAATGAAACTCAAAGCTTTTCCATAATTTCAGTGGAAGCGGAATTTTCAGTGGAAGGCTTGTTGCTGAATAGCTAGCTACTAGCAACTCCCGTGGAGTGCTTTTTCCTTCGTTTCTGTCAATGATAAAGGCTCACTTACTTAGGTAATTGGACAAACTATTCCTAAACTAAGCTAATCTTATTTTAAAAAGCAAGAGCATCTGGCTTTTTGGAGCTGCTGTGCAAGTAGAGATTAAGGCACACAGGGGTGAGTGAGCTTTCCTTGGCTGCCTTCAGGGAGTCCTTGTGTGCCACAAAATGCTTAAGAGCCTTTGACGAATTGCTTGATGGCAGAGAAAGTAGTTTGTTATAATAAAAGTATTACATTATACCTGTAACATGGGGTTTTTTGCCTACTATAATTTAAGCAGACCTTCTGGAACTCATGATCTTAAGGTCTTTTTCTTTAAAGATACTTTTCAGTGGAGATTTTTTTTTGTCTTCATGAAAGACTAAGCCAGGACTATTTTGGTTAATAGTTCTGTATTCTGAAGAACAATTTAGGAAAATGAAGTGGCAGGTTGTGAACTGTGCTGGGATGTGGTACCCTGAGCTGTCATAATTTTTATCGTTCCTTTCTATGCTTCCTTTGAGAATCAAACACTATCAGCTCTGAGACTGGTTGATGCAAGATGGTTTATTTTTCCTTGTAGACTTGTGCATTCTGGGTCTTTTTTTTTTTTTTTTTTTTAATAAAAGCTTTAAATGGATATTGGCACATGTATTTTTCTTACCTGACTTCTTAGTGATGCGTTGTTGCCCTTGGTGGTGGTTGTTGCGTTTGGGTTTTTTTTTTTTTTTAAAGAAGCATGACTTCTGCTTTCCCCTGAGAAATACGTAGAGTTTCTGGGGAAGTATATCTTTGAGGATCCAAAGGCAAAGTTTTCCCCAGTTCCCCGCACTGATGGGTTGATGCATTTTTCTTTCTTGCGGAGGGAGGGAGTTAGATTCTTGCTCTTCTGTTGCTCTTCATCTCCTTCAGCTAGCTGCTTCTCCTAATTCTGATGTGTTGTGCTTGTGGATAACTCCTCTGCTGTTACCTGCGGGTCAGCGTTTCACATGTGACATGACAGACAGTAACTGTGAACTTAATGTCTTGTTGAAACTTTATTTTCAGTTCCTAAATTCCCTGTACCCTTGTGCATCTTGCTAAAGTACTGTGGTGGACTTCTGTAAATGATGTAACTTCCCGCGTCAGCTCAATTCCAAACGCCCTGGCCTTTCCTTTCTGAGGGATTTCAGCCCCTTGATTTCCTTTACCTCCATTTTTCATTTGTGGATGTGCAGCATAGGAGCCATCTGGCTTTTGTTGCCTTATCCCCCGATAAATTTCTGATAGGATAGAGCCACCTTCTTCCTATTGCCAGCCTTTTTAGTCTCACTGCTGTGTTTGTGCTTCAGACTTTCAACACGTGCTTCATAGGTTCACGTCAATCGTCAAGAGGAAAATGGATTTTTCTTTTTTTTTTTTTTTTTTTTTTTTTAATTCTGAAATGCGGTTTCTCTTTGATAGTGAAAATCTGGTTGTGATCATTGTGGGAGGGCTACGGCCAGCAGCTACAGCAGCGAGCGGGCTGCCCGCCTTGGCTGGGGAGGGGCTGTTCCTTGGCAGTATTTGTGCGAGTCCTGTTTGCAATGAATTTGGAATGGCTTGAGCTGTAAGCTGCTTATCTTTGTAAGACTGCCTTTTTCCCCGTGCGAAGCTTCCCTTAACGGCTTCTAACCCACAAGCCAAAGAAGTTGTTGGTACTTTTTTTTTAAAATACAGAGTTTCTGGGTTGGGCTCTGCTGCTGGACTGCAGTGGTCTGGCTAAATTCTGCTAGCGGATATGCTCGCTTGCCTGGAGCGGTTTACAGAAGAGTTAGTAAATATGGTAGCAAGCGGTGGTTCAACATGGTATTTTATCAAATTTATCTGGGCAAATTTCTGAGGGAGGTGTAACTTAGGAAGAATACAAATAGTGTTACCCATCTGTATTACTTCTGCTGCTCATGTGGGGTACCCCCAGGCATGGGGGACACCCAGAGCTGCTGTGGCTTTTGGGTGGTTCTGTTCCTTTCTGTTGGGTGGGGTGTTTGTGGTTCTTTGATGTGTTGTTTCTTTTTTCTTTCTCCTTTTCATGTCTTTCCTTCAAGGAATCATTGCTGGATGTTTCAATAGGCTTTCTCATTAAAAAATTTAGTTTAGTCCACCGAGTATGTTAACCACTGTAGCTGCTCTCTTGTTACTTTTCCTGTTGTGCAGATGGTCAAGCAAAGAGGCAAAGCGGAGCTGTTGAAAATGAGCCGCATCTGAGTAAGGTGAAAATCTCTGTTCCTAATATGTTCACGCTGTGTTCTGTCGGACGGGGCAGATGTGCATTGGCGTGAATGGGAAGCCAGAAAGCCCTAGACTTAAGTACACACAGCATGCTTTCATGCAGACTTCTTCAAAAGGAAATGTTTAAAGCATAGAAATACTCTCTAAATATTTAAACTTCCTATGCATATGAATCATGAAGTATCTTTTTCAAACATTCAGTAATGGAGTGGCTGCCCAAGTGACCCTGCGGTGCTCCGCATCTCATGGTGTTCTCCAAGTATGTATGCAATTGTTTTTGCACATTTGAAATTTTTTCATAAATACTGGTCACTAGGAACATCATTTGTGCCATAAAGATAGTACTTATCAACAAGCTTTTTATCCTCCAGGAAATTTTGTAACAGTGACAGTAGTGAACTCTTCCTCATCCTGAACGCTCCAAGCAGCCTGTCTTTGAGGTGGCCGCAGAGCAAGCCAGCAGGAACGGTTTTGTTTGTCATTACCCGTGAGGGACTGTGCTGAAACCAGCTCGCGTGGCCCCGCGAAACAGCTGTCAGAAGTGGTGGATTTCAGTTGTTACCAACCTCTGCTGAATTTGAATCAACAGATTGGGAAGCCAAGCTGCTCTGTCTCGTTGCCAAGCCTCCGTCTGCTGAACGTTAGAGAAAGAAATAGCAGCAGCCTTGCCTGGCTGGGCGGCTTCATCTGGATTCCCTGGTTGAGTTTGCCCGTGTTACTGTGGTTACACCAACCATGCTCAGGTGGGGACAAAGCAAATGCACTTCTGCCCAGAGTTCCGATGGACGTGATCTGGCACATCTGAAGTAAAGGGTTTGTTTTATTTAAATAACAAAAAAAATGTTCGTAAAAATAAAAAAAAAGTCAAAGTAGTTCTCTCTGTTTCGTCTGGGCTCTGGCTTGTGTCAGCATGTGTAAAATTGGATAGCTGAAGCAGTTACTGTGTCCTGGCCATCTGGTCTGCCCTTCTGAGGGAAGCTGCCACTGCTGTTGCAGAGATGACTTGAAAAACATTTTTATTTTTATCTTTAATTTTGAGTTGTTTTTTTTTGCCAAATTCCTTAGAGTTGTGTATTACGAAGAGGTTATGAACAAACGGGACCCGGTTTCTTGGCTTTTCCTAAGCTCGCTTTCTCCCGCCCTGTCTCTGCTGCTTCTTAGGCGTATACTGTCACTGCTTTTCTACTTTTTCTCTTTTTTCATTCTGATGCTTATGTGGATGCAGTCAGTCAGTGTCGCAGCTAGATCATTTGTTGTCAGCCTCTAAAACAATTCCTCTTATTCTTGTAGTTTTTTCTAGGTCTCGTATGGCTGGCAGCTCCTGAATAATTGCTGCTCCCAGTTGGCTTGAACGAAGGTGTGCGACTCTAGTGTGGGCAGCAATGGGTCTGCAGTTGTCTGTAGCTCAAATATGGGTTTGGAAGCAATTAGCACTTTCTAAGAACATCTCAAATTGTATTTCTGTTATGGCACTTGCTGAGGTCCTTATCAGGTTCTTGCACATTAAGTTTTGTACAGATAGTCAAAGCTTGTTCGTATCCCGTAGTGCCCACAGCATTTAAACAAAATGTAATGGGGTTTGACATTGTGGGAGGGAAGAAATCAGAAGCTCTTCATTCCTCTGAGCACCAGGTTAGCTATTTTATTGAGCTGCCTTTGCAGAGAGAACAGAAGGTTTCTGAGCCAGACCTTTGCCGCAGTGACAGTGAATGTGCCGTAGGTGTGGCGTTAAGATGTGACCATACGGACAGTGTGTTCACATTTTTAATTGCCTTATGCTAGGCAAACCGGTGCTTCTTGGCTAGTGAACTCCCCGAAAACTTTGGCGGCTGCTGCTGTTGTGATCTGCATCTGAAGGTGCTGTGGAGAATCACTCTGTTACCTTTTCTGAAATATGCTACACTAAGGTAAAGGCCTCTCTTCGTAGCGCATTCAGTGTGAATATTCCTGGCTAGCAGCAGAAGGGACTGCTGCCCTTTAGCCAAGGTGCTGCTGTGATGGACCCCACCAAGGCAGCAGTAGCTAGGTGGTAATTGGCCTTCAAGTAGCTTTTTGAAGTACACTCATAGCATTTTAAAAATTCGTTACCTAACTAATGGCTGGAGATGACTGCTTACCTCTGCTCAGGTGTCTTCCTCAGTTATTCACTATGATTTTTCTTTACAGCCCTCTTCACAACTAGAAATGATGTATATGCCTTTTGGAAAAGGTGCATTTCAACTTTATTTAGTCACAACTCGCACAGGAGACGATGGCAACTTGCCCCTCAGTCCTTCATAAAAATACTTCCTATCTTCACCCAAATTTGTCCTCACTGCAGTTTGCCCTCACTCTGAGAGGGTTGTAATTGTACTTTTTTTATTGTTGTTGTTGTGCAGGTGAGTTTTATGGCTCTTCTCCAAGCCTCAGACCCAGTGAAGGGGAACAAATCTGCAGGAACGTACTTTCTTGGCAAGGGGCAAGTCTTGCTGGGGCATCTGTCCCCTCTGTGTTGATGGCAGGCCTGGCAACAGGACCTGCTTTGGGCAGCCTGAGCTCTAAGGTGAGCCTGGCTCTGTTAGTTTGACCAGAAAGAAAGTAGAGGGAGGGTTTTCATGCAGCTGTTGAGGTCACCAGTGACCTCCAGATCTTGTAAAGCAAACTCCAGCGCTGTAGGAGTTGGCGCTCAGCTACCTGGTACACGTGAATGAAGAGGTGAATGCCGTGGGTGATGTGAAATGGCAGTGAACAGACAGCAAAAATCCCACAGAACAAGGAGAACGATTCGGATCGACTTGGCTGGGGCGGCACTACTGGTGGGGTTGGTGTCTCCAGTGTGTTGGGTGAGACTTCTGATCATCAGACAATAGCAGACTAAAGTGATGAGGAAAGGAAAGAGGAAACCAGATGCTGTAGGGGAAAATAGCTGCTGAGGTTCTCAGGGCTCGTCATGTCATAGCAGATGATGTGGTTATTGATACTGCTGGTGTGAGCATAGATGGAGGTGGGCAGCAGCTGCAGGAACACCGGCGCCCAAGACGCAGCCGCGCTGGGTCCAGCAGGGTAGGAAGCTGATGGGGTAGCAAACGTCTAGAAAGCGGTGGATGCTGATGCAAGTCAGCAGCAGGAGGCTGCCGTACAGGTTGGTGTAAAACAAGAAAAATACCCATTTGCAGAGCAGCTCTCCAAAAGGCCACGTGTCCTGCAGGATGTAGTGGATGAGCAAGGGCAAAGAGAAGAGGCAGAGCAGGTCTGTCACAGCCAGGTTCACCAGGTAGATAGTGGTGCAGGTTCAGTCCTTGGTGTGGGAGCAGCTAGGCCACAGTGTGGCTCCCTTGAGGAGCAGCCCCAGCATGAAGACGGAGCTGTAAGTGGGGGTAACAAGATGTGTTTAGAGCCTTCCCCGAGAAGGCACAAAGCCTTCCCGGAGGGGCTGTTCTCCATTTCCTTCAGCCCCTCCATTGCTGGGTGCAGCTTTAGGCACCATGCACCGCTCTTCTATTGCTTTAAAGCTGCCAGAAATAGAAACACCAACACCCAACACTCATTTGTCGCTCTTGTCTCTTGCTACCTCAAAGAAATCTGTAAAATCCCAATTAAAGCACGCACCATTCTCTGAAGAGACAAAACTGTGATGGAAATGGTGCATCAGTGTTATCACTTGAATTCAACCAAAGCAGTGACTGCTGCAAACGCTTGGTGATACATCCTTGGGGACCAGCATGGCATTGCAAGGGCAGTAAAATGACGTTTATTGCAAATGTGGGCTCTGCCACATGCTGAAATTCCTCTGAGCTTCAGATACTTTACGGGGATAGCGGAGGGAAGGGCTCAAGCAAGAGTGCATTTTGCAAGAGGCGGTGCCTGAGACTGCCGGTAGTTTGGCAGTGCACGCAGGTCGTTTGAGAAGAGGTGAATTTACAGCTTGCCCACGGCAGCAACAAGCAAAGAAGCCTCAAGGGTAGCCGCAAGCAGCTTCACTCGCGGGGGTGGAAGCAGAGCCAAGCTGGGCAGGCTGGGGAAGGGTTTGCTCAAAATGTGTGGTCATTGCAATCTGAGAAAATATAAATGTCGTTCCTCCTTTCCCAAAGGAGCGGGAAAGAGGCATTTTTCTGCTTTCTGGTATCCTCTTAGTCCCATTTAGAAAATATTAATGTAATTTGTATAGACTAGATTTCTTTTTTTTGAAGTTTGTACCCAATATACCTCCTGAATTTCCCGGAAAAGGAAGGGAACCAGGAGGGCTTTGTTAGCAAGCACCCTGTTCTAAAGAGGGCAAGGATCAAACCGAGAAATGACTGAATGTCTCTTTGTTCTTAATTTTGGGGAAAGCTTGGTAACTTCTGCCTGTGGTCACCTGAGCCAGAACTGTTGAAGAGTTTTCTCCTGGCAGGAATGATCACGTGCGTGTTCTGGTGAGCCTCCCTGATTTTTATCTATCTAGGATGCTTGTTTTACGCTCTCACATCAGGCCCTATTTGGGTTTGCCTTCTGTTGTAAATCACAGCATGACCCCCTTGGAGCGTCTCTGTCTGAGCTGTGGGCTCCTGGGTCGTTCCATCGCTCCTGAGACCCTCCCTTGCCATGGTCCTGCGGCGAATCCAGCCATGGAGGGTTCTGGCTGGCTCCTCTCTGCCTGGTCAGTGTCCTTATTGCAAAACCCCTCCAGGCACGCATCAGCCCCTGAGTTATGGAAAAGGGCTTTAGCCCACACTAGGTAGTGATGTAAATAACTTGCATATCTTAAAAGCGGTAAGTTACTGCTTGGCTTTTGAACTACTCTACCCATTTCTTCATCATCTGCTTTGCGTAACTTGAGCAGCAAACTTTTACTCGCATGTCTCTTCATGTTTTGATCCTTTGAAAAACACTTTTGTGTGATCAGGAAGGGATGTTCGTGGTATTATCAGGGAGCGAGTGGCCGGGGTTGCTGAGGGCTGCTCACCCTCCAAGGTAGGGGAGATGGGTCTGGACTGGTGGATGAAATAAGGAGGAAGAGGAGAGAAGTGTGGTTTATCCCAACAAATGCTCCTGGTTTTTGGGTTATCTGTCACTAGAGGTCAGTACTGCAACATTACTATACAAGAAATGTGTTCTGTAATGGGACAGAAAGTCTGATTTCAAGGCTGCAACTGCTGTCGTTCATTTCTGTCACTTATTTACATGACTCTGGAGGTTCGTTGCCAAAGACAAATATTAATATCAACAGTCTTCAGCAGGAAGAGGTCACTTTTATTTTTTTTCATGCAAGTAAAACACAGTAGGGTAATATAGTGACCAAACTTGGCATTTTTTAAATCTGAGTCACAGAATGGTTGAGGTTGGAAGGGACCTCTGGAGATCACCTAGTCCTGCTCAAGCAGTCATAAATTTGTATGTCTCATTTTCTGAAGTGGTGGCCCATTTGTGTCCCCTGCCAGCTGCCCAAGGCTGCCGTGGTTTGCTGCTCAGACTCTCCCACTTCCCATGTCGCTGACAAAGATGTTAAACGGCAGGAATGCACCAACCCCAACTGGAGCTGTTGACTGGCAGCATTGGCATCCTCAGCAAAAATCCTTTTGACCCCAATTGGTTGCGTTTTGTGAAGCCTGAAGTCGCATAAAGTGATGTAGGTTTAAACTCCAGCTGGAGCGATCCCTGCTGTCATCAGTTATATGTGTGAAGCAAAGTTATTTAAAACAACTCTCTCAAAAAAAAATCCAGCCCTCTGGATTGGATGGAAAAGGAAGGAGTTGTCAAAAGAATCCTCTAATTTTGCAGTCTAAGACCTAAATCGTGTCCTCCATAGAGAAGCGTTATGCGTGCTCAGTGGTTTCTTACATAGCTCTGTGTGTGTGTTCAGGCACAGGGAGCGTTGCTGACCCCTTTCATGATCAGGGCTTGGTGTTGCCATCACAAAACCCTCTTGTTTTCTGCAGTTTCACTTCTATCAAGAGCTGCTTCTGTCGGTACAGTCTTGGTGGGTTGGAGCAGGATAGAGAAGTTTCTGATGCATGGAGTCTTGATCCAACCAGGTAGTTATGTTCCCCAAAACCCATCAGTTCTCTTAAATTGGTTTCCAAGGTGGGTAAATTCTTAGTCTTCTCCGTTTCCTTGGGGGTGATTTGGTCCATGTTGCTTAGGCTGCTGGTGCGGGAATAGTTTGTTTTGGAGACCGGTACATTATTCAGTGTGATACTGACCACTTTTGGGGTGCAGCTTTATCTGATCCGGATGGAAAGCTGCCACCGGAGAGGTTTCACATGGGTCCTGCAACTGGACCTAACCTTTAGAGGAAAGCCTAACCATCCGTCCTAAGGTGTCCGTGGAATTAGGGCTGAAATCTCTTTGTTCTGCAAGCAAAAGGTGGGGCCTTCCAGCAAACAGAAGGAAGGAAATAGTTCCTGTTCTGCTTCCTCTCAACGAGCAAATTTTACTGTTTCTGGTATTTTTATAGAGCATCTGTGGATCTGCGAGCATCAGGCTGTTCCTCAAATTATTAAAATCTATGTTACTATAGTATCTTAATTAATTGACTTCTTTACATGTTTACAAAGCTCTGTCTGTAGATATAAAACAGCTGTTAATGTCAGTATAATTCAGAAATAGTGGAGTTGGCATCCTGCATTTCTCTTGTCAGCTGAAATGATGATTGAACATAACTGGCCACTTCAAATTAAGGTAAGTGAAGTAACTGCCTTACAGCAGCTGGGCTGAAATGGCTCACTTCTGGCGGTTGCAAACTGGTGAAAAGATCTCAGATGTCACTTAAATACTTGTTGGAAATTGGTTAACCTACTTGAGACTTAAAGACTTGTTTTAATTCTACTTTGTTTGTGGGCCAGTGAATACCTTACGGGTGATCGTTGCATTTTTATTTATTTAGATTATTTTATATTTTTAGACACAGATATCTTTGGGGTTTATTTTATAACGCAGCAATGGGAACAAGTCGGCTTAGATCTGTTGGCCAAGATGAGGTCTGTTGGGGAACTGTCTCTTAAAATACAGCGTTCCCTGTTGGCCTCTTCCATGCTGGATGGTTTTGCATGGCTATTGGGCCATTTCTTCCAGTCAGTATTTCTATGTAAATCAGTCCTGCTAACCTGAGTTTAAAAAACATCTTTTTTGTCTTTGCCATTGCTTTAACGCGAGCTGGCTGACTCGGGGTGACGCTGTCCTGCGTTTCAGACCTGCCTTGAACATGAGGTTAAGAGTAAAACCTCACTTGTGATGCTTAGGCTATCAGAAGCTACATTGCTTATAAAAAAAGCTCCCAAAAGCAGATTTTTTTCCAATCTTTGTATGTATAATTCACTTAAAATATTTTTTAGTGCGACTGGAGGTGATATCCCAGTGTACGAAATCTGTCAGAGATGATTGATACACATATGAGAAGCTGAGTGAAAATTGAAGGAAAGATATGGCATTGCCAGGCTTCATTTAAATACAAGAGCTATGCATTTAGATTGATTTATTTTTATGCCAATAGGTTCTGACATAAATATAGTGATATATAATGTATTGACTATAATGTCAACATTATTTTAAAGCTGACTCGAGGAAAAATATCTCATTGTTAGTGCTGAAATATAATGCTTTGTTCTGCTGAAAGGGAAAGCCTACGATCAAACAGACTCTTTCTAAAGACCCTTTGTAATGGCTCTTAAAATGAGTGAGTAACAGCAGAGGTGACCTGTCTCAGGGCACTCTGTATCCTAAAACTGTTTTGGGACTTTCAGGGCAATAGCAGACTATGCATAGGGCTGCATGTCCCATAGCTGCACCCAGCCCTGTGGCTCATGCCTTTTCTCTCTGTTTGTGGAGTAACCTAAACTTGCATCCCCACTGCGCAGCGGGTTGGCCATTATAGAGTCATAGAATGGTTTGACTCGGAAGGGACCTTAAAGACCATCCAGTTCCAACCCCTCTACCCTGGGCAGGGACACCTCCTGCTAGACCAGGTTGCTCATGTTATGTTGGCCATTAGTTTTTGATGCTAATAACAGTTTTATACTGCGTAATATGGGTGTTCTACTATGTCAAACTACTGGGTTACAAGTCTGTTGGCAATGTTGGCCCTTAGCCCATGCTAAGATGTAAAATTGACCTTATTTGAATTTTGCGTTGAGGTCTTTAATATTTTCACTTGTTTTGGAGCTCACCTTGCTAGAGGTGGAGGAACTACTTTTTGGTTTTGGGGTGAAAGGATAGCTATTAATTGAATGAACAGCCTGATGCAAAGGGGATTCACCATTTTTTCTTTACTGCCTCTGCTCTTCGCCTTCCATTCTGAATTTTCCAGGTCAAACCTCTGCCCATGGGACCTTCAGGACCAGGTTAATTGGTGTTGGCTGTAGCCGCTGGAAGCCAGTGGAACCTGTAGGCTCGCAGTGGGTCTGCCTTTCTCAGTCCTGTTGGTCCCCAGTAGGAATGTTCCAGCCCACTTCTGACTTAGATCCACTTCTTTCACATCCTTCTATATCTGCTTTATTTGCTTTCTTTAAAAAAAAAAAAGAAAAAAGAAGAAAAGAGTAGCCAATACAAACCAAAACAAAAAATCCAGGCAAAGAAAACCCAACAAAACCCCGAAAAATTTCTTTTTCATTAAAAGCACTTAGCAGCATTCAGTTAACTGATGCCCTTGCGTTTGCCCAGTGCAGCTATGAGAGCCTGGCTGTGCAAATAGCGGTGATGCTGGTACAAGCGTGGCTGCTGCACGCTGGGCTTGTGGTGTGGTCCTGCGGTAGCCCATGAACCATAATGGCAGAGAGAGACTGGGTTAGCTCAAGGCTTTTCTTCTATTGCCTATATTGTTTCTTAGCTTGCATTTAGACTGCTTAAATTATGTCGAACTGTATCAGTTTAGCACAAGTCTACCTGTGCAAATTTTACAAGCTTTCATCCCTTTTTATCTAGTAACTTATTCCGAAGGTGTATAATGGGTGAAAGTGGCTGTGGCTCATTGCTCGGTGTTGTAGCTAAGAGGCAAGGCACTGTCTGCGGGTGTGCTTGGAGCCTGCTGGTGGTGTACCACTTTGGAAAAGCCCCTTAGGCGGGTAATGCTGAGCTTCTTGACTTAGGTGGCCTCCAGGTGCAGATGTGCTGAGCACCTGCAGCTCCAGGAGCAGCCACTAAAAGCTCCACCTGGTTATCACCTCTGCAAATCACTGCTGGGTAACTTCATCCCACCACCTGCAACTCATGTCTACGTTGGTTTTAGGTTGGCTTCAGCCTGCTGGCAGGGAAGGGAAGCCATGAGGAGCAGGGATCAGCAGAGGACTGGTGGCTCCCTGAATGTGTAGGAAAACCCTTGCAGCAGGGCTGGGGAACTGCCGGCTGCCCGGGAGAGTGGGGATGCTCAGGAGCGATGCTTCCACCTGGGGCTGGTTGTGCCTTAACCGCTGGATGATGCATTAATAATTTCATACATGCATCATAGCGTATGACCATAATGGCATTATGGTCACTTCTATAACGCTATACCTATCCATTTTGGTACAGCGGGAACTCTGACATTTCTAGTCACATATGAATTGCTTTAAAAGTGTCAGATGGAGAGTGCTATACATAGATGTAAGTTTTTTTTTTTTTTCCCTTTCATGAAACTATTTTTTCTTCCTTTCTCATTTTCTCCTGCATTTTTTTACTTTCACTTTGTACAGGCTGCTGATATAAAGGGTTTATTCATGAGGTTAACCTAATTACTGTCTTCAGAAACAAAGCCTGTTTCTACAGTGAATATCCTTTTGATATCCATCATCTGAATATTGCCTAATAAAGTTAGCAAATGGCATCCAAATGAACCAAAATGATTCAGTATCTCATCTAGCAAAGAATGTATTATGGTTTTACCGATGCTGACAGAAATGCTTAAAATTCTCAATGCATTGCTTTGCTGGGGGATTAATATGCATTTTTTCTGTCTTGAGATGAAAAACACCGTCTGGATTTAATGCAACACTTACAAAATTGCTGATGTGAGTCTCTGTTAAAGCTATTTTATATACACACTGGAGGGTTTACCGGAGACAACTGGAAAGTTCACTTTGAGTAGCTCCAATACTTGTAGTCAGTAACTAAAATTGTATTCATGGAGTTGCAAGACCAAAAGGCATGAATTTAAGTGCCTTCCTATATTTTCCTTGCATGGAACAAAGGTAAAACATTTTTTTCTTATAAGCAAAGCTCCTTGGAGTTGAGTGTCCTCTGGGGAGATAATTAAGGAAGGTCAATATATACTGATTGATTGAGTTTTGACCTGTGTATACACGCTGTGTCTGCATATCGTGATGGCCAAGCCTTGGACCGCGGGGCTGGAGGTTGGGTCCCTGCTCTGGCTGAGCCGTTGCTGGAGTTGCCTCGTAAGACTGTTGGGTTGACGTGGGGAATAGTTTACATTCATTCAGATTTCTCTGGCTTTCGTGTGAGTGTTGATTTAAAAACATGACATAGAAAGTCCATTTCAGTCCTTCCTAGTACTTGTCTCAAGACAAATATTCCTTGCTCTACTCCTTCGTTTGTCTTTTCTTTCTGGGGAGAAGCAGAAGTGGTAAGTGAAGACAAAAATGGACCTTTTTTTTCCCCTAGCGATCATCATTCTATTAAGTGAATTCTTGGACAACAAAATTTAGACTTAGCTTGCCTTGTCTAAACAGAAACCCAGCTAATCCTGTTAAAAAGAGTGTAACCAGCAGATATCAATGTTCTCACTGCCGCCGACCTGCTTGATTCTTGCAGGTATTCGTTGAGAAGATTGAGGCAGGCTTTATGTTCTTAATCTTCTGTCTCTACTTGGACTGGAACTTTTATAAATAATTTAACTTAATTATCATCTATCTGTATTGGAAAATATTAGTTTACAGAAGGACATTTCAGAAGGCATACTGACAAACTGCCTTGTTCCGCGGAGCGCAAAAATCCAGCATTAAGCGATGATGATGTTCGATGTGTCCAAAGGAAAATCATTATTTCAGTTACTTCTTAAATAGCTCTCTGGTTCGGAAAGAGTATTTGAGTTAATGGTAGTTTGGCATCATTATGTATTAATGGGCTCCATCTGATTTATTTTTTCTGGCAGTTATCCGCTTGCACGATGTATTACGCCTGACCGTTCCATTTCCCCTGCTATTGAGTGGTAGATGGTGGATTAGTACCTCGAGCCAACGAGAGAGGCTGCATGGGAACATAATGGGATCTCGCCTCATTTTTAATGGTGAGTTATGGACTGTCACGCAGAATATCTGGACACACTTAATAACTTTCTGATGACAACTGTAACAGAGGTAAAGGTACATGTTGTCACCGAGCTGCTGGAGAGGCAGGCTCCTGCTCGCCAGATGCCGTTACACTGCACTGAGTTGCCTTTTGTAGATATTTTTGTAATTACAAACTTTTTCCCAGCTCCAGTAGTGCTTAAATAAAAAATTGATCCCATGGAATTATATTGCTGAATATTAAAGTCGGTATTTATTTGCAAGAGTCACTTTGGGGTGCCTAATTTGTCCGCGAGAGCAAGGTTTTCTGCTCAGACTGCAAAATGGTGCAATAAAAATCAGTGATTGATGTTTATTATCAGATTAAATGGTTTAGCTGTGGGGATCAAAGTTATAAATTACAGCCCTCCGCAAGCTGTGATTGGCCACCAGAGATCTTTCGAAGTGCCAGCGTTTTTTAATGAGATCGTATATTTTCAAGCCTCTAACAGTATCAACTTTTGTAGTTTATTGAAACTGTGTTTAAAATAACAGCTTACCGGATGTCAAAAATATTGGACGTGTTTTGTATTTGCTTGGGCCAACGTCCCAGAGGAAAAAACCCCATGAGTTAAAAGCTGGGACTTTGGTTCCCAAGCAAAGTCTGAGGACTTGAGGAGGGCGAGGGATGCCATCCTCTGGCTCTGCGCTGGTGTAGTTTTTGCTGCTTCTGGCTTTTGGTCATTTCACTATAAACACGAGGAAATGCGTATGCTCTTCTGCTCTCCCTCGGGCTGCAAAGGGGAACCGTGACCTGGTTATTCACAGAAATTAAATGTTTCCATTCCTGAGTCTCGTGGAGAGACGACAGTGTTAGTGTAGTATTGGTTGGATCAAAGTTTAACGGGCAGCTTTTTCCCTGGTGGGAGATCGGCCTCGGTGACACCAGCATTTTCCCCCACTGTTCATGGAAGCAGAGGAAACTGGAGATTGCTCTAAGTGGCAAAAAAATGTAAACACCCTGATGTTATTTGCTTATAGCTGATAGGGCATGCCCTAAATATCAAAAGCATAATATTCAGATAATAGGCATTTGATGAAAGGAATACTGAAATAATCTTGTTAGATTGCTCTTAAACTCTCTATCTGAAAACTAGCAGCCAAAGAATAGCTAAAATTCCATCTGCCATTAGAGAAAACTTGCTATGGGAGATTTATAATTGGGGTAAAATCTTAACTGTGAAAGGATTAATCGCAAGTACAGCATTGTAGCATCAAAAGCACGACATTGTCTCCCTGTCCCCAGGACATTCTTTGTTAGAAAATCATTTGTTTTACTCACAGGAGGTCTTTTTTCTTTTTATATTAAAAAGTTGGGTCTTTTTTTCCTTGTGGCTGCATTTACTCTCAGGAGATTCTGATTAAGCAGCTCAGTTCAAAAGAGTTTGCACTGTACGGTCATTCTGGGGGGGAGGCAGAAATCATTAGGCGTGCTGTGGGTATTGCAGCCGCTCAGCCGGGGGGAGTTTCAAAGCAGGCTCTCTTCTTCCATTCCTCCTGCATCAGCACATTGGAAGCTCTTCCCTGGGCGTCAGGATAAGCGAAGGGCTTTTTCAAAGGTGAGAAAATATTATTTAAAGTGATGTATAAGTATCATAGAATCACAGAGTGGTTTTGGTGGGAAGGGACCTTAAAGACCATCCAGTTCCACCCCCCTGCCCTGGGCAGGGACACCTCCCACCAGCCCAGGTTGCTCCAAGCCCCATCCAGCCTGGCCTTGAACACCTCCAGGGATGGGGCACTGACAACTTCACTGGGCAACTTGGGCCAGTGCCTCACTACCCTCACAGTACAGAATTTCTTCCAGATATCCAATCTAAATCTACCCTCTTTCAGCTTGAGGCCATTAGCCCATGTCCCATCATACCACTCCCTGATCCAGAGTCCCTCCCCATCTCTCCTGGAGCCCCTTTAGGGACTGGAAGGGGCTCTAAGGTCTCCCCGGAGCCTTCTCTTCTCCAGGCTGAACACCCCCAACTCTCTCAGCCTGTCCTCACAGCAGAGGGGCTCCAGCTTCTGATCATCTTTGTGGCCTCCTCTGGACCCGCTCCAACAGGTCCGTGTCCTTCTTATGTTGGGGCTTGATGCAAATCACTGTATCAATTGATTTGCAGCCAGTCGTGCAGGTGTTACTTCCCTCATTATACTGATGGAGGAAGGACTTGCCCAGAGCCCTCCTCGGGCATGGGCAGATCTCCGTTTCTGCACCCTGCTCGGTGTCTGCTCGCTTTAGCATCGCTGGAAGGACATCGCTGAATGAAGTAACGCTTGCTGTAATTATGACGTGTTCATACATGGAGCGATTTGCTCTGTTGTTGAGTGAAATTGGTCCGTTTTATTTTTTTAAACTAGTTTTTTTAAAGGCTAAAATGAGCAGAGGCATTCTGGGGCTACTGCGGCGGAGGCAAAGCCTGATGCGCAGCGGAGATCTGTGCTCAGCGACTGGGCGCTGGCGTGGGGCTGTCAAGGACGCTGGCACTCCCTCGCTGCGAGGAGCGGCCCTTGCTGCTGTAATTGTACCTTTACCTTGCAAGCCCTGGTGGAAAATAATTAAATTTCATAAAAGCCTGTCTCATTTTGAGCCCCTGAGGGTATCAATTAAATGTAATAATGGTAACTGCAGCTTTTAAGCAAATATGTAGGGTTTTTTTAAAGAAATTAGGTGAAGTCTTTTGCACAGCATGGAGCTGAAGACTTTATTTCCATGTTCCCCTCGCTGTAAGTACCACTCCCGTAAAGTCTCATGAGGAGATATTTATGTGCAAGAAACAGAGGCATGAAGGTGGTTCAGGGTTTTCTTTGGTGGCCAAAGGCAGGTCCTGGAGGTACCAAGCGTGCCCATCATTTTACGTTGCTTAGCTGGGACATGCCGTATGCGGTAACCTTAAACTGCCCGAGCCAGCTATTGCAATTCACCATCGAGCATCTTTAGGAATACGTCACCACAGATCTATTTTTTTTTTTTCCTAGCATCCTGCCACAAATGAATGCACCCCCCACCCCGTGCTCGGATGTGGTCCGAGGATTTTTATACCTCAGGGTATTTGCTTTAATTAGCATGGACTTATGTGCCTGATCTGGAGGTTGGCCCCTTTGGAGAAGGGGATGTTTGTTGCTGGGCTGCAGCTCCGTTAGCGGCAGCACGAGCTGCTTTGTGGGAGCTTTCGAGAAGCAGCATACACCTTCTGCAAGGTTGCATCAGAGGGAAATAAAACACCAAAATTATCCTAATAAATTATAATAATTGTGCCTGGCAGCATGCGGTAATTTAAAATAGATTAATCTAACAAGCTTTAGATATGAATAAATAATAAACATCTTCATGCATTGGGAATCTTATTCTATTTAATTCTGAATGAATATTAATTACCCCTCATAAACCCAATGCAAAAATCGATCCGTGTGGAGAAGGCACAAGGTATTAAGTATACCAAATTGGACAGAGCCCAAATGAATATTCTCATCATCAATTAAAGTCGGATTACACTGCCGCTTGACTCTGTCACCGGCTGCCTGGTGATGAGAAGCAGGCATTAAAAACGGGGTCTGTGCTGCGGGGGTTTATATTCAATTTTGTATCCCTTGTTTCCTGGCAGGTTGGATGGCTGGTTTACTGCTGGGTGGGATGGGTCAGGAGTTACCTGCTGTCCCTGGGAGAAAGGAGGAAGCCACGGGTGATGCTTGGGCATCGGAGTGGTGGCTGGCGCTGGCAGCCAGCATCCCCCCGGTACCACGGCATGTCCTCCATCCCGCCTGCGTGCAAATCCATGGAGCTGAGAATCGGGAGTCTCACCTCCTGGCTTCTGCAGGAGTAATATCAGAGAAAAACTTTCTCACCTGGCAAAATAACCCCTCGGGCCATGGTGACATAGGAGGGGGCCATGGGAGAGCCGCCGTCCCAGGCATTGGTGCGATGTGCTGGTGCCTGTTGCCTTATGCCTCGTGTGTGCAACCAGAGCAGAACTGAAGACCTGCCTGGTTTTGAGTTGGAACATATGGAAGATGGATGAGAGGGAACATCTGCACCATCTGCTGTAGGGGAGCTCCATCCTTCATCCTCGCACCTCGCCGCACTGCTGCTGGGTTTGGATGATATCCTTCATTCCCTCCCATTATCGCCATTCTCCAAAGGCCAAGTCTTTCTTCGGCAGAATGCTTTGCTTAGCAGGAGACCGCACTGGGAGCTCCTAAATGGAAATTGCCTCTGCTACCTTTTTCTGCACGTGGCTTGGGCAAATATATTTTGCTTGTACAAGCAGGCATCGGGATCTTGGTTTTGGTGAACATACGCTGCGTACCAGTGTGTGAAATGAGCTGGGGAGCGTAACTGGGATGTTTGGAGCTGCAATGTCACACCAGGACCGAGGCGGGGAGCCGGCGGGGGATGCTGGCTGTGGCATGGGGCTTGGTACAGCAGGAGTGATGCTCCCGTGGGGAATTGCTGGGTAAAAGCAGGTTTGTGTACCGGAGGGGAGAGCCCCAGGCAGGCGCATCGCGAGCAGCATGCTCCCAGGGATGAAGGGATGGCATTTTGCATCTTGGTTTAAATCGTAAAGCCTGGCAGAGTTAAATGAAGGTCACCGGCTGTAAAAAGTGACAGGGACGTTTTAAGACGTATCATAAAATAAACTGTAGCCTAAAAAAAGCTTATGATGGTATCTGCTGCAGGCTTTGGCCTCCATTTTAAAGCTGCCTTGATCTTTTAACATGGAAGTGATTCGCTGCCGTTGTACCATGCCTGAGATCTGCAGATACCCTACTTAAAAGTGTTTGGAGGCTGCTGGTATCTTCAGGGTTTAAAGATAAGGGGGAAGGAGACTGGAGGGAGGAGGAAAGGAGAAATACTTCCGTGTGTCTTCCCGAGCCAGGGGCTTGTGTCAGGTGTGTGTTGAGCAGCCGCTCACGGACTGAAGTGTGCAGGCAAAGGGCGTAAGGGACGGCATGTAAAAGGGACGGGATGAAGAGCACCCGGGGGATGTTGCTCGTCTCCCTGGGGGCTGTTCACCCGCAGATTTTCCTGGGACCTGGGGATCCAGAATACCGCGGGTTCGGTCCGATGCCCGAACTGACGTGTCTGTCAGGGAGACGGAGTGACACCGTGTATGGGTGCAAGGCGGGTGTGGGGGTTGTGCAGGAATCATTATGCTTTTCCTCTGCTGGTGTTGTCACTTTTCAGTAAGTAGAAAGGTCTTATCCATCTACTGCATGCAAGAAGAATTACGAGATAATTAAAAAAACTCATCAGCCCCCAAATCTAAGTAATTCCCATTTCCCCAGAAACCAGCAATTAGCAGATGTCTGTCTTGTTTTCACCTACAGCTTAAATACCAAAGAAATACCTTCCCTACTTGCAGCAAAATTTGAAAAGCATTAGCAACCAGCTTTCCACGCTGCCTTCAGTGTTAGAGATGGATGGACAAATACAGCAACATTTTATCCGGTTTATGAACTAGATCTCTGCATGCATCTTTTTGAATACTTAATAAAAAGTTTTCAGGGTCCCTTTACAGGAGAAAATAATTTTTAAAAGGAAATGTGAGACCCAAACTTCAATGTGAAGTGAGAACCACCCTGGTATCAGCAGGCCAGGAATTAGACTTAAAAAAAGATAAGAATAACAGATGTTTTTAAGAACTCAAAAATATAGTGATTGTTATAATGTTTGTATGAATTTGATGGGTTTGTGTATTTCTACTTACAGGTATTTTCCAAATTTGCTGACAAGCATTACCAAGACTACACACCCTTCGGCTTAGGGACCATGCTTTCTGCCAGGGTTGTGAAGAGCCTGGGAAAATACCCTTTTGTACACAAATGGGCTTGCTAAATAAAAGCACTGCACAAAAAGATGACAAATGGAGAAGATGATGTGATGTATGGGCGACTTTCCCTCCTACTTAAAGGTTGCAATGGTGCCATTTACCATTTGTCACCCTAAGGACAAATTCTAGCGCTGACAGGTACACGTTTTTGCCAAACATGACTATTTTTCCCATTTCATTTGATAAGTTTCCCCAACAAGCAGATACTGCATTTGTGGGGAAGGAGGAAGAAATCACTATTATCATCTGTGGAGTCCAGGCACAAAAGTTCATTGAGCTTTGGATCGAGGCCAATGGATGCCGTCTCTGCAGATCCTCTGAAATGGGTAGATTTCGATGAGATATTAGGAAGAAATTCTTGACTGTGAGGGTGGTGAGCCCCTGGCCCGGGTTGCCCAGAGAAGCTGTGGCTGCCCCATCCCTGGAGGGGTTCAAGGCCAGGCTGGATGGGGCTTGGAGCAACCTGGTCTGGTGGGAGGTGTCCCTGCTCAGGGCAGGGGGTTGGAACTAGATGATCTTCAAGGTTCCTTCCAACCCAAACCATTCTGTGATTCTATGGGGGAAAGTTTCCCAGCCCCTGCCCTGGGAAGCAGAGGGACGGGGGATCCAGGAGAGGAGCATCCCGAAAGGCAGTTGCATGGCGCGTAGGTAATTGATATCTAATATCACCATAGCATATCACCATAGCATCTCCTTGGTGAACTCAAGTAGGCTTTAATATCCAGAACACCCATGGGAGTGGAATTGCCAGTTGGTTGCTGGTTTCCAGTTGACTTGTTTTCATTGCTCTGGTTGCAATGTTTTGTGCATATTTTGAAGTATCTGTGGCACAGGAGGCAACAACGGTGCCATCCCTTGTGCCCTTGCAGCAGCTCCACAGCAACCGTGTGCTCCCAAAAGGCACTGTTGGTGATAGCCAGTGATACGAAAACAAGGAAGAAGGGGGAAGAGTACACAAAAAGGGGGTTTGTAAGACTGTAAGCTTATAGGTTTACAAGTGTTCTTTAGAGGATGCTTCATTGTATCTTAAAACATTAATTAAACGTATGGCATCAGTTGCTTTGTTGCTGTTTCTTTTTAAGATGGGCAGTGCTGGAGCAAGGACTGAGTTGCAGCAGCTCATGTGGACGTCGCAGAATCTGCACCGCTTGAGGACGTGAGGCAAACCAGCCGTAGCATGTACAAAACAGTGAATTTTAAACATAGTTATAATGTAGCTTGTTTTAATCCGGGATTTTCTGGAAATACCTAAAATCTGACAGGTGCAATTAAAAAAAATACAATTCTTGTCCTCCATGCTAATGTGGAGACCCTGAGCTGTTTTTTACAATGCAGGGACACGGCCTGATGTCACGGGGACAGAAATCACTTGTGGGGATTTTTTTTTTTTTTTTTTCATCCAGCCCATGGCGATGTGAGCGATCGCTGCCCACCGGCTCTGCCCCTGCTTGAGTCAAACCCCTACGGCCGAGCCACGCTTGCTGCAGTGCGATGGGCTGAGCTCTTGCGTTGTTTCCCAGGAGAAGGCTGTTGAGCACAGTCTGCAGTGGAAGAACCTGGCATTTACAGGGCATTATCCCGAAAGCTGCATGTAATCTGTGGTATGGTACCGGGAAGAACGTAAGTAGCAGCAATATGGTCTAGCAGGGGACTTTAAAAAGCATTTTAATATAGATCCATTACCAAGGACTTCAGAGAAATTGCTTTTTGGTCTTCGCTGCAAAGGGAACAAAGTGTTATGAGTTTGACCTGTCTGGAGAAGCAGTTCCTTTGCCTTGCTGCTAGGCAAGATTTAAATCCTGCTGCCGTATTGCATTGATCCCAAATAATTGCTGTAATAGCAGTTGCGGTGTAAACAGCGAGTAGCTTTCTGTCATTCAAGTAATGAAATTACATATATTTTTGCTGTGAAAGAATTTATCCTGCAGCTCGGTGCTGTCTCCCCAGGATGAGGAAGCTCCTTGCCCTGAGCCCAGGCGGTACAATCCCATATCTCCCAGGAAAAATTAATAAGCGGGAAAGATGGGGAAAAGGCAGAGGTTTGGGGAGATAAATAATTTAATACATCAGGGCAGTTACAAACAAGAAGATAAGGGGATATTTCTTGTATTGTAGGCTGTAATTCCAGCGATGTCTCATGGTTTCCCTTTGTCTAGGCTCCTTTAGTGTAACGCCCAGTGTGATTTCTTTCCCCTTTTACTGAGTAGCTGTTCTCTAGCTTGGCGTGATGCTCTTCGCTTGTTCATATGTAAATCGCATGGGTTTCCTTTAGAAAAAGTCAGCAGCATCTTTCTCTTCCCTCCCCATCCTAGTCTATTTTGGGACCCAGTAGATACCGCTTCTTGCTCTTGGCGTGGCAATCTCCGGTTTATTTACATTGGTTTACATTTCTCAATTTCCAGCAGCGGGTGAGAAGCTGACAGAATTTGTGAGGTGGGAAAAGTAGTTTATGAACCAAAGGTCCAAGTTCAAGAATAAGAAGCACATCATCCCAGCTCAGCAAAGTGAGCCTTTGCTCTACCAGAGCTTTGGGATGTTAGTTTCTTTTTTCTTTCTTTCTATTTTTAAATACACATGAAGCACTTTAAATGGCCCGGCACGCGGCCCGGCACGCAGCCCAGTCTTTGAGTGCATTGCTTTTGGTGAGAAACAAATTTGTGACACCTGCAAGTTTGTCCGAGAGTTTTGTAGAGATATTTACCCTTTGGCAGAAAGCAAGTGAAGATGATTCTAGCACAAAAGTAAGACTCATAAACAGCCCCAAAAGGAAATAATTACAAAACCGGAGCAGTCACAGTGTCTCCACATGTAATGAATGCCTTTTACTTGAAAGAGTGATGTGCAATATAGCAATAACTGGCAAAATGTGTAGACTTTGGCGATAAATTCTCAGTAGTGTGGAGCTCTAAACAGTTAACAAAATTCGCCGCATCTTTATAGAGTGTGGAAAGTATACTTAAAGTGTATATATATGTATTTTCTACAGTGCAGTAGTTTCATATGGTTCGATCTACTGCGTACAGCCAATTTGCATGTGATTTAGTGCAATATTTATATCAGGCATTTCATGTTGGTCTAAGTAAATGAAGTAGTGCTGGCAATCCTTTCATTATTAGTACTGCTAGAAGTAATGATTTTGTATACCAAGTTGCAGCGTTTCAGCGAGCGGATCCCTAGTTAATGTAATGTGTTTGACCTTCACGCTTAGCGGGGTGAGCTCTGATAGTCTGTCTGTTGTGTAATTGCCTTTTGATTATTATTCACCAACCCTGGTATTGTTTAATGGGCAGATTAGTGTCTTGCTTGTGAGCTTTGGTTCATAACCACGTCTCCACTAAACATCCTGCTATTTTGTCCTTAGTGAAATCACCATAGTAACATTGCAGGGAAAATAGTGTGCCTTATGGTTTTACCCTATGCTGAAGTATCAGGGCTGGCTAATATTTTTCATACTTTTGTCCACCTCCCGTCTTTAACACTTGCGGAGGCCAGAGGAAGTTGTACCTTTGGCTTCAAGATGATTGCAGTTTCTCCCGTGGATGTGGATACAGCTGGTCTGTGCAAGAACCTGTGATGCTCGTGGAGTGCAGGAGAATGTCGTGTAGTTGCCCCTTATACCACGCTGCTCTCCATCCCTTGGGCTGACCGCTACAAGCAAGATGAAAGATAGTCCTTGCTTCAAATGACTGGTAGCCAAAAGGCACAAACCCAAACCTTGTTTTATGCACAGGCGATTGAAACACTGAAGAGTAAAGTTGTTCCAGGGTGTAGTGTAGAGTATTGGGGTTGTGTTGTGCCGCCCTGTGGGTTTACATCCTGCAGAAGGTCTCGGCTCTTTGGGTCCTGTGTCATTCTCATTAATTAATCTCCATGTTTAAGAAGCACTGGTCTGTTTAGATGGGTGTCTCTAAAGGTAAACTTATTTTCCCCCTTTCTTTCAAGAAGACTAAGGAACTTAGTTGCCCATCAAATCTGTGCATTTTGGGGGGAATACGACCGCAATTTTGTTGGCAATGATTGCTGAGCTGTTACCTTCAGGTTCAAAAGCATAAACAGCACAACCTATGTTCTTGCACCCAGCGTGGCACTTGGTGACCAAGAGCATCCTTGTCCCATGGAGGAGCAGGGTCTGGGATCAGTCAGCCCGTCCCGGTGCTGCGATGGCTGGTGCCCGTAGGTGCTGTGTGCTTTTTCCCCCACACCCAGCGGTGGGGCCTCAGCGTGGGTTTCTCTGCTCGTTAAAGCACATTCTGCTGTGTTATGTGAAACGAGAGAAAGCTCTTGTTCAATACCACAATGATAAGTTAAACTCCGCGATTCTGAAAATAATAATTGGGTTGCCAGTATGTGTTTAAACAAGGGATAAATTATACGTGGGTTTTGGCATGCAATTTCACCCCTACTGGTCCAGAAACTCATTACAAAGGTAGGAGTGATCGCTAGCCAAGATTTCCAGCTTCCATTCTCTTTCCAATAAGACTTTATACTATTGTGTTATAATCTTTGGCTGATATCAGCATGTATCATGCCCTAACTGCCACGGGTGATAAAACGTTTGACAGCTTTCCCCATCCCTGTTAAATAAAACCCAGTAACGGTAAATCATCCGAAGCCACGTCCCTTGGCTGGCTACAGAACACGTTGTTTTTCAGCCTGAACCTCTCTGAGATGCGAGAGGTGATAATGTGTGTTTCCCAGCCCTGCGCAGCGTTTCCCTGTTCCTCAGAGATACTGGGGATGGTTTTGGAAGCCCTTATGGTTGCTGTTACAGCTTCTAAGTGAAGGGGGATCCTCCTGCAGTGATTTTTCCAGGGAAGTCCTGCTGTGCAGGCAACCAGCCCTGTGTGGCCAAGCAGGGACGGGAGGCTCCTCCGCAAATCTTAATTTCTTCCTTCTCCCACTGGCAAATAGAAATCATCTGCTCTACTTGAGTTATTTTGCTTTGATATGGAGAAGAATACATTAAATGCATTCCTTGGACTACGGCTGACTAGTGGGTCAAAAACACGATGGTATTTCTGTCTCTGATCCGAAAAAAAAAAATTGCTCCCTGGGGTGTATGCTGAGAGGTATCATACATACAGCCTCCACAAACAGAGCAGAGCTTTGGCAGGGGTTAGAAATCCCTCTTTGGCATGATGATTTGTGACCGTGTTGCTGTGTTATTGGGTTGTCAACTTGAAAGAAAAAATACCCCTCTGCTTTCATTTATTATGCCTGGAAAAAGGGCCCCCGTTGCTCTCCTTGCTCTTGTCTTGATTCATCACGACATGTAACCCCGAAGCATGTGGGGAGGGCTGGCTGCGTGCTGGGATCTCTGCTCCCCTCCTAAATACTTCTGTAAGTTATGGTTTCACTTACGGCAAAATGGAAGGTGAAACCTGGCCTCTTCCAGCTGCTCGCTTGACGTTTTTGAGGTATTTATGGGAGAAAATGGAACCCACATCTTTGAGGAAGGAGGCTAGGATATCAGCTGGGATATTCAGCCTCGTAGAAATTCGGAGAGGGGGAAAAAATGGGCGACTCTGGGCTACCTTTGGCTTGAAGTTTTCTTATCCTGTGCAAAAAAAACCCGCTATTGGAAGACATGGACCCGAAATCATTAACAAAACCATCTGCAGACCGTACGTTGGCACAGATGGGCGTTTTGCTTCAGTTGTTGATTAATCGAAGACAAAACCGTGTGTTTCCCTGCTCCTTATGAAGAGAAACTGTTCTGCAGAGAGCAGTAAAGCTTGTTTTGGTACTTGAAGCAAAACCTCTTCTCCTAGAGCAGCTCACTTGGTGTTGTGACCAAGGTCAGGTCTGCAAGCATGGGACGGTGCCGGAGCGGGGCTGGACGCTGCGAGTCGGGAAGCTCCTGTCAATGCGAATATCTGTGTGAGGAGTTTGTAGTTTGGATATAGATAAATAATAGACAAACACTTAAATCATAATTGCTTAACATGGGGATATTTATGCATCTTTGCTGTTACAAAACTAGTATTTTATATTACTCCTCCTTATTGCCTTTCTTTACGTCATTTGTGTTTTGGGAAATGCATTTTTAATAGGCTGCTTCAGCAAACAGGTGTCAATTTACAAAAGCTCCACTATATACCTATGTATATAGTAGAGTAAAAAAAAAAAAGAATATATATATGTTTAGTAACATATACAAACTTTTCATTAGCTTGTCTTTTAAGCCTGGAATCTTTGGGTTGCTTGCACAACTCAACTTTAGTGAAATCTACCCAGGCAACATATCGAAAGAGATCCCCTTAGCATAATGTATTCAAAATGGAGTTTAAACATCCTGCAGAAAAAAAATGTACTGCGTGCGATTTCATTCCCAGGTCACGTTAAGTGCAATTACATTTATGTGGCTCTGAATCAGTTTCCTTAAATATCTGGGCTATATATTTAACTTCCCAATGAAATGGCTTATGCTGTAAATATTGAGGCCATCCAGGGTGATTAAATATTAAAAATGACATTTAAAGAAAGCCCTGGTTGCTGTGTGAGCTGAGCTTTCCCGGCTTTTGGCAAAGTGCAAGCTGATAGACAAGCTTTGTGTCCAGCCACTGATGCTGGTTCTGCAGAAAAAAAGCAAGAAATCCCCCAGGAATTCCCATCTGGGGTTAGGGGTGGACGTCAGAGCCCTCTGTGGCCCCAGGACAAGGGCAACGGGTCCTGAGCTTTAATGTTTCCTTACCTTTCCCTTGCTCAGCCAGCATCTGGCCCAAACTTTCCAGCATCACAGAGATAGAAAAAAAAAAAAACATAAATCCCAGGTCTTGAGGGCAGTCATGGTGATGGGAATGGCTTTGGTGAGCTCAAAGAGGGGAAGAACAACTCTATTTTACTGTCAGCTTGCGGGGGGTTTCTCCTGCAGGGCCTTGTGGCATTCAGCCTGTGAGCCATGATGTGGTCGTGCCGTCAGGCAGCAGATTTACGAGGTGAGTTTCCAAAAAGCAAACCAGAACCAAAACACCCCAAACCCACAACAGAAATTCTTCCCCCTGACACGTGTGCTGACTCCCTGTGCAGGAAGGTGTCTGGCTGTCCAAATCTCCTCCCTCCAAAGCTTCTAGTGTCGCTGAGGGCAGTGATAGAGGCACTGCTCTGGCATGAGAGTTCTTGTGATGAGTCAAGCAGTGGGACCACTATGTTATAAAGCACTTGGTAAATTCAGTCTTATTTTGCATAGTGTCTCTCCAACAACTGGCATGAAACTCCTGAAGAAAATATATATACAATAATTACAACAGTCCGTTAAAACACTGCAGAAAATGAAGCGGATTTAAGGAGAAACCTTAAAACAGCCGACTTGCTTCAGGTATCACAAGGTAATTCATTCCCCCACAAGGAGCATAGTAATAAAGACTAAAGCTTTCCTGCCCAGAGTTTGACTTCTCGAGGTCAGGACTTTCACAGGGAGACAAGTTGCAGAGTAATAATTCAGGGAGAAGGCACCTTACCCAAATACAAAGTCTTTCTGCGTGTAATAAAAATCCAGTGCATGTGCAGCCCTTGGCTCCGTTGTAATCGGAATTAAATAGCCTGACAGATACTGTTGATTTTCCAAAATTACTTTTGTACTGTACCATTGAATTCCACAACTGACTTAAATGTGAAAAGGAGGATGGGAGGGAGGGAGGGTGGGTTTGTGTGCAGTGTATGCAGGGTGGGACCCAAACCGGGGGTCTCCTGCAGGCGGTGGGAAGGGAGGGGGTCATGGTCCTGCTCAGCCTTGTCTCGCTCCAGTGTGGCCACGGGGGCACATCCCCAATGCAGCCAGGGCTCCGCAGAGACCTTCACCTGGCAAGGAGGTGAGCAGAGGCAGCAGGAAAGTGCTTTTCCACACTATCCAGTGACACCAAGCATAACTTTCTTAATTACCCTCGCTGACATGGCTTACTGTTTGTCAGTCTTGAAATAAAGTAGTATTAAAAGTCAGAAATTTATGGGATCTGTGCGCCTGTGGGAAGGTTGTAATTTCAAGCCATTGATTTAAAGGGATATAAATCAGGAGGGAAGAATAAATAGAGTACTTGTCAACTTTAAGATTGCAGGTGACGTGCGTTTTATTTGGTTGGGATTTTTTTGGAAGAGCGTATAGCCACCGTTGGCTTTAAGTGGAAATGATACAAATGGGTTGCGCACTGATCTCTGTCCGAGTGGGAATGAGCTCCTGACCACGTCTCATTCATTATCCTGCGAAACCCAAAGGGTGTCTGGGAGGCTCGTCGGTCTGAAGATAAGTTGCTGCCTCTGCCATCTCTCATGACTCCAAGGTACTTGTAGTTCACTTTGTTCGACAAGATAAACCTGTAGTAAGTGAAATGAAGGAGGCACTGCATAAAAAGACCCAGGATGCCTTTGCACGCTGGTCCTGTGAGTGTTGTGTTCACCAAAGCAGAGTATGTGGAGAGGACAGAGAAATCTGTGGCTTCCAAAAAAAGCCCCAAACCACCCCTAAAAAAAAACCCCAACCATAAAAATGACAGCTGTCACATCATCACAGAAGCCATGTATCGAATCTGAAAATACCCAACATGGATGAAATTCTGAAATAAATTTTACAAATCATGGGAGAGAATAAAAAGTTGGTTTCCTTCCATGCGGGTGAAATTCAATACAACTGTGCTCATATTAGTGGCTTAAGTGACATACGATGAATGCATGCTAATTTTAACTTTCCATCTGGAAACATCACTAGTTAAATGGTGAAGTGTCCTCATCATACTTTATTTCAGTAGGAAGGTACTTGAGGCTTTTGGAAACTTCAAATTTGAAAAGATATTTGCAGAGTGGCTGAAACCCATTTACTAAACCAGTATTAATGTGCATATTAGACTTACGGGTTTACCTATGAAGCTGGAGGTCTGCAAAGCCAAGGACAGAGGAATGCTCCTCTGCGTGCCTGCCGAATCACTTATATTATTTGTGACAACCTGGTGTGTCCCTAGAGGTCAAGAAACATGAATGTGTGTCCCCTTCAATGGATTCCCATCAAGGACAGTCATGAAGAAGGATTTTTCTCGACTCAACAAATTTTTTTCAAAGCCCCTGACATGTTCTGACTCAGCAGGTGAGTTGCCACTTCAGTTATCCACCAGTGGTCTTGGGAGAGACTTTTGTAATAAAAGTCGGTATCTGAGATTAGTGAGAGGTTTTGTTTAAATTCCTGTTGGGTGCAGGATTGCTTTCCAGCTGAGAGCAGATATTCAGTTTTGGCTTGGATCTTGCACTAGAATATAGGGCTGCCTACAGTTCCTGGTGTTTTCTTTTATTATTTTTTTTTCCCTCAGTGTTAAACTCATTTAGCCACTCATTAAATCTGTGAGCAGGATTTTTCGTACAATTTTATGCCAAATGATCTTTAGATCTGCAAGAGAACTGTGGGCTTTTTATGTTATTGCCGAGTTTGCATTGAACCCTATTCAATTTGCATCTCCAGTAACACTTCCAAAGCTGGAGATAATATTTCAAAATCCTGCTCTGAAGTTAACCCTTTTTTTTTTTTGGTTCCTCTATCAGATCAGCCAGGTCTGCATACAACCCCGAGCTGGGAACCATGGTAATGTAAGATAAATTAAAGATGATTAAACACTTTCCGGCTTCCCAGGGTGAAGGGCAAGTTGGGACACCTCAGCTAACTAATTGCTCCTGGGTTATATAGGAAATCTGTAATATTGTAGGTACTTGAACCCACGTATGAGGCAAGTGTCCTATAATTGCATCTTCAGCAGGCTGTGGATAAATCTGTTGCTCAGCCATCAATGGGATAATGGACTTGCTTGTTCCCTGCCCTCCTCCGAGAGCAGGATTTAATGTAGGCGTTACTATGACCACAAAAGCAGCGGATAATAGGGATTCTTCTTGCCTCCCCCCGTTGCAGCTAGGAGGGTTTGAAGGTGGAAGTAGTCTACTGCACGTCCTCCAGATTGGTAACAACATGCAGTAATGCTGATGGCCTGACTGTGGGTGTGGGAAGCCCTAACCTGCTTTTAATGAGAAAGCATCAGTGGAAGAGTCATTAATTTGTCGGTATCGAGAGGTTCTGCCACGTCTGTTGGCAGCAGCAACGTGGTGTGTGTGGTTCTCCCTGTGCAAGGACTGGAAGTTGATGTAGCCTTGTCATAGCCATGCTTTTAGGAAGACTGTAATGGAAAAGGGAACAGATGTTGTGACTAATTGTCTTTTTTTTTTGTTCATTTAAGCTTCTCATCTCAAATGTCAAAGTATTAAAATCTCAGTCCAGAAAGTTACAGTAGGAGAATTGAGCTCGTAACCAAATTTTGCCTTGGCTGCTGCTAAGTGTATTTTTCTGCAACTGATTTTTTTTTCTTATGGGACTTGAATTCTGCTTCCTAACTCTGTTAAAAGAATATCTGAATACAATGTGCCCTTGAATTAAGCAGCACCATCCTGTCCCCCCAGAGCATGTAAGTGGATCGCAAGGTACTGCAAGCTTGCACCGGGGCTCAGGTGAGGGTCTTGCTGTGGAGTTTTCCTGAGCAACACCTGAGCTGAAGGTGCTTGTGTGCAAATCTCCTCCCCCGACGATCCCCTCTGCACCGCATCCTCGCAGCTCATTGCATGGAACGTCTGAGTGTGTTTACTGAGCTGTTGGGTCCTTCGTGCGGTTGGCTGGAGAGATCATTTTGCTGTTTGTCCCCGAGAAGCAGGAGGGGATGGTACCAACCCCTTTCTCCTGCACCCCCCACCCCATTTTCCCTTTCCCAAGGGGACAGCCAAATGCCGTTTTTTGGGGATAACTTTCTTCTATTTGGGTATGTTGAATTGAAAATTTGGTCTGCTAACAAGTCTGAACTTTCTAGGATTGCAGTACAAGAAAAACCTGTTGGTTATGAATACGTGGGGAGGGGACATGAAACATTCAAGGTGAATTTCTGCAAGAAGCCTTGGAGCTGGGGAGCACGGTGGAGCCCCTGAGTCCTCTGCTCCCAACTGGAAAGCTCCTAAAAGCTAGATTTTATTTACCTGCCCTTTCTTTTTTGAGGTACGTGTGGTTTTCTGCTCCTTTCAGCCCCCCAGTCCCTTACGAAGCAGCCCATAAGGTGGTTGCACTTGAGCCAGACTCGTGCTTGGCTTTGGCTGCAAAGGGCACTGATGACTTTCACTGCAAACATTTAATTAGCCACAACCTAATAAGGCGATGTTTTGACATGCTGGGAGGCAAGCATCGGTTTTGTGCGGGAGAAACATTTATGATAAAAACCCCTGTTCTTTTGCTTGGTCTGCACACTCAGCAGAAATAAATCCGATCGTCCGTTTTAAAGGGGGCTTGCTTAATGGCAGACTTTCTTCTGCCATTCACTCCCCTTCCACTCCTTGGTACCATTAAAGAAGAGGATAAATAACATCTACATCTCCTCAAATCTGTGGATTTCGCCTTTGCTCCAGTGCCGCCCAGCACCTCAGCCCCCAGCTCCTGCCTGTCTCCTGCCTGCAGGCAAGAGCTATTGATTAATTTACCATTAACTAAGCACACGCAAGATTGAGAACGCTAGCTTTATTTTAATAAACGCATTTGTGTAAGACCTTTTGGTAACACTGAGATACATATATTTTTTTTTTTTTTTTTCCTCTTATAAGGATCTGCGATACTGCAGCACCTCCTGGGGTTGTTAATACAGTTTAAAAACAAAACTGGGCTGGGTAATAGTATTTAAAATAATCCAAACACTGCTATTTAACACGTGAAGTTGCCTCTGGCTTTGTTCCAGTATAAATCTACCTGGCTATTAAATCTGCCGTGACTGATGCAGTCCTTATTTTTCAAGGATGCATTAAGGGAACGGTGATTGAAAGATGACATAAAAATTATGTGGTGTTACTGCTGAGATATCTCTGATTATAGCTGCCTTTTACATCTTCTGTAAATTCCTGTGTTTGCTGTGTTATTTCCCTGCAAGGGTTTGTAAGTATTAAATTAATTTGACGGCGTGAGGTTCTAAGAAACAGAAGATGTTCGCGTGCCAAGAAAAAAACTGTAAACACAACCGTATCTGAACTTCATCTCCCCCTCAGAAGCCTTGTTCCTGCGGTAGGTGAGTAGCTCGAGGAAAGGACCTAATTGAGGATGCAGTTGTGGGACTGCAGACTGTGCAGACTGTGGGCCGGAAGGAGGATCCGGGGAACTACAGACCAGTCAGTCTGACCTCGGTGCCTGGGAAGGTCATGGAACAGATCCTCCTCAGTGCCATTACACGGCACGTGCAGGAGAACAGGGTGATCAGGCCCAGTCAGCATGGGTTTGTGAAGGGCAGGTCATGCCTATCAAACCTAATATCCTTCTGTGATAAGGTGACCCACTTAGTGGATGAGGGAGAAGCTGTGGATGTTATCTACTTGGATTTTTGCAAAGCTTTTGACACTGTTTCCCACAGCATTCTCCTGGAGAAACTGGCTGCTCATGGCCTGGACAGGTGTACTCTTCGCTGGGTAAAAAACTGGCTGGATGGCTGTGCCCAGAAAGTGGTGGTAAATGGAGTTAAATCCAGTTGGTGTCCCCCAGGGCTCGGTGCTGGGACCGGTTCTCTTTAATATCTTTATCAATGATCTGGATGAAGGGATTGAATGCACCCTCAGTAAGTTCGCGGATGACACTAAACTGGGCGGGCGTGTTGACCTGCTTGAGGGTAGGTTGGCTCTGCAGAGGGATCTGGACAGGCTGGACCGATGGGCTGAGACCAATGGTATGATGTTCAACAAGGCCAAGTGCCGGGTCCTGCACTTGGGTCACAACAACCCCATGCAGCGCTACAGGACTGGGGCAGAGTGACTCGAAAGCAGCCCGGCAGAAAAGGACCTGGGGGTGTTGGTTGACAGCTGGCTGAATAGGAGCCAGCAGTGTGCCCAGGTGGCCAAGAAGGCCAAAAGCATCCTAGCCTGTATCAGGAATAGTGTGGTGAGCCGGACTAGGGAAGCGATCATCCCCCTGTACTCGGCACTGGTGAGGCCCCACCTCGAGTACTGCGTTCAGTTTTGGGCCCCTCGCTACAAGAGGGACATTGAGGTGTTGGAGCGTGTCCAGAGAAGGGCTACAAAGCTGGTGAGGGGTCTGGAGGACAAACCTTATGAAGAACGACTGAGGGAGCTGGGGTTGTTTAGCCTGGAGAAGAGGAGGCTGAGGGGAGACCTTATCACCCTCTACAACTACCTGAAAGGAGGTTGTAGAGAGATGGGGGCTGACCTCTTCTCCCTGGTGACAAGTGATAGGACGAGAGGAAACAGGTTCGAGTTATGTCAGGGGAGGTTTAGATTGGATATTAGGAAACATTTTTTCACTGAAAGGGTTATTAAACATTGGAATAGGCTGCCCAGGGAGGTGGTGGATTCACCATCCCTGGAGGTGTTTAAAAAAAGGGTAGATGGGGCACTTAGGGACATGGTTTAGAAGTGGCTTTTGTCAGGGCAGGTTAAAGGTTGGACTTGATGATCTTAAAGGTCCCTTCCAACCTCAGCAATTCTATGATTCTATGACTCTTGACTGATGGCAAGAGGAGGCGTTACGGCAGAAACGGATTTGCTTTATTAAAGTTAGTCTTTTCTTCCGTGGTTTCCCTGAAAATCTAGGGTTTATCCATAGGGCGTTGCAGAATATTCATCTCTGCGTGTGTATATGCACATGTGCCTCATTTGCCAGCTACTTCTGCAGGGTCTGTCTGTCTTCGGATGGTTAGGACGCGGAGCAGCACCACGAGGATTTTAGTTTATTTAAGACGCAAACAATGGAGGTCACTCAGGTGCTTATAAATGGTTTCCCGGCTAACTCCACGACTGTTGCAGCCTGTTTCAGAAGGGCAACATCGAGTAAGAGGTGAGGTCGGAACTGTGTAATTGAAAGTTAAGGCGAACACAGCATCTGGTTTTCTTTTTGCAGCAGCAGGAGACTTCACCTCTACCTTGCTAAATAGCTCTTAAGAGAGATTATCATTAAAATCTGGCAGCGACTCAACTGGAGTAGATCTGCGCGGTGTGAAATGGAACCTTTATTTCAGTGTGGAACGCTTGGATCAGCTGACTGATGGGTTTAAAAAAAAAAAGAAAAAAGAAAAAAAGGAAATCTATAGAAACAATGTTAAATAAACTCCATTTTCAGTGCAAAGGTGGACTGATGAAGGTCACTGCAGCAATTCCGTCTTTGGTGAGCAACCAGGAAGGAGCAGCGGCTCCTGTTTGCCCTCACACCCCTGGGAACGAGCTCAGGAAATGTAGAATTGTTGTAATCCTGTTTTCCCCAGTGCTGGTGCGTTTAGAAATACATCCCTGCTCTAGAAAGCGCTTCCTGGGGCTCTGCCTCTTCCCGGGGCTGGATGCCTGCGGTCGCAAGAGGGGGGACTAGGGCCGGGGTGGGGTGACCACTCGATTAACAAATGAATACAGCAAACAGAATACTTTCAATGAGATATAGGACATACAGACTAGTTAATAATCCATTCTGTTTCTGTTTGAATAGCATGCATTTTATTGCCTTTGCATTTTCTATTTAGCAGAAATTTTTCTTACAATTAGAAAATTAACTGATCTCTCGACTGTGACTATAAATTCTTACGTTGCTGGATTGCTTAAAACAATTCAATCAATTGTTGTAATGAACGAAGAATTACTGTCTGATTAAGAACATAAGTGATATTTTTTTTTTTTTTTTGCTGATCATGTTGCCAGAACTGGGGTATTTCAGATCAACAATGTGTTCTTTTAAAATTTCAAAGCTGCTGGCTGCCGAATTGTGTGCCTACAGGAACAGGAATGTCCTTGGTGTGAAAGGCTTCACAGAGCGATGCTTGGTATAGTTGTGCCTTGTAGGGTTGGACACCAAAATCGCACCTTGGGGTTCTTCTGGCCCATCAGAGCTAATTGGCAAGTGCAAATGGAGAACAGTGATTGCTGGCAGAGAGCTATCCATTATAATCCTTGCACTGATCTCTTCTTGGGGTCTGTCTCATGTCATTGCCTTCCTCTTCTTCACGTTCCGTGATAAAATAGGAGAAAAAAGGAAAAAGCAGTAAATGGTTGAACAGAAAACAGTGGAATACATTTTTTTCTGTATACACATTCACTGGATATTTAAATGAAAAAAATCCTCTTTTTAAATACTGCAGATGTTTTTTCTGCAAGTAGTATGATTTCCAGTCATCTCAATTCAAGTGTATTAAACACAGTCCAAGTAGTTACTGTTCCTCTGCATAATAACAATCTGAAGAAGCTAACATGCTTGCAACTATTTTTTCCAGCAGAAGTAAACCTGCATTTTGTGGATACTGGAAGTTATGAACTTGATGTGTGCAATGAGGCAGAATGCTAAATTTTTTAGGTACTTACTCATTTAGTAGTTGAAAACAAGAACTGGTGGCTGAACAGTACTGGTTTTGAATAAATATTTTTCCATTTCCCTTGCTAATTCTTGACCTACTTCAAAATTTCTTGTTACAAAGATTAGGTCATTAATTATATTTTTCAAGAAAATAATCCCACGACACGTCCTGTCTTTAAAGAAGTAACTTGTGGAAATGCAGAGGGTTGGAAGAACGGTTTTAATTTTCACCACAACTTCAATTCTTCATGAAAGACTTGCTTTTTGTCACCATAAGGCAGGCTATGCCCTTTGCTTTAGAGGAGTGCAGCCAGCTGTGGCCTCTATTTAAAGTTAAGAGCTGCTGCCGTTAAACGGCTCTTTTAACGTGGCCCCTGCCTTGCACAGATCTGTTACTGATACCTTCTTTATCAGGAAGGAAAGGAGCTGCCTGCGTTGGTGAGAGGCACAAGTGTCATTTCTGCAGGTTGTGCCGGCGGTGCTGGGCTCCTGGGAAGTCACTTGAAAAGCCAGTGGCTCATCCAAAGCATCGGCTTCAGCAAGACCCTGCTCGTGTAGGTGAGAGGGGCTGGTGGGTGTGCGAGGAACCATACGGTGTGTGGGTGAAGTGTGCCAGGCATGCGGTTGGCACCAAGCAACGCCGCTCTGTGCGCTCATCCTCATCTCCAAACCCAACGTTCATTGAGGTGAGTAGTAGACCATAGTTTGCGTGCCATAAGTGGTAAAAAAGACACGTTTGAAGAGGTGGCTCAGTGCAGTGAAGCCATAAATGTCACATGGGCTATGGTGCTGGTCAACATGATGCTCTTATGAAGAGCTGTGTGTGTATTTTGGAATACGTTTCAGGAGCAAATACAGTCTCTGGGATTTTCTCCTTCACGAGTAAGGACATAAGGTTCCTTTTGAGTCTCGCAGGTCTCTGAAAGCTTTAACATGCGTTAAAAATGCACACTTTTTAGATTCCTGCTTCATCACCTTGTCAGCTGCTATTGAGCTGCCACGGGGAAGGGGAGGGACGGTTTTGCCACGTGTCAAGCAGTTGGCTAAAAATGCCTTGGCTCGACAGGGGGTGCTCTGAATGAAGGCTTTGCAGCGCAGCGCTAATCGCTTCGGGAGGAGAGATTGAATACTCTTCAGCTGGGAGGGGAAATTATAAATACAGATATCAGAGCAAACACATTTTTGATGACAGAGGCTTTAAGACCCCTGAGAGGCGAGAGATCCAAGTCATGATAGGTGCACCTCATCTCTAAAATTAATTGAGGGGCAAATGAGAGGGAAGGCTAATGTCTGTGGAGTCCTTGGTGTGACATATTGTTGCTGAATTCCTGGGAAACGTGTAGCACTGCCTTAATAGTGAGCTTCCAAAAAAGCAGAAAGGATTCAATTCAGGGAGAAAGAAGAGATAGGAATGATTAGGTGTCTGAGAAGGCTGGTGGAGGGGGTAATTGCTCACTATAATTGAGGAGGAAGATCAAAAGAACTTGACACGAATGCTTGACTTAAAACAGTGGGAGGAATTATGAAGAGACTTCAGAAAAAGTAATTAATAAAGGAAAAAAATTCTGTCTGTTTTGTAGCTGGAAGAAGTCATTTAGACATTTAGCTGGTCCAAAGACCTTCTGCTCTTTATCCTATAGAAAGGTAACTCCTCATCCCTCCAGTCACACGTGAGAATTTGGTGTAGTTTGTTCTGGCTGCTTGCTCTTTGGCAGAGGAGCAAGCCACGCTTCATGGTGCGTCAGCTTATGGAAGACCATATCAAGCTGCATGTAAACTACTAAATTACTATTTGTACCCTAATACTTAATGGACCAAAATTATAGAACTGGGTAGTTTTGAAGGTTGAAAAACGGTGTTATGAAAAAAGATGGGGGGGAGGGAGAGAAAGTTCAGGAAGAGACATACAGGGGAATAAAACCTCTCGTTGGCATTTTCAAGATGTGGAGCTGCTAAATTAAAGGCTAGAGTCTGACGTGCTTGCTTATGTATGTTGAGCAAGCACTTTGATCCTGTTGATTTTAGTGTACTGATGCATGCTCGTGGTATTTTACTCCTTGACATCCCTGATTTCAGTCAGTCCCTTGAGGAGTAATCCTGCTTAATATCAGGAGAGGTATCGGAAAACAGCAAGGCTGGTCATGTAAATTCAGGTGGTCTCAAAGTATTGGGTTTCTGTCCTTTACCAGTGACTTCAGGATTACTTATAACTCTAAAGAGGTTAAAACATTCATTTTCACTTGGGCGAAATTTATCATTGGCTCCCTTATAAGAAAAATGGATGTTAGTTCAGAAGCTTGCAAAGCAATGGTTTTACACTAGCTGTCCAAACGTTGTAAAAGCCCTGCGACTGGTACGGGGCATGTGATGGGCAGGAAGGTATGAGGATTTTCCTTATGACTGGAGGGACGCAGACCTGTTCTGAAATAAAGACTGTGTGTAAAGGACACACAGAGAAAGCATATGAGGCAATTGAAAAACAAAGGTGAGTGGTGATTTGTGCCACTTCCCTTGTGCAGGTATGACTCATTGCATCCGGAGGTGCACCGAGGTGGGAAATGATGCCGTCCTTCCCTTTCAAGTCAGGAGCCAAACTAGCAAGAGGCTCCCCTGAGCCCTCTCCAGCATGTGACAGAGAAAGGGTGCTGCTCCATGGGGACGGGAAGGTTTTGCTTGAAAGGAAAAACGTGCCATCACCAAGGCTAATAAAAATGCTGTTTCAGAGTCTTGTAAGTTAGCCCAGGCGCCTTCCTTCAGCATACCTGCGGCTTTTGAAGTCTTAATTTATGTTTCAAGTCCCAAACAGCTAAGATCAGCTCATGGGAAAGACTGCAAAGATGTTCCCATTAGTAGCGTTGTTTAACAACCTCATTTACAAGGTACTTTGAGATGGTCCGGTGGGATAGCCCCTGTGTGTGTACCTGAGGACCGGCAGCCTGAGCTGCCCCCCAAAACTCAGCAAGACTCTTATATACCTCTCTTCTGCCCAAAACATACACAGTCCATCCCAATGACTGTGTTTCATTCGCATGTTGCCAAGAAATTGGCCAAAAAAAACACGTGTTTTTGAGAGCCTGTTGATTGTATTCCCTCTTGGTAGAGATTCTGTTCCCTCTTTTTCTCTGTTCCATCTTTTTTCCACAGCAGCCAGCGTGCCGTAAGTGCTTTCGAAGATGAGCGTTGCACTTTGGGCTGGATGGGAGGGTAATGAGGGACTTGTGTGGGACTCCTTCTGGAGGTGAAAATGAAAGGAATATGCAGCTTTTTATTTCCCCGGGAAGAATTTATGCACATTGTTCAGAAGACAAAGGCAGATCAGTAGATTGGGTATGATGGTGGTATTTGAGATTATAGCTTGACTTTGGGTGCTTATTTTTTTTTCTTTTTTTTCTTTCTTTTTTCTTTTTTTTTTCTTTTTTTTTTCTTTTTTTTTTTTCTTTTTTTTTTAATGTTATAACAGAAGCGCTGCTCATCTGCAGTGCTGTTGCAGAGAGGGGGTCATGGCTGCGTCTGCACCTGTTCCCTTCTCCTGAGAATAAAGCGCAAGATGACTAATAAAAAGCTCTATCGCCTGCTTTTTGGAGCTCCAGCACACGCCTTCTCAAAAAGTCTGTAGAGCTTAATAATTTTTTACATATTTTTACAGATCTCACCTGCATTTCCTCTGCTGTGGCAGAATGGACAAGCTGGTGCTCAGCCCCTGGGTGACTGGGGCTTTGGGAACCCAGGAGTGACCACTTCCCAAACTGCCCCCCGAGATCCCCCCTGTCCTGGAGGGGAGACAGTGCTTGGGGTGAGGAGCTGCTGTAGCTGTCCTGGCACACCTCAATGTACACAGGGCACATGTGCCTTCCTCCGCTCCTTTGGATTTAATTCCAGCACGGCAGCAAGACCAGGGCTGCGTTCCAAGCATTTAAAATTGAGAATTTCGTTACATGCATATGTATTTTTAACAGGACATTGAGTTCGCGTTTTGGATTCGAAATGGTTTTCCTACCCAATATTTCTTGACTCAAGCTGGCCTGGGAGCCCCGACTGGCATTTGCAGTTGCAGCATCCTCAGCTGACAGCAGGAGACCATTTGCATGTTTTGCTCTCATTCCTTGCATCTTCGTGTCTGGAAAGCAGATCATTTTCTGGGAAATGGTAAGTGGCACTAAGAACGGAATAAGGAGACTGGGGGCAGGTCGTCTCTGTTCACAGGAAAAAGTTAATAAATGATGTGACAGGACGGAGTAGTATGAACATAAGTCTCTTTTGATCTTCACCGCTGGCTTACAAATCATGTGAATTTAAACAAATTTGATTATACCTCAATCTATTAGTGATACATGCTGTCGTTACAGGTCTTTTGCATTTCTGTTTATAAAGCCCTATTTAACATACAACAGTCAAACTGTCATCAGTCAGCCAGAGATTTATTGTCCAAACCACAGTTCATCACGCATCTTATTTCTTCCTAGACATTTCTAGGTTTGCATATGAATCTTTATCGTTCGCTAATGAGAGTTGTGGGGATTTGCAAAAGTGAGATCTAGTTCACCTTGGCATTGATGAAATGTCAGTAGCGATAAATACAGCACTTGGCTTCGCAGTGGAGGAGAGGTCGTTTCCCTAGTGAGTTAAGATATAAAGGTAATAAAGAAGCCGTCACAATTTTCTTTGATACATGAAATAACTCGTTATTTAAGATTTCGTCTGTACGTTGTGATCCAAGGCGATTTCTGTTCAGAAGCATCCACAAGCATTTTAAAGCAACCCAATCCGCAACTGTCTCTTTCTACAGAATGAAGTGCCTATTTTTAAATACAGTCTTCCATTTAAATTCTACCAATATCTGGTGTCACTACAGATTGCTCCTTATTTGGTTTATAATCTTCAGTCGGCTGTCTGTAGTACTTGAATCGTATAGTAAATTTTGAAGACAATAAAGTATTGCCATAGCTGTTAGACCATGTCGGTCTGTGTTTGACTTTGGAAAGACTTTGTCGCATTGTTTGTGGCTCTCATCCAAACCCTTACAACACATGATTTCATGTATAATTTTGTTCAACAATACAGGCACAGCAGGCTAGTCTGATGGTGAAATGATAAAACGGTCCCTAGAATGAAAATAATAATAATAAAAAAATAAACCAAGACTCTCTAAAGAAGAAGTGGTTGTACAGAGAAAGGGCAGATTCTCCAATGTCGATATTGGAGCTGGTAGAAAATCAAGAATATAATGGATGATACGCCAATTATTAATTTTAAACAGGGCTTTAACTACTTGTCATGCTGTGCTTGTTGCTGCTCAGTGCCCAGGGGGTGGAGGAGGTTGAAGGAGATGCTGAGGAGTGTGGCTGGGAGCAGGTCCCCAGCAGGCCAGGGGCAGGGGTCCAAGCCGGACAGCCCTGGAGGTTCCTGCCTGCTTGGAAATTCCTTTTTGGTATAGTCACAGGGGAGAGGGAGGTCAAAAGTTAACATTTTAGAATAAACATGGAAATCTGTGGCTTTAACTTTAGTTAGGCTTTAGGGGTATGTTTTATTCAAACTGCTGCTGAGTAGAGAATTTGTTCGATAAAATGGCAAAAATCCTGATTAGGATGAGCCTGAAGAAAGCTCAACTGAAGATCCAGATCCATGTTAATAGCATTGGCCTCACCTCTAGCAAGTTGTGATGTGGTTCCTCGTATTTCGGAAGCTGAGCTGGCTGCGTAGTCCATACCTTGTGATAATGTGCAACATCTGCAGCAAAGCCACGCTTGCATTTTGGACTACTGCCATTAAGAGCTGATAGAGGTTATTACCATTTAAAAGAGCAATAAGATGAATTAAGAGTTTCTCTGGGGGTTCGTTATTATGTGCTACCAGGGATGGAGAAGTATCTTGGTGCAGCGCAGCAGCAGGACCGCACAACAGCTTTTGTCCCAGGACGTTTCATGGTATGTTAGGAGGCACAACCCACTTTGGTAGGTGACTTAGTGAAATTCATAGAATCATTTAGGTTGGAAAAGACCCTTGGGATCATCGAGTCCAACCATCAACTCCACTCTACAAAGCTCTCCCTTACACCATATCCCTTAACACCACATCTAAACGAGTCTTAAACACATTCAGGGATGGTGACTCCACCACCTCCCTGGGCAGCCTATTCCAGTGTCCGACCACTCTTTCTGCGAAGACTTTTTCCTAATGTCCAGCCTAAACCTACCCTGTTGCAGCTTGAAGCCATTCCCTCTTGTTCTATCACTAATTACCTGTGAGAAGAGACCAGCACCAACCTCTCTACAATGTCCTAAATTCATTTGACAAGAGAAGAGGAGTTAATTTCAATTAAGGTGGACAGGAAAGACAATTAGAGAGACTGGCTCTGAGCTCACGTCGGTTTGTGGGTGTGTGTTAATTTCGACATTTAGTGCTGCGGCTTATCCCACTTCTTTTTCCCCATCACGCCAAGGAGCAAGTGTTGAGCGCGATTCTCTGCCTGCCTGATGCTGGGCAGGGATGTGGGAGGCGAAGGTGCTGTGTTTCAGCCTGGGGGGTGCAAGGGCAGCAGTGAGCCCTTTCCCGGGGTCTTGCCTGCTGGGGGATGCCCGGCATGGCCACTGTTCGCGGGACAGGTGTCCGGCTGACGTCTTAATAAAACGCGGTGGGTTTCAGCAGCACAGCATCGGACTGCGCGGGAGTTGCATGTGTATTGCAGCCCACCGCTCTGCTTGGTGGGAGCTGCTTAGCGGCAGGTTACAACTTGGGATCTGGATTTTAGTTCAGGAAATCAAGAGAGGCTCAGGGGGATGCCCTAATGTGAGATTATTACATGTTGTTGAGCATCGAGCAAGACTTGAATTAGAAAAGATGTTACCACAGCTCAAAAAATGGCTTATCAGTATTTTTCTAAATTAGAGCAGAAATTGCAGATTTTCCCCAGGTGACATTTAATTTACGTAAAAAGTAATAAATTCAATGTTTACACATCTATTATTCCATAAAACAAGGTGCAGTGCATCGCTCGTGTTTGGCTTTGCTCTGATTGTATTAATGAACTCGTTGCCGATGTAATGCGAACATATTCACGAGGGCTCAGAAACCTTCCTGCCCCGCGTGGAGCTGCAGCCCTGGGGCAGGGGACTTTGCTTGGAAGGAACAGTCAAAAAGAAGACCACCTTGGCTAAAAGTCTGATCCCCTGTATAGAGGTGCTATGTTTTTTATAGGCTTGTATGCAAATCAAAATACCCTATTTTCACCCAGTTGAAATTATGATTTTATAATTTTTTTTTTAGCCCATCGCATAGTATGTAGTAGCAGAGCGCCTCTAGGAAAAACTGTCAATGTTGTGGTGTGAAAGCAGTCTCTCACATTAATCCAGACTGATCTATATGGATTAATGTATTGATTTTAGCCTTAGATAACGGGAGAGTTTCTTGCAGGGGTGATGGGTATGAAGAGACGTACGGAAGCTGGTGATGCAAAGGTCTTTGTTCGGTTTGCTAAAACTCATTATGGTCTTTCTTGCATAATCTGGTATTATGCAATTTCATCAAAAAGAAAAGTTGAGTATATCTAAGGGCGGTTCCTACAATTACCGAATTTCTTTGAAAACTCAATTAAGAAGCCATCTGGCCTAGGGATTTTATTGACCTGTCACTGGCTAATGACGTTGAAAATTTAATCTTTTATGATTATCATTAGTAACTGCCCAGTGCTTTGAAAAAACCTTTTTGTTTCCAAGTGTTGCCATCTTTAAATTTCAGAAAGTAATGAGGGGGAGTGTTTTTATAGCATTAGAGGAAATGTTCTCCTAAGAGTGAAATCCAATATATTATAAATATAATCGAAATGAGCAGCAGTCAGGAAATGTGAAAGCTTGTTCTTAGAAACCTAATTCAGAAAACACATGGAAAGGCTTGAATATGTATGTTCTTTCCCATAAAAATATCTTGAGACCATGGGATTCGGGGTCGGTACTTCCTGTGCTCTGGCAGACGGGGATGTCCCGTGTTCTTCCATGTGCTTCCCCTCTTGGTGTCCCTTCTTCACACAGAGCGTGTCCAAGGTCGTGCAGGTGTCTGCAGGCTAGAAATGAAGCCAAACCTGCAGACCAGTGCTTTTTGGGAAGAATACTGTTGGACTGTGGTTGTCATCTTGGTTTTGTTTCGTGTCTGCATGCTGACGGTGCTTCCCCCAGACGCCAAGCCCCTGGCCTGCTGAGCGGCACTGGCTACATGAGCAGCAGCAGATCAGCTTGAAGAAGCTTTGCTTGGGAATAATGAATCTACATGCGAAGTATGAATGGAAATTCATGGTATTCTGAATTTTAGGTGACAGCTGGAGCAACAGCCAGTGATGCTGGAGGGACGTGCCACCACCTTTTTCCTGTTCCTTGGTCTGGGCATGAATCTCCCTGCCCATCCCACACATCCCATCTAGGCAGTGTTGCTGGGTCAGCACGGAGGATTCTGGCTTTGGGCAGGCTGGGTCCAACCTGTCCCTGTCAGGCATGAAGAGACAGAATTTCCTTGCTGGGACACCCTCTGGAAAGCTCCCTCCCCCTTTCGCTCCTTTGGCTCCGGTGACTTTCCATCCTGCCCTTGCATCCCATGACGAGTTCCTCCATCATCTTGCTCTTAATTATGGATAGTATGCTGACGTTCTTGAGTGTAAACCAATTAAAATAAATTACATTCAGGAGGGCGTTAGGGCATATCGCTTTCATTTCCCTGAAGCATCTCAGAGTGCTTACCGGCGGGCGGCAGCTCCTTCCTCCCCGGGGATTTTCTCTGCCTGTCTTGCACAGAGAGCTTCCCGTGGCATGGTTTTAAATGGGGTATTTTCGTTCTTGGTTATTTCTTAGGACATGCCTTCTCACTGCTGCCATCCTTTTGGAGGCCACATTGATACGAGGCAGCTGATAACCATTGCTCCAGACCCCAGGCCCACCTTACCCTTATCAGGACTGACACTTATTCTGTATAAGCAATAATTTATCAAGGGAAGGTACCGTGCTGATCTGGTATCATTTGGTAAACCCATGTTGCCTTATATCCTGTTTGCCAGCCATTCTTGCCTTTTAAAAATCTCTTTTGAAGTCTCACGTATGTTTGAGGTCAAACTAACAGGTCCCAGTCTCTTTCTCTTCATGGCTTAGATATAAATGATGCTTTTGTAATTCTTCAATGAAATATGTAAAATCTCAGTTTACCGGATAACAGTATGAAGAGCTGAGTTCTGGGCTTGTTTTAGGATATATTGGATTAAAGAAATGTTTACCTATTAATGACTTATTGTCCACTGGAGTCCTTTAATATGAATTGCTATTACCAAAGAAGTACTATTTTATCTGAGTTTACAGCTAGCCTTCCTCCACTGGCTCCTCAGTGCAGCTAATTTAACAAAATTGCATTTAAATGAGTCCCTGATGAGAGACCCAGAGTTCACATTTTTCTTTTAACAGACATGTTAGTCTCCGTGCATGCTAAAATTCCATAAATGACTCTTTACTCTTCACATGCGAGACAGCTATTATATATCAGCCAGTGCATTATATTCCCGGCCTCACCTTGGGGAATTACCAAATAGTCATGGCGCTTCTTTGAGCTGAAAGACAGGCTTTTTAAATTGGATAATTTATATTTATATAGTGGTTGGTGTCCTTTATCAGAGAAGTCCTGTAAAAAGGCTTCTTTCAACAAAGTTAATTTCAAAAAATAAATTAATTCAATACAAATAAGATTATGTCTTTCTTCAGGCTGAAGCCTTTGAAAGTTAAATTGTTTTAATTTTAGGCTTGCTGTGGGCAGCCTATTACATAGTCCTGTGAAATCCCACTGCTGATGTGTGAAATACTTTAGATGGTGAAAAATATTGGGATGATGCAGGGATTCTCTCCTCCTGAACCTCCGTTGGACTTCTGTGAAGGTACCTTTCTGGCAAGAGATGAAAAAAACACGTAGCGTAGTGGGGAAATGTGTCCTTTCTCTTGAGGCAGGGGAGCTGCGGGTAGAAAAGCCAGTTTGAATAAAAGGAATGGAGCCACAAAGTCCTCTGTAGGGTTTTGCACGGTTCCATGTGTAAGAGGAGCATCTGCTCTGCAGGCGCGTTGGTGCTGTTTTAGTAGCAAAAGTTGTAAGTCCAATTAAAACATTCCTCTTATTCCTGCCTGACCAGTGGGAGTCTGCAGCCGCGCTTTGGTGCTGGGAGGAAAAGCCCTTGCTTTTCTCTAATGGGTTCCTACCCGTGGCAGTTTAAGCTGGATTCTGTGCTTTGCAGGATGGGATATTTTCTGTGAGTTTAATGCAGTGATCACGGTGTGAACCCAAAGCTGGTCCCTGAACCAGACCCACCTGTGCTGCAAGAACCAGCCCTTACTGCAATATTCTTATTCTATGTGCCACATACTTAGTCTTTACTGCAATATTCTCTGTATGCTCTGATGAGCAAGAAGAACGCGTTTTGGTCCTGATTACTCAGGTGCAGGCCCTGTGTTGCCTGCAGCTGTCTATAGAAACTTGCAGAGGAATTTGCCTTCTTTATGTGAAGAAAAAAAATAGTAGGGCAGTTGCCATCCTGTTTGCAAGAGACGAGGGGCTTTGCATCCTCACAGGACTTACTTTTTTCAGATGGTCCTTGGCGGAGACAAAATGGTCTAAAAGTGGCAGGTATTTTTTTTTTTTTCCCTTATTTTCTATCTGAAGTAGCTTACATTAAATTTAGTAAAAAAAAATAAAAATGATCATGTTAGTGAAATGTCATTTTCTTGTGACCTCAACATCTGTGCTATTGATGTTGCAAACCCCCCAAAGTTCTCTTTTCCTGTTCTGTAACATCTGGAACTTTAGAGGGTTTTCTTGCCCCAGAAACTGTGTTTTTAATGCACGTGAGAATCGTCACCAGGGAAGAATGGGCGAGAGATACTGGTAAGTAATGGTGATGGGGGATGCTTGGGGCTGGGCAGGGGACACACCTGTGTCCCTTCCTCACACCATGGATGCGCTTCCCACAGAACCCCAGCCTTGAAATGGAAGTCTCGCATCAGCTCATCAATTGCGGGAAGCGACACACGAGTCCTTCATTACTTGAAAAATGCAAGTGAAGGCAAAATGAGGGTACAAATGGCAGGTTTCTGTTTCATTTTATTCATAACGCGAATGCCATATTTCACATAGATCGTCAGCGTCAGGTTGCCTTGTATCTCAGTTTCACCCGAGCAGTCTCCCGAGGAGAAAATGCTTAAATTGTCCCTGTGACATCAAAACCTCTCGGGCAGAAGGTAGAACTGCGGCAAATGTTTTGGCTGCTATTTCTTGCCCAGAAAAAAAGGGAGGTGTAGCTCAAGGAAAATATTTTATGAATTTTTGTGAATTTTGGTTAAATGCTCCTGTTCGGGAAAAATTCTACACAAAAAGTTTCATTTTGATATTTCAAAGGAAAACGTTGATTTGTTTCATTTTTCCTATTTCAAATTGTTTTATTTCTAGTGTAACCATCCTATACATTAAGTGCTGGTATTGATCACAGAGTTCTTGTGAACCGTGTTAAATTGGCTTTGGCAGATGCTGATGTTTATATTAAAAAAAAAAAAAAAAGAAAACAGAGCAACATCCTGCTGCAAAGAGGGGCTTGGCGTTGCCTTTTGGGCCCGGTGGGTTTTGCGGCAGCCTCTGGTGGCCCTTCGTTGTTTAGTGACATGCTGTCACCAGGACCATTTTGTTTGCAAAGCCGGTGCCTGATGCTGTGTCGATGTTGAGATCCCTGCGCTGCAAAGCTGATGGCGATTCCCACAGTGCACGGAGTCCCGTTTGCAGGGTACAAGCTCTGCCACTTGGAATGTGCTCTGGGGAATACAGATGAATCTTCCCTGCTCCTTATTTTTGGGAGTTTCCTATATGTCTTGAATAGCATGCTGGCAGCAGAGCTCCTTGTCGTGGTGTGCCTTTTGGAGGGGGCTCCCCGTCAGTGCCATCCAGGCTCCCGCAGCAAGCGCATCGCTCAGGTCCAGGCACAAATTAGTGATAATATAAGGTTTTACTTTGTTTAGACTGATGCAATCTTTTAAATTTTATAAATCAGAAGAGACCATTTATTTTATTCCCCAGGCACCACTAATGACTAATTAAAAACCATAATTAACTGGAGCAAAACCATGAGAAATTGCGAGGCAGTAGAAACGCGGCTCCCAGCCACCTGGAAGAGCATCTCCCCCCCTGCACCCCGAGGGCTGGACTGAGAAGGGGGCTGACGTAGGCATCGTAATGATGGTTTTTGTAACTGTTTGCTCTCCAACGTAAAAGTTTAGTATATAAATAAGATGATTATTTTTTCCAGATGAATTTTGGCTTAAAATTCAGAAAGGGTGATGGAGTTCAGTTGGTATTACTAAAGCAATAAAGCCAACGAGCAGACCTGCCTCAAAGAGCAATGGATACCTACATATGTATACGATGATGTGTATACTCAGTTATTCAAGGGCTTTGTCTCTCAACAGCAGCGAAAACCCCCAAACCTTTTATTAATACAACTCTACCATTTACCCACACATAAGACTTCACGTTGCCTCGCAAAGCTTTGGTGTTTCAGCTGGCTGTAATCCCGGTATTCCTGGAGGTACAGGCTGGAAAGGGCATTTTAAAGAACTTAAATTGTGTCGGTAGGAAACAGGGACGGTATTTTGAGGTTTTTCCATTCATTCATACTTCAGACTGAGAGATGTGGTGTCTGTATTTGATCTAAGCTCCATGGGAGTCGGTCAGGATTGCGTTTTAAATGAGCAAGGGCATCTCGCCGAGTGGCTGACGGAAAGACAAATGTCATACTTTCCAAGTGCTTCCACTTGTCTTGCACAGTGCAAGGACATTCAAAATAAACATTTTTGAGATAAATGTGTTTATAAAGTATATCATTCACTCAAAGTATCATTGATCATTGCTCTGGGAAGCCTCTGGAACGTGAAAAAAAAAAAAAAGCACTGTGAACCTTTAAATAAGGCAGGATTCACAATAAAATCAGAAAGGGGTTGTATAGCTGAAATAGGTCTTGAGCAGGCTAGTTATTACAAATGATGACTAATAAAAGGAACAGGAATGACAGCACTGAGTTTAAAGAGAAATTAATGTGAATCTGCTTTATTTCTGCTGCTTTTCCTAGGCATGCTGGGCTTTGCACCATGTGGATCTGCTCTGGGAGTGGGGGGGAGTTCTGTGCTACAAATTTGTTGGTTTTAAAATGGAGATGTTGAAAATGTACCATTATTTCAACAAATGTGGAGACTATAGTTGGACCAAGAAATATATAGTAGACCGAACCAGGAGCAGTATCAGGGGAAATGACTTCTAAATTAGCCATGGTATTAGAAGAATAATTAAGCGGTATTTACTTACAATTATATCCAATAACTATTTTATGCTGTGATTAATTGAATTCTAAGATTTCCTCATAGTCCCCACATATATTAAACATGGAAATTAATTTTCTCCAACAACTCATTAACTGAAATGCTGTGGATTCCACTTTAATCACTTATTCTTTACTTTGCATTGTAAATCTTTACGTGCGCATCAATCAGCCTGAGCTCCCAAACAGAGCCAGTGGGGAGCTGCAAATTACGGCCAGACCCACTTACCTCTGCTTTTATGCAGTACATCCTAGCTCTGTATCTTTTGAGAAAATAAAACCAGTTCCCACTTAAGCCATTAAATTTTTATTTTGAACGTTGAGTTTTAGTAATCTACCACGTAGGACTGAAAGGGGAATTTCACGCCACCAAAATGTGCGGCAGGCACTGAAGTTACGTGTTGGTGTAGATGGGAGCGTGCAAAGTCATCTCTGGGTGCTCTCACGCCTAAATCCAGTATTTGCCAGGTGTTTCTGTGTGGAATGGTTTTATTTTAAAATAATTCTTTAATCATAAAATCTTATCCGAATACACACTGCTTCTATCTCATGCATGAACTAGGTGAATTCTCTGTTTTCATCCAGACAAGGAAATCTGAAGCAAAATACGAGATCCGAAAGCGGTGAGTCCTGGGGGAGCTGGAACTGGGGCTCTGCAGCCTGGGCACATCGCGTTCTCTCAGAAAAGGTGTTTTTTTGTATGTACCACTTGTGTCCCCCCCATCCCTTTCCCATGACAAAATGGGAGACGATACTGGCATCTTCATGGATGCTAGGAAACTATGTTTTCCAGGCTTAAAGAGAAACCAGCCGTCTTGAAAGGAGCTAGAGATTCGTACAGATACCGCCGTGTGATAACGCCGCAGCGAGCCGCGTGCAGGATTCATTTTCTGTTGGATAAACATATCTGGAAGAGACTGAGAGCGGGAGGGATGAGGCAACTTCTGCTTAGTACAATATTTGAATTAGACAGTTCAATAATGGAACTTGTAAATATATTAAAGTCTGTTTCTTGAAATTTGGCGAAGGGTGTTAGAGCCGTCCAGTAGCTTTTGTTCGGCTGTAGTATACAAGAGTTGAAATCCCAAACAGATACAGTACTAAGAGATTGCTGAAAATTTCCAGCAAGTGTTTCCACGCTAATTAGCTCCCAGGAGGTATGAGATTTGAGCAGAGGGAGCCAGCTTTGCTCTTCTTTTGCATTGGCATTCAGGGAGTGTAGAGCTTAAAATCTCAAGCCATAGCTGATCGCCATAAATGATTAATATGCTATTTATAGATACAGTAACTTCAGTATACAATAGGTGCGTTTTAGTCAGCCTTTCAAGGCTTTTAAAACCAGATTACAGGGAAAGACTGCTTGTTAGGTCCGGCACTGGTCAAAAGCCTGAAACAATTCGACACATAGCCTGGCAGTCCTGTGAAGATGTATTGACGCGGCATATACGACATGCGTCCTGTCTGACGATGTCAAGGACAGACCTTACAAATCCCTTTTCTTTGATAGGTGACAGATTGCCCCGGCTGTGGCTCGGAAGGAGTTGCCTGTGCTGCAGAGGTGCCCTGGAGAAGAAGGGGGAGATGTGCCCGGCTCTTGCCCCAAGAGCTGGGGATGCCCCCGAGCATCCTGCTCCAGCTGGACCACCCTGCTCCAGCCCTGCCCGGGCGGCGAGGGCCAAAGCACCACGGCTCCTAAAACACAGCAGAAATACAGTTAACTTCAGCAGATGGGAACTGCTTCTTCGGAAAAAGCTGGTTAAACCATATTGTCCCTAGTTAAATTACATGTATATACACGTATGGCTGGATATATATTTAGCGCTAGCTCTGTAGACCACGTTGTGTATCTCTTATCCGACTAATTAGTTGGGTGAGAAAAATACTCCTTTAGCTTTGTTGATTTAATTCCTGGTTTTAAGGCTATTTACAAGAGGGTTCAGAGGCAGTTTTGGGTGAGGCAGAGGAATGAAGGAGCTCCTGGGTTTTGGCTGACTGGCTGTCTTAAAATCTGCAAGTTGGGCAGAGAGCCCTCACTATTTAAAGAAGCAAATAGGAATTAAGCAGATTGGATACGAGCAACTTGCACAGACCCTCGCTTTCACAGCTCTAGCTGTTTGCGTCCTTCCTACCAGGCACCGAGCAGCAACCAGCTCTTCTTCCGTTCCATCTGCTGTCCCAAGGCCGTCCATCAAACTCTTGCCATGGTCATGCTGCTGGGCCATCAGCTCTTGAGAGCATGGGGAAGGGAAAGCAGGGTTCCTGGAGAGAGCACAGAGGGTTTTCCTGCACGGAGAGGTGAGGAAGAGGGACTGAGGCACAGGAGACTGAAGAACTTCATGGAGGAACTGGGTTTTGGAGGCGTGAAGAAGCAGCGAGGGTTGTTTTTTCTCTTCTTGGCATCAGACTTGAGAATGCATGGAGGAACGTACTGCCCAATGCGGGAACCGTCAATCTTTCCAGCTTTATTTTGTGTTCAAAAAGCAGGGTTTCTGGCTGAGAGCAGACTCGTGTACTTTTTGTGTGGCGTGGTGGGAGCAATTGTGCAGCCTGCTGGGGAGCGTGTCACAGTGCCTTGCTGTGGCTTGGAAACTTTCTTGAAAAAGGCTTATGGATGTAATATTTGAGATGGATTGTTTTTTTTTTTTTTTTACTCGAGGTATAGTGTGGCAGGCTTGACTCTTGCAAGGCATCATCTGCAGCATCTGGATAATGTTTTACCCCCGTGGTGACTGCAGGGCAGAGAAAATTTGTCATGTTTCTCAGTAATTCTGTTCATCTCTCCTTTAAACAAACTGGGGATTAAAAAATCGGCATCTTTGCAGTGGCTGTCAAACAGCAGTGCTCGGGTTTCATTTGCAGGAATAGGTGAATATTTATTTCCGAATTCACACAGCTGGTTATGAAATCAAAAAAAGCTCTTAAAAACTGGGTTTTCTGAGGAAGGAAAGGAGAAGTACCGCTGCCCTGCGTGGAAGGTGATCACCCTACCAGCAAGGGGCTCAGAGGGTGCGAAAGTCCCCTGGGCCCCCCTGGCAGGGCCGGAGGCGGGGCACGGGGAGGGGAGGCTGTTCATTCTGCATCCGATGGAGCTGATATTGTCATAGAAAATAGATCCTCCTTGCCTGATCTATAATTAGCCGACTTTGAATTATATTAAACTGCAGTTAATTTTAATTTCTGATAAAAATTGGATAATAAAAATCGGATCTTTTTCTAATGGTGCATTATTATCTTACAGATAGAGTAATTCAACTCATTAATTATTGCAAGATACCCAGGACTTCCTTTCTTTAAGAAGAAAATCGACATTTCTTTTCTTCCATAGTCTTGCCTTGTCAGCTTGTCTAGGACAGATCAGTAAAAGTCTTGTGTAACTGCGTTTTGCTGCAAAGCCCCATTTGGGCTCCCTCTCTCAGAAGGGGACAACAGCTTGGGATGTGCAGGGTCTGCCGGGAGGACGTGGATGCTGCCATGGGGTCGCAAGAGCCCAACCCGGGGACGGGGAGCACCCGTCAGCCCCGCTGGTCCCAGCCTCAGGCGGGTGCCAATGCACCCAGTTCAGGTCCTACCTCTGGAGGAGGAAGCAACAAGCATCATCGGCTGCCTAAAAAAATCTGGGGCTGATGTCCAGGCAAAAACTTCCTTTCACGAGGAGCCACCCAGTTTTATCACGGCGAGACCAGAGGAAGGACCTTTTCCCTCTCTGCACATGGATTTGTGCACGAGGTGCCTCATCCGTGGTAGCTGGTTGCAAGATCGCTGTTTACTTTGCTATTTCTTTCTTCTTCTGAATTGTTTTTATTTTAGTATGTGAAAAAGTTATTCTGAACAAAACCTCAGAAAGCAGGTTAAGTCCAAATCCTTCTGTCAGAATGTATGAAACCATAGAGTGGAAGGCAGGGGGGGTAAGCATGAGGGGGTCAGGGCAGTTGCAGCTCTGACAAAGACCTTGTTTCTTCTCTTTTTTTGCATAGGCAAATGGTAGAAACGACATCTGGGATGTTGATAAAGCACTTGGCTCAAAAAGCAGCTTTCTGGTGATCTTTTTATTTGAGGGAAAAATTAAATTTTTTCTCTAACCAATATTATCCAGATTAGATACGCACTTTTTTATGGACATATCTTCAGTGTTGTTATAAAAAACGAGCATGCCTGGAAATCAAGATGTAAACCAAAGACTGAATTTGGAAATGCTGTGTCTGGTGCTAAGGAAGCTGCAGGGAGTGTGTGCGCAACGTCCACGGGGTGTCCCGGGGAAAGGGGTCCGGTGCTGCCCCTGTGGTGGTCTTCTGAGCCCCTGGCACCAGTTGGCCGTGACTTTTTGGCATTGGAACTGAGTTTTGACAGCATGAGAGAAGTGCAAATGACTCATTTTCATTTGTTATTATATAAATTATATTATATAAATTTATATAAATGATATTGCTCCCTGCCAAACTGCTCAAAGAAGGGAGTCAGAGGTTTTCAGTCAATCATCTGCTATTATAAATTGAAAGGAATTTTGTGAAGCGTCTAAAGGCAGAAATCCAATCCTCTGAGAAAAAAAACCTTGGGCACACATAAAGGATGAGTAACGGAGACCTTATAGCTGTTTCAGACCAAGGTGTTTTGAGTTCTGTCTTTGCTGTGAGAAAACCGATTGCATGTCAAGCTAAATGAAGAAGTGCTGGAGCTGGAAGTTACGGCTGTGCTGGCGTGGTTGTTGGGACACACTGGCTAAGAGAAGTGATGCGCACAGCAGGCTGTCAGATAGCAAATAGAAAAACAGCAAAAAAACCCAACCCCAACCTCAAATGACATTAGCTCCGAGCAAAACACGCTTCATCAGCTCGGCAACTTTCATTACCTATTGGTAATGATCTCTCTTCAGTCACAGGGAGACAGAGGACAAATTAAAAAAAAAAAAATAATCTACTGAGCACATTATACATTTCAGACTTTCAGTGCAATATGTAATTTAGACAGAATCCAGCTCAGGAAAATCCCTTGTACAGCTGGTATTCACACGGTGGTTCTCTGCTGCTCCTTCCTCTGCCCAGCCCCTCGGAGCCTGTAACTCTAACAGGCTATGACAGCTTCAGCGCCTGCCCAGTCAAAAAAGTGCATATTTCTTGTCATATGCCAAAATTTTTGACAGAAATAGGTATTCTAAATGCACAAATGCAGCAACAAGGAATGTGGTTGAGGACAGGTTACTTTCCAAATATTTGCTCCTGTTCGTCGCGAGGCGATGTTGGGTCCGGGTGGCTGCATCTGGGATGTCAGGGACTACACGTGGAAAAGTCCTGGGGTGTAAAGAAGTAACTTTGTGAGTTAGTTTTGCAAAATCCGGAGTTGTTTGGGCTGGCGCACTGGCTGTCCCCCAGGTGTGGAGCTGTCACTTTGGGGTGATGCTTTAAAATTGATGGACCCTCGCACAAAACCCAGGAATATTTTCCTGCGGTGCAATTACTCCTCAGGTTGAATCCTGCAAGTGGCCGGCGGTTCTTTTTGATCTCGAGCCTTAGAAAGGACCGTTGATCAGCTGGTCTGACCTTTTCTTCATCACAGGCCATTAAGCCTCACCCGGCTGCCTCTGTATTAAGCCCACAGACGTTAGTTAGACCCAAGTGCTACAGTCCTTGAGAAAGTCCCTGTGTCACAGGAGAGTGAGGTGCCTGTAGGCAGGGAACTGGTGAAATAAGATAGATATGACCCTACTTTTCCCAGGTCTCCCAGGTTTCACTTCCTCCGTGCAATCAGAGATTTCCTCCATTTTTGTAGCCCTTATGTATTTTCTTAATTTTTGGTGAGGTTGCTTGGTAGATGGCGAAACTGGCTGCTTTGGTCTTTTCCTGCCGTGGCAGCTGCAGCCTGCCACTGTCTTTGGAGGCAAAAGGAGGTGCGCACAACAGAAGAGAAACGGGATTATTTGAAAAACGCCTTTGTGCTTATCCGGATGGCAGATGGACGTGGCTGGTGATTACCAAACGCAGCCACGTTCCCAGTGCTGGGGCGGCGGGGACAGCCTGGGCTGCAGCAGCCATACGGTGCCGTGCTGAACTCGACACTGACACAGCTGGGCACAGCTGGCGCCTCGTGGCCGCTCCATCTGTAGGGCTGGGACTGAAAACTGGAGATGAATCCAATGTTGCAGCGTCGCTGACATTAAGGGTGTTTCTGCTTCTCTATACCCCCAAATAGGTGGCAAATATTTTGCTCTTTGTCACGGAGCTCTTCTGCCTTCCTCGGCATCGCCTTCTGTGTCACTAATGAATTCTTGTTTGTTTGTTACTGTTTGATTTTCTTCCCACAGAGGACTGATTTATTAATAGAAAGAAAACAAGCAATAAAGAATCCCTCCAGTTATTTAGCTTAGCTTGACTCTTTACTCCTCTTTGTTAGCTAAATTAAAAGCAATCCAAATCTACAGGAACCTTACTTCTAATTTGGAGAGCTGTAATTATTAGGAGCTATATTTACCAAGACAGTGAACTTGTAACCAGATTTTAAATGAATGCATTATCAGAGTAGGGAATAAAAGAAGCTGAATTCAGTTAGGCAGTTTAACCCACACTGTGTGGAGCCTCTTCTCCCTTTTCATGCCAAGAAACTGTTTATTTACAAATTTTTCATGAGTTGACATTCACTTTGCGTACACGACTGCAAAATATCTAAACACAGCAGACTGCACATCCCTGAGACATGCTGGAGCCGGGGTTCAGTGCAAACCACCAAAATTAACTGTTTTCATTACCAGCATTAAAAACAACTGATTTTTACGTTTTCTGCAAATTCAGATCTAAACACTTTCTTCATGATCATGGTCACTTATGCCTTACGGAGTCTTTTGACCCGTATATGAAAAATTTGCAACCGGCAATATTTCTTCCTCATTATTTCAACTATGGACTGGTTTATTTTCTGTCTATTGGCTGGAAATGCATAAATGTTTGGACAAGTTTAGTCTCAGTACGCTGACACTTTCGCCACATGCTTGAAAACATGTGAATTATCTCTGTAAAATGTATTTTAGCTTCCTGACAATGCTGGGCGGGGGGGGGGGAACAACTAAACAAATTTGTTTATGTGCCTAAAGAGCATTTTAAAACCCTGCGAATCCACTTTGATACATAAAAGGAATTTGAGTGGCCACTGTGCCTCCGTGCTGGGTTTAGTAAAATTCACAGTAAATGGAATGAGCCATTTGAAGTTTGTGCTGGCACCTTGGCTTATCTATTTATATGTGTGTGTGTGTGTGTGTGTCTACATACCTACCATGCTATTTAATTTTTGATCCAGCATTGTTCCTAGATGAGCCTTGTAAAATAAGCCGAGCTGCAACCTGCATGTCTTTGCAGAACGATTAGTGCAGGATCCAAATCCGCCTGTAAATTCAAGTTTCCCTTCATTTCCATCGCTATACGTCTCTGAATGACAGCGAATTCATTCCTGCGCTGGAGACTTGCCAGAAGTTTCTCATCTCGCTGTCTGTGGGCTGCTCGCTCCCGCTCTGGCTCTTTTTTTTTTTTTTCTTTGAGGTTTTTCTGATGCCTATAGAGTGAGCTCAACTCAAAGGTTTGCAGCTTCACTCTCGTCTGCTATTCTGTAAGAGCCAGCCTGGGCACCGGTACAGTCAGGAGTAGTGTGTGAACGTCGGATTTCTTCCTTATTTCCCTGCAGGTGACACTGAAACTTCACAATGCGGCTGGTAATGTATTTCATTTTCTAAATAAATACCTAAGCGTTTCTCTTGTGCAGCTTTGTCGGCTTTCGGATAGACCGGCTTTCTTAGAACTAATTAAATGAAGAGATGTCGGGGGGTGGCGGATGCCTACTGGGACATGGATGCTGTTTGTTTTACTCGCCAGCCAGAGATGTACAGGCAGATTTCCTCAAGGAATCTTAAATCAAGCAGCACTTTTTCCTTTAGATAAAGAGGCTTGAACAAATACAGATTAGCAGATGCGGTTCCTAATGTGCACAGAGCTGCAGTAAGTTTATTAGGGAAACCGAAATTTAAGGCTGTGTTATGTTGTAGGCTCAGAAAGGAGAGAATCGTCTTCATGTGCTAACAATTTAAAACAGTGTTTAAAAAAGATGCCTGAGGATTTCAGGGGGCTCTGCTGAGCAGTGGTCATGCTGCTGTGGCAGAATTTCTCTAGGTTTAACTGCCCTCTTCTTTTTGCTCTGTAATTATTGGGGGGAAAAAGAACGTGTCTACGGTTCCTGGGGTAACCCTACAGGGTTTTTCAGCTTCGGTATTCAGCAGGCATTTCAGCTCCTCTAAATACAAGCCCTTGAATAATAAGCAGATCAATGTAGGGCTCCTGTAGCCAAGAGTTCAGCTGTTTGTCAACATGTAAAATCTCACAGCTTTTGTCGGGTGCGGTACAGGCAGCTCACTGGATTCACATGAAGTCATCCAGGAAACGCTGCGGGGACCAATCCTGGCTCTGAGCACGGTCAGAGGAATGAAGTAATTAATCTCAGATTGATTTTTTTTTTTTTTTTCTGTTGGCATTCCTAACACAGTGGTTGTAACAGGCAGAAATTTAGTTCGGAGGGGCTAGTTGCATGCGTTTAGTATGAAAGCTCTTTTAAGAGCAAATTCTGCCTGTCTTCTTTTAGCAATACTTCCCTCAAGACTGGCTTAACGCAGTGTGTTATCTGTACACCTGATGCAAAACTGTACATCATCTCAGTACAGTGCCGAGAGAGCCCACGAGGCGTTTTCATTTGCTTCTGCTTACAAACAGACCATTTAAATGTTGTATGCATCATTACAAAGCTATCCGTCAGAAGGCAGTGTATTGAAATGACGGCATGTAAACACCACAGGGTAATAAATAAAACCAGGTGCTATTAACTCTGATGAGACAGGGCAGGCTAACATGCTTCTGAGACAACACATGAGAGTTAACGCTAATTGCGAGTGGTAGCTGAGGCATTTCATGGGAAGGTTTCTGACGCAGCAGGTGAGGATACGTCCTGCGCAGGCAATTCCTTACCGCGCGGCATCCGCTGCTTCCCTTAATAAACTGGGAAAGGAGGAGGAGGAGGTTTAACATGTTGGTATTGATATATCTGACACGACATAGAAGATACGGCTCTTCGCTCCAGTGTGGGTGGGTGGATGTAAATAAGCAAATATTGAATTATCATTTCTACAAACCTAAAATTAATCTGCGCTTTTATGTTTTCCAGCACAACTTGTCAGACAATGTAAACTAATTTGCTAAATTGCACAGGAAAAAAAGAATGCATTAGGAATATCTGATTTACATAGAGCTGAATATATTTTGATACCTTTTATTGCCTGCTTCAAGTTTTCCAGCTTTCCAAGATAAACTCTATGGGTAGCCTTATAAATAAAAAAAAATTACATAAAGAACTTACCTTAGTAGCCAGATGCTGGAATTCATTTAATGCTCACAATGCAGTACTATAAAGCCTCGTGCATTGTGTCAAATACTTTTCTCACCTGCTTGCACCATGCATTTCGAAGTGCAGATACTATATGAGACCGTCACTTGCCTTAAATCTCTGGCCTCTTAAAACTCTGATTTTTATGTTACTTGAGGTTCCTGCAGGTTCTTATGCTTGCAGTTTGTGGCCTCAAGTAATCTCAATAAAACCAAGGAGACTATTTATGCACCCAAGGGCCAGATCATCTGGTTTGTGTTTAAAAGCTTATATAGGCCTGAAATACAGAAATGACATCAAATGCAAGGAAAATGTCTCTGCTTACGGTAATTTCCCTGGATGCCAGAGAAAATACAGTAATAAATGCCATTGTTTGTTAGTATGCTCTCTGAAGTCTTACTGTTTCAGAATACCTGTAACAGACTTGTAGCTGTTTGTAGGCTTCACAGTAAAGCCAATATTTAACACTTTTTTGCATCTGAAAACCCTGCGTTGTAGCACCCTGGAGCATTAGAAAGGCAGTAATTCAGGTGGATGGGAGAAGTGTAGCCTTCAGGTGTTGTCCCAGGTTGCTGTGCTGTCCGCTGAACGACCAGGGCTGCTACCTGAGTTCAAATACACTCCTCTGCAACAGGTTGGGTGAGTAAATACAGTGTTCAAAATCACCCCCGGCAATGCTAGAGGTAACATGAAAATTTCTCATGAAGCAACGGTGTTGTCAGGAGTTTAAGGAGTTTGGTCATGAGACAGATGAAGTCAGCTCCGTTCTCCCTGGATTCAGCAGAAGGTAGATGGGGAGACATATTCATTGAGCAAGGTCAGATCCTTTGAAGAGTATGTGATGTGTTTTTGAGAAAAAGCAGTGTTTGGGAAAATATCTACTAAGCAAGAGTAACAATCAGGTCTCTTCTTCAACATCTCTATAAGAATGAGAGAGTCAACTGAACTTAGACAATACTTCATTTAAAGGTACATCAAATAAGTGAAGATAGACATGGACTAAAATTGTCCTCAGGAAAACTGTGAACAATGATAAATTGGTGTTGGTAGGCTAACGTGACATGGCTTGTGCGTGGACACTGACACAGGCCATTAAATTGACGATCCAGACTGAGCTGTTGGGAGACAAAGTGGAAAGAAACTCCCAGCTCATACAACTGGGTGCATTTCCCAGGCAGTCTGCATGATGGATGTAGAAACACCTTGAAGCAAGAGGCTTCAAAGCAGAGGCAGCTACCTTTGAGTAGGCATTTGACCCCGAGCATCGCCTGTAATGATGCATCTCAGCCATGGTCAGTCCTCCTGCTGGCCACAATGGCTCAGAGGAGCTCGTTCCTGGGAAGATGCTAAAAGTGAAATACATACGATTTGGCTAAATAGGAAAGGATTTGGAACATAAACCACTCACCAATCTGAAACTCTGTAGTTTTCAAGGAAGGTAATTGCGAGGAATTATCTATTGTGGTAGGAAGAGATGTAACGAATAAGGTGATAAAGGCATAGATATGCTGAATATAGGAATTTTTCCTGTTGTAGGGTCTTTGCTATAGTATGCAAAATAACCTCTACAGGGAGCCAAATGAAATTTTACTACTTAAGCGCCGAAAAAGAGCTGTGACAAGCTCTGTGCCCAAATGAATATGGCACATATTGGATCAGGCAACTGGATTTATTTTTTCAAAATCTCTATTGCCATTCTGTGGCAAAAGAAATTTGTAGTAAAACTCAAAGTTATTTTCAGAATTCAATGAGGTGTTTAAATAGGGCTATTAAATTGTAAGTGTTTAAAACATCTATAAAATGTAGGTGTTCAACAGGACTATTAAACACAGAGCGTAGCTGCGGTGCATTTCAACATCAGCAACACCGTTCAACCTTTCTGGCAAGAAATTAGAACAATAAAACCAGGAGAACATGGTAAACTTCTCCAATAATTCTTGCCCAGGACTGAGAATATTGTGTCTGATGCTCTGTGCGAGCCGGCTGGATGTGGAGATTGGTGTAATCAACCCAGCATGCCCAATTTTAACTGACATGTCTGAAAACAGCTAAGCTCCTTAAATGCAAAGGCATTTGCAGGAAAGTGCTCCCGAGCCCTTTGCCTCTCTGAGGGGTGGCAGCACGGTTGCCAGTCACTTTATGGAATTACCCGAAAGTACTTGTAAAAACACTCTGTAGCATCGGTACACTCTCCAGCGGCACGAATCCACCGCCCCCGCCAGCAAGAGATTGTGTTGAACTCTCTCCATCCAAAACTCCCGTTCCCACCCAGGCAAACGGCACAGCGGCAAGAAGAAATTGAATGTATCGGTGGTCTCTGAGCACGTTTCCTTCCCAGGAGGTTTAGTTTTTGCAGTGATTCTGAGGTTTTATGAAACACTCTCATCTTAGTGCGTTGAATACTACCTCAGTGCATCAAGTTAAAACCAAGAGAGGCTTCTGCTGCAGGGTTTTCTGTTGTAATTACTCTTATTGCTGCACCTGAAATACTTGTAATTAGCCGCAGTCTGGTTGGCTGAGGGTGTAGGAAGCCAATTACTCAGGTGCCAATATCTCCACCCTGATGGGGGGGAGCCAGTGCTGCTCTCTTCTCTACCTAGCCCCTCGGGTAAGACACCTCCTGGAGTGGGGCGAGGGCAGGTTTGCCTTTCTGTTGCCAGATGTTAGAGCCTCTGCCTTCTGTTTCGCCATTGTACTTGAGCAGTGGTGGGGAAAAACAGGTAAGAGAGTGTTATTCCTCTTCTTGGAAGGGCTAGCGATGCGGCTGCTGCACCTGCTCGCAGGAAAGGTATCTTCTGTGGTTATTTATCTTTCGCATTTGCACCTTAAAAGAAGGAATCTTAAAGCTTGTCAGGGGGAAAAAGTGTGTAACTTCTTGTATAGAAATATCCTGCAGGCTCTGGAGAGAGATGGCTGCTTTTCTCAGGTACTCCCTGCCTGCGCTTGTCCCATATGGGTCTGGTGTGCTACTGCGTTCCTCCTGTGGCTCTCTGGAAAGCAGGTTTTCTCCCCAGGCTGTGGTGAGGTGGGAATGGGAAAGTCCATCGAGATGCTGTTGGGCAGAACCTGCTTTGCTGAGCAAGTAGGTTACAACCACGTTGTCTATGCAAAGCTTCTGTGACTCCCTGTCCTGGATTTTGTGACTGGAAGCTGACTTACCTCCACAGACCCTATAGCTAGTGCGTTGTCTTTGATTAGATGTCAGTAGGATTTACCTGGCCTGGCCGTGGTTGCCTCACTGCTTCCAAATTTAATGTCTGTGTTTGGTCAAATTTTTATACAAGGGAATGGACTTCGTGATGTTGTTCACACGGTGTGTTTGTCTACCTGGAGAACACAATGTAATATTTTTATTTGGTGATAGGTATTTGCTAAGTTCCAGATTTGAGAGGAATCAGTTTCCACTGTTCGCAAACTGGTGGGGGAAAAAAAAGCAGCAGCCCTTTGTTGTTACTTGTACTAAACACACAGAAGCTCTTCTGTCAGTGTGTGCTGATACTGGGAATGCTGCTCTAGTCCAGGCTCTCCATCGGCTACAGCCTCACGAAGGGGTGCTGCCAGGGCCTCCTGGGCACAGATGGGACTGAGGAAGGTCCCACCACAGGTTCTGCCTGTTGGAGCAAGACCCACCAGGGATGGGCTGTGATCAGATCTGGAAGGAACCGGAGGTTTAGCCAGGGAAAGGGCAGAAAGGTCCTGCCTCTTTGACAAGAAGATATATAGCATTTTGGCACCTGGGGACATTGCAACACCTGTTTGGTACTGTTATAATGAAAGATCTGTGGTACTGCTGTTTCCAAACCATGGGTGAAGACAGAAATCTCCTGATATTTTTACGGAACAGCGTTACCAATGAATGGGTGCAGGTATGAACTCTCATCTATAGCCCTGATGAAACTTTTAACGTGGGCAGCGCTGGGGCTAGAAAGTTTGTGCTGGTGAAAGATGGCTGCACCCATGCCTGGGTTGGCTTTGGCTGTGCCAGACCCTCCTGCTGAGGGACTGCAGTGTGGCAGCTTTGCGTCCTTTTTATACCATCTAGCAGTGTTCTGCTACAAGCCCTGGTCTTCTTGCTTTGCGTATCTAGAGCGTGAGCAGTTTCTTTCATCTTGTGTCTGTCACCTGCCGTTTGCTCTTTCAGCGCGGAAGATGGCTCCTGAGTCCGGGAGCTTGGCTAGTGTTTCCAGCAGCATCAGCTGGTGTAATGAAGGATAGTAGCTCTGTCCACAAACCTGCTCTCTCCCACAAGAGGGGAAAAAAACCAACGAAACAAACTGGGAAGTTGAAACAGGTGATTTTTTTTTTTTTCTTCCCCTCTGTAGTTTCAGGGCAAAATATTTTTCATTTCCTGTACTAAAGATTCGTTGGGCAGCGCTGTGCCTCGTGGAAGAGTTGCAGGGGTTACCTGCAACAAATTTAATTGCAGATAAAAAAAATACCGTTTGCAAGCTGCTCCACAGTAACATTTGAGTGAGATGTGATATGGTGTGGCACTGTCAAGCTTGGTATTAATTTTTAATAATCTTTGGTTACCCTTTCGATGGATGCCTTCCATAGAATATTAGTCCCTGCCTTTTAGAGCTCCAGCTTTCCTGCTGGATAAATTGTACGGTAGAAAATATCTATTTCCAGGGGCTACTTGTTTGAAAAAAAAAAAAAAAGGTAATGTGTGTCTCCTGTCCAGAGGCATGTCTAGTTGCAACTACTCAGGACAGAAGTTTTTGATTATAGAAACTATAAGTTGTTCCTAGTCTGATAGGAATGTTGTGAGAAGCTCCTAAGGAAAAGGTAAATTGATTTGCAAGAAATGGAAAGATTTATTTTTTCTTTTTTTAGAAGAAAACCTAATAGACTGCTTTGTAGGCTTTTCTGTGCTAGCTTTGTTTACTAGAACAGAAGCATCTTCATACGATGCTATTATACATCCAAAAATGCAGTTTCCTACAACTTACAACTCTGCCCGCTCTCAGAATGATCGGAAAGGAGGAAAATCCTTTTGGAGTGACCTTTTCCCCCCCCCCTTCCACAAGCCCTACCATACATTCATCCATGTTAGTGAGTCCTAACTTCGGTGCGTTAATTTAGCGCATCTTGCTTATTCTTGATAAGCATGAAACAAATTAGGGCATGTTAACACCTACTGCCGTCCTGCCTCAGATTGCCTCTTGGCAGATATCCTCACATCAATTTCTGCAGCACTGGAGGTAGCTGAGCTTGATCTTTCTTTTGCCGTCCTGGGCATAGTCCCAGGAACATTAGGTTTGGAAATCTTTCAGCAGAAATAGCTGGTGATTATGCTAGCCGCCTGCCAACATGTCCCTCGCCAGGAAGCGGCAGGAATAACGGCCACACCTCGACAAATGGCCTAATGAGCTGAATTCACATCCATTTGGAAACAGGTTAGTCACGAGTGCAAAGCAAACACAACAGCTCCTGTATTTCCTTTTAGACTCTTCTTAATATTCTATTCTCTTGCTCTTGGTAGGCCAGTTTTGAATAAGCAGCTACCTCTGTGTTGCTATTTGAGTACCAGTCAGACACTGGTGTTGCAGGAGGAGCTCAAGGGCTGACGACGGATGGCCTTTACGAGTTCCCCAGTTGATCCACCTCTGCTGGTGTGATGTGGCCAGCTCTGACAACGGCCCACCTTGCGTAATGTAAAGTATTGCAGGCTTTCATATTTAAACCAGGAAATAAATGAATCTTATGAAAGCACAGGAAAAAATAAATATCTTGAATGCAAGCCCAAGGGATGGGGAGATCAGCAGGGCATCACAACCTGCAACAGTGAAGGGCAACCAAGGAGGTTCTTGGTGGGCTGTTCCCATCACTGACCTGTTGGTACCTGTTGCCGACAGGAGTGGGTCACGGTGGATGTGCCTCTGTCACCAGCTGTAGGACTTCTCTTTTCCTTCTTGTTTTCCCATCCTTCTCCAGGATGAAACTGCAGCTGCAAAGGTCGCCAGACATCAGATGCTGCAAGTCACTGTTATTATCCTTGGAAGAAAATTGCATCACTTAAGCTAATTACCAAATGGCGTTTCTCCTCTGAAAAATTACATACCTGGGCTCTCTAGGAACACAGAGTGCACAGCTTTGAAAGCAAAGTCATTCCTAAGGCTTTTTAAGCGATGTGATTTAGTTAACCTACTTCCTACAGCACAATTAAGTGTAGCTGAATAATGGCTATGCAGGAATGACCTTTCCTCAAAAAAAATCTGTTCCTCGTGCATTTGGCATTTCACTATGAAGGTTTGCGCAGCAGCTGGCAGGCAGTTAGTGCTCAGAGAGTTACCCAAGTCGTTCCCTGGGAGGGTGAGCTCCTCTCCGTTCTTGATTTCGTGTTGGCTGCAGAGGGGTTGGCATGCATGAGCTGCCAGCCAAAGCATCCTCCCTTCAATTTGTCAGCTTCATGGAAAGCAATGGAATTAAAATCTTTGGGGAGTCAGACACAGTTTGAAGATGGGGATGTATGAGAGCATTGCGTGGTCTACAGATATCTGTTGGAGGGGATGACAGGCAGAGCAGCTTCTAGGTATTGTTGCTGCTTTGTTGTTGGTTTTTTTTTTCCCCCCCCTCCTCTTGTAAGATTATGGGTGAGCAGATTGTTCCCCTTTTGTATGTTCCCAGTAGGTCATGTCTTACTCTGGACGAATTCTTGCACAAGTCTGGAGGTTAACAGCAGCGGTACAACACAGTAAAAGTTTCTTCTTATTTCTGAGAAATTTTTAAAGCCAGATGCAAAATTCTTCATTTATCTCTTTCTTTCCTGTGACACTTCCACGTCCTTGTTAATAAAATAAAACTCCTCTATCAGTACAAGCGAACAAGTTTTGAAATGCCGTAGTCAAAAATCTGACCTCAGTTCTTATTTCTCAAGCCGGTAGATTGTCTCTGAGTCTCTAGTGTGAATCCCAAAGGCAGGTTTTAGTGTGGCTTTTTGCTGTCAAAAAAAAGTACTGAAAGAGCAAAACCTGAAGAGGGAAGATTGGCTAAAATCGCACTTTGCAGATTCGCAGAGCTTTTTGCATCAGATCTGCTAGCAGGGTCAGATGAGATATTGTTGATGCATCAGTATTAAGAAGAGCTTGCTGTTTGTTTTCCAGCTCCATGTTTTGCAGAAATATCCTTGCTTCCCATTTTTAATGAAAAATATATTTCTGGTCTTCCATGTTTGCAGAGGATAGCTTGCAAACGTGAAGCCCAAAGGCTCAAAACCCCAAAGGCAAATAATGCATCAATATTTACAGCTGTTTAGAGTCACTCTTTTTTTTAATTGAGTTTCATGACATTTGGTGTTTTGGTTTATGGATTTTGAATGATAATATACTGGTTTTGAAGTATCTCGCAAATTACTAAAACTGGATCAGATATTGTAAGTTAATCATAAATGTTATAAACTGCCATTTGAAAAAAACATTTTTTGTTAACATAGAATTATATTTTATAAATCCTGTTTTGAGAGATTTCCTCCCCTCTCATAAATTACTTGGAAACTATTTAAGGAAAGAAGAAATAGAAAGTAAAATTGAAACCTTTGATGTCAGTTTTTCTCTATTTTTATCTTTCTCCTCACTTTTTATCTCTTTCCCATTCCAAGTCTTTCATGCAGTGACTGAGGACAGCATTCCTTGTCCTTTCTATAAAATGTAGTAGATGGTAGGCTTATTTTTAACTATTGCTATATTGTCTAACTGTCTAGATTTACCAGCCACTAAGTGTGTTATACTGGCAATGTGCAGGCTCAAGGAGGAAAAAACCTCAATCTATCTGTTGTTTTGTTATTTAAAAAAAATAATCTGTCTCTTACTGAAGCCACACCTGGGGGTGCTGTGCCGGCCATCGTGCAGAAGCACCCCCAGTGCAGTGGTGGCAGCAGTAGCCTGGATCCCAAGCGGTGGTGGCAGGGCCACCAATCATCCACTCCACATCGCATCAGCTTAGGCGGGCTTACGTCCTTCTGTGGTAACCTATACATCACGTTATCCTTTCTCCCTACACACCTGGACCTGTTTTGCCCTTGGCATACTGATGAATTGCATCTTCTCCTGACCAGGAGCTCCTAAGCCCAGGGTCTGTTGTGTGAGAGCACTTCTGGTCATACTTGAATTTGCTGCTTATTTTCCAATAAATGCCAATGTCAGTCCTGAAAATTGCTGACCTACAATCCCCGTAATGTGACGGAGGGTTTATGGGGGCTGCTCTTCTCCATCCCCTTTCTGGTGGGAGAAGGTCCAACGTTTTCTCAGGGGATGGGAAACTTTCTCTACAGCCTGGCTGGCCCGGTGACTTGTCTACAGGCTGTTGCTTCTCAGTGAAGGAACCTGGGTCTAATATCTCAGCTGCAGGAACGTTGCCATCAGGTTTGCATGTAAATCTAATTATATCCTCTGGTGTCTGTAGCATTTCACTTGTTAATGGTAAATTTAATCTGCCCTCAAGTTCACCAAATTTCAGCTTTCTTTATGGTCTCTGTTAGGTTTGACTGAATATTAGTATCATCTGCAAATCTTGCACTCTTGCTGCTCATCTGTTTTTCTATATCAGTAATAAAAGTAATACGACAGAGCTCTTTTCGAGCTGTGCAAGTTTTGCTCATTTTATTCCTGAGTGCTGCACATGTGAGTCCTGATATTCAAGCAGGGAATTCATTGACATGCTGTGTATAGCTCAGCTACCCCTCAGCTACTGCCATCTTGTCCCTCTTTCAGAATATTATTTACACTTATAAAAAACAGTTGAATAATATTTGTCTAAGTTTATTTAAAAAAAAAACAATGTAAACCAGCTGCTTTCAGAAATACATGGATGCTTCAGATGAGTTTCCTATTAATACTTTAAGCAGCTTCAATGAACACTCTTTTTAAAGTACTTGAAGTGTTTTATATGCTCATAACTGAATAAATGAGCAGTTCTTTCAGCAAGCTTTTGTTTAAGACAATATCTGCAGCTTGTGCATCTCCTGTAGAAATATATAGTTGCAGGATGAGAGTCAATTTTAGGTGATTCTGCATTTGTGCCCCGTGGCAAATAGTCTTGATTCTGGTAAAAGGTTACTGGATTTTAGGCATATCTGAAAGAATTTATTTTCCTTTAACATAAGCTCATTGCACAAAGGTAATTTGGTACCAGCAGCACTCCTGGGTGGGAAATTTTTGATTTATATGGAAATAAAAGTGGCAGAGCAATACTATTTCTTACCTCTGGAAGCATCTCCCCTGCCGTTCTTGTCATTCTGAACGGGGCCGCTCTCGCTGGTTCTCACTGCATAAACTCAAATGCTCAAAAAACTTAATGTTGCTGGTCCTGTAGTATCTGCGTCTGTACTGAACTTAAATATACTTCGTTTGCTAGAGCTGGGTTTGCTTCACTGTTGTCCTTGCTGTCTGGTCCATACACTGCTCGTCTGAATTTCACAAACATGCACGTGTGGTACACAAGGTATGTAGAATATCGCCATCTTTTCACGGTATGAGAGGGAGCAGGGAAAAAAAATAACTCTCAAATCTCAAATTAGCAACAGAAACCCAAAGGCTTGTTCTCTTTGTTCTCATTGAAAGTAATGTCTCATTAACAGTAATGCTGATTTTTCTGCTGACCTTACCAGGAACAGGCTGAGGCAAATGAGAGCATTTAAAATTCCCTTCTGTATATTTAAAATAATACTAAGATTCTAATACTAAGAATTAGTATAGACCTATATAATTCTAATTACATTAGAATTCTTAGTATAGACCTTAGCATCAAAAAAAGGTGTATATTTTTGGGTCTTAGCACTTCAGATTTACTACGAAAACTGTCATACATCACAGAGCAGCTGAGTTATCTTCTCACTTTAGAAGAGACATATATCAACATCGGGCCAGTCTGGCATGTCCTACCTGTTTTCATACCACCACGAAGAGGCAGAAGGTGCTTTGTGTAGCTAGGCTTATCTCTCAAACATGAAAGTCCTACTGGTTTTGTAGACTGGGTGGGATTTTTGCCTTTTAGGTTCGGTAGGTGATTTTTCAAATGTAATCCAAATACGTAGTTGATAATAATAATCTTCTGTGTTCCTTTGTTTGGATGCTAGCTTAATGTGGTTTTGCATCTTCTCATGGTGTGATGGACAGGAAAACCTGGCTGGGTGAGCAATGGATCTTCCTTTTAGCTTATCCCTCTGCAGTCAGTGGGTAACTTTCAGAGCCCCTTGCTTGGGCTGCTTTCAGGCAGCCCGTCATGCATCCATTGCTTCTGTTGTCTCCTTGCTTTGTTCACTACTTTTGCCTGGGAAAGAGCAACGTGTCTTTATTGCAGTCCTTCTGTCTGTTTATTTTTGTCATCTTGTCTTGGATGGAAATTTTCAATTAGGGCAAATGCTGTCTTCAAGACTGTTTCAACTACACAGTGAGGGTAGTTGCCTTTTGGGCACTATTGTAATGATTGCTTTTTTGGTTTGTCATTTTTTTCTTTTTTTTTTTTTTAATGTTTTATTTTAAATCCACAAGAAAAGATCTTTGGTGCTCTAATTTCCTATTCTGCTAGGAACCTAGAGAGTGTAGCATTCAGTTTTTCTACGTTAGTACTTATGTAGGTGCACGAATTTTAGGGTAATATTTAAATAGTCTACCCTCTTTTTCCCTCTCCCCGAAACATCCCAAGCTACTAACGCCTCTCTACTTCTTTCTATGGGAAACACAAGAGGCAACTCGATAAAGCCAGCAGTGACTGATGGGGCATTTTCCATCGAACAGCAACGTGACAGTGGTGGTTATTGATCTGAAACGTGGGCAGCAGCGTGATCGCTTCCAAATCCCGATGGAAAAAGGAAGAGATGCAAAGGAAGAGATGCTAAAGCTGGCTGGGAACACTGGTGTGTTTTAGGCTCAGCAGAGGGCCAAAGGGTGTATGTGTGTGTAAGCTTCTCATGGTCCAATTTTTGCGAAGCGTTTCAGCAACCTGCGAGACTTAAGTCAAACTCCTCATCCCACTCACAAAAATGGGATCTGCTTATACATAAACAATAAAGACCCAGACTGGGTAAGATTAAAGCAGAGTGTTAAAACTGAAAGATATGTCCCAGGCAAAATGGCTGATCTTAAATTATCCATTTAAAAACTTTGCTGCTCATAGAAAATGATTCTCAGTGGAGGCCTTGGTTAAGTGCAGGATCACAGGAAGCATGCGGACACAAAATGCAACTAATTTTAAAGTGATTGCGACTGTGGGCAGGCTTATCTTTTCATGAAGTCTGAAAGGAAGGTAACTTCATCTCTTCCTTAGTACGAAGAGCACCAGCAAATTAATATCGCTGAAGCAGAGAATTTAATGGCTGTTCTGCAAATTAAAAGCTACTTTCTCTTTAGGTTTATGATTTGAAGTAACGTTCCTGAGTGAAGTGTTGTAATTAAAAGTAAAACAGAGGCCTGAGGATGATAGATGTGACCCGCAGCGTTCGCATGCTGAGAAGTCTGTGTAATTTTTTCCCCAGCAGAAGGTAGATGGGAGATTCATCATCAGGACAGCAAACATATTCAAGCAGGGGTGGGGGAAGCAATTACATGGAGACCTGTCACTAGGAGAAGCCTATGAATATTCTTACACAAATTTTAATTTAAAATATTGGTTTAATTGTCTGTTGGGGAACTTCATGTTCACTTCATAAGCAAAGCAATGAGTTCGGTGATGGATGTGCCCCGTCAGACTGGGAGGAGGAGTTCTCAGCGTGAAGATGGAGTGGCCTGAGACACTGAGTACTAGTGGTGCCTGTCACAACCCTAAAAATAACAGCATTAAGTAATTTAGCATCTCACATTTGTAATTGAGTATGACTTATCCAGTGATCTCTGACAGTGTAAATTGTATTGCACTAGAGCAGCTCCAACCAGTGGGCAAGATTAATGGACATACAATGCGAAGAGAAGTCTGAAAACACTTTCTTCGTACAGAAATTAAGAGGCATTAATTTACCCATAAAAGGCATAAATGTTTGAAGACATTGGCTTGCTAGGAGTGATAACATGTATAATAACAGCACTTTTCAAGTTTATTACTGTTTTCGGTATCACAGATGGCTGCAAATTGTAGGGCTCTCTTCTATTGTGTCTTTCCCCTCTGCCAAATTAACAAAAGAATGTTAAATCTTGGCTAGCCTTAATATGGTGCATATGTTAACGATGGAAATTGCTTCATTGTGCTGCTAAATTGATGGAAGCAAGACAAGATGTGGGGAAATGTGTGTGTTTTAGTTGGTACTGGGTATTATTTTGGGATTCAGACTTATGTTCTGCACATAGTGGGGCTCTCTGGAAGATGAATACATTTGCATTTCATGTTTGCCAGCACATTTCTGTTTTGAGTGCTTTCATGTTTCAGTTGCTACTGGGTATATTTCGGGACAGAAACTTATGTTCGGTATAAACTGGAGCTCTCTAGAAGGTGAATAACTTCATATTTGGCAGTAGGCTTCTGTTTTGAGTGATTGCATCCCAACTGGCCACACAGACACACATTTCTGATCAATGTGTTGCTTTGAATCATAAAGAGGCGATTGCCCTGATCTCAGCCTGGCTTCTGGTGAGTGGAGAGGCAGACTACGAGCAAGTCCCCGAGAGAAAGCAGGGCTACAGCATGTAGGAGGTTATAGCTGGCCAAGCCATATGTCACTCCTTGTGGATTTTGGAAAGTGTGTAGGTGAGACGAGGGACTGCAGATAGATGAAGAACAATATCCTAGCTAATGGATTTGAACACTAAGGGGGGATCTTGTTATCTGAGCTTGTCTCAATGACAGTATTTGTGTGGGGGTCACTCAGGTCATGTTTCAGAGATCCTGGTGTTATCTTTGCTCTTCTGAATGCTCAGCTAATGACTTTGAGGTCTGAACAGTCACAGTCGCATCTGAAATCTGTAAGTACATCCAAGTATTCTCTGGTTCTCCATCCCTGCTCCCCGCACCAAACTGTGTACCCAAAATGAAGAAAAAGCTTTGCTCTTGGTCTCTCTGTGCCTCTGATTCACTCTGTGAAATGGAAATTGCTTCCATTTCTTCCCCAGACTGGATAATGAAATGCCCTGATGATATTGCGATGAGCATATAGGAAAGACCAGAAAGAAAAGTAGCGATTCAGGCCGAGATTTGAAACGTACATGCAAAGATGCTGGTTGCCTCACCAAACAAAGAGGAGAAAGCAAGCCATATAGAATAGAATATTGTTTATAGAATAAAAGAGCTTTTTGTGGAACAGTTGTAAGTTTGACAGACTCCATCCCATGGAATAGGTTGGAGGTGGGGTAGAGTTGAGGCAGGCACAAGAGCAGTATCTCTGCCAGTCCCAACCTACTTTGGACCTCATTGAAAGAGGTCACTGGGCCAAGACAGCAGGGCACCTGATGAATTTTGGTGGTCAGCATAACTTTCTATCCTTGCTCTTTCAACTGTGTGCTCTTCATAGTTTCTCTGTCAGTTTGCAAAGAAGATGAGGAATTCTTATACATCCATAGACAGAAAGATTTTTTTTTTTTTTTTTTTTTTTTTGTAGGGACTGCCATATGACATGGAAGTCTTCCCTTGTAAAACCAGTAGAAAACTGGATATTTGTAGTTTCTTTTGAAGAGACCTGGCTCTGCTACTGGAAAATGTTTCCTACTTTTATCTACCTGTGGTTTAAGGAAAGCAGACCGATATGAGAGCATAGCCACTTTGGTCTGCACTGGTTTAATATTGCTTTTGTGTCACTCAAGTTGCTCGTACTAAAAGTCTTAAATTATGTGTTTAGTGCTTCCTTTCTGTTCATTTTTGGCTCAGTGAGAATAATTGCATTGCCATTGTACACAATTTCTCAGAGAGTCAGAAACTGGGCTTTCTTGGAGACAGTCCTCTTTATTGTTCAACAAAATATCGCTCTGTTTTTATTTATTCTGCTTTTAAGCCATTCCGTAAGGCATTGTGTGGCAGACAGGTATGGGGAGGGTATGAGAAAACTCCAGGATTTTCTTGTCATATTGACTTGCTGATCACAGTGACGTTCTCATATCTGTGCCCGCGTGTATATGTACAAGTGCATTGTACAAGTCTGAGCAAATACATTGGTCTTGGTATAGATCCCACTTCAAACCCCATCTGGAACGGGAATGTGATGATCTCCTGAAGATCCTGAGATTTTTCTTAGTGTTTATTTTGAGCTGTGGCAATATGTTTGCCAAGTAAAGACCAATGCACTAATCAAAACTTGATATAAGTAGGTTTCAATGACAAAATATTTGCAGGGAGGTATATTAAGTTTTCCTGGAAGTTAACAAATTGAGCTAAAAATTAAAGCTGTTTTCTTTAAATAATAAAGAGCTGAACACATACTTTGTGGAGGGTTGGTAAGAAAGAAGAAAATTGCTGATACTCTATTCATTTCAGCCTGCTTGGAACACAATCTATTTTGTATTTTTCCTTGTGAGAAAATCCAAACGTAACCAGAAGCTCTCCTTGACCTTCTCACACCGGAGTAACCGTCCAGCTAGGTCTGCTAATGGAGTTCACTTTAATACAGTAATGTTGCTGTTTGGAGCACGTTTAGATATGAATTATGGCCATGAAGAAATCTTTTTCTGATTCAGCTCTTCCACCTGAGGAGCTGCCCTGTACAATCGCTGAGCCCGCAGCCCAGCACTGCTCTGCAGGGTCACCCGCGATCCATCACTGTGCATGGGCACTGCCGAGACCTCGGCGCGAGCAGCACAGGGAGCTGAAAGGAAAACCCGCGGTGTGTTGCGATATAGTTTATGGTAGTAAGCAGATTTAAATTATGCAAATTACTGTCTGCACTGAATCTGCCATCTGGAAAAAGTTATGCATACAAAAATCTGTCGGGGCAATGCAAGGGACAGAGTATCATTGAGAAGGGAGAAGGGTTGATGGAACAAAACCAACCTGCTCTAGGAAAATTTATTCGCCTGCTACAGTCCAGTGGTAAAGCTATTCTTCTGTAATAGCCAGTTTAATTTAGTAGGACTGAAACAATTGTTTAAAGCTACTTTGGAGTTTGAAGACTTCCTTGTTATCAGGACCAGATAAATGCTGGTTAGGATGCAAAGAAGGAGCAGGAGGGAAAGCTGGTATATTGAGCCGCAGGTGTGCAGGGACCAGTCAGCAATGTAAGGGTAGGTGCAGAGATGAGACCTGGCTTGAAAATTTTGGGGCAGGGGATAGGTTCTGCAGCCATCCTACGTGTAGAAATTCTTGAAGTAAATGAGAATTAGAGAGGTAAAAGGCTACAGCATTTGCCGCCTCTCTAGCACATTAGCCATACTGGTGTGTCTTGGGTCAGAGCAGACAGCTCTGGTTCCTTCTCTTCCAAAGCAAAAGCCCCCATGAGCTGCAGGAGTGTGCATCTTGGAGTTGCTTCACCTAATGACACACGCTTTCTAGGCAATACATTCCTTTATGAGCAGGTATTGCCTTACCTTCCCAAGAGGTCCCAAGACCCCTGCAGAACACGTTACAGAAATCAATGTTTATGGGGGGATACGGACTTTTGGGACTGCCTATAAAGGCAGAGTTTTGTTCTTCATATGCACACGAATAGTAAAGCCTCTTGGCTTTTCAACAAACCCACTTGCATGTTTCAACTCGGCTACTTTTGTGTGCCTTCAGTTTAAGGAAGCAGCAGGCTCTCAGTGATGTGCCATTCATTACAAGAGCAGCACAGTACGTGTATTAGTAATATTCTATAAAGCAGAGCAGTAATTACAGAATGCTTTGTCAAATTTTATTATCTGTTACTACAAAGTATTGTGCGCGCTATTACAGGAACTTGTAGAGAAACCTTACTGACTGCACGCCTATTAACTCGGTAGGCACGGCGTTTAATTTAAAAAAATAACAGTTGGAGACTGTCAATGATGCTCCCAGACAAAGTACGCCAGCTTCTGCTGCAATGCAGAAGGGAAACAAATGTTTCCCATTTAGACTTGGCATACTGTAACCCTACAGAGCTGACTTACCATGATAAACTATTGTCATTGAATTGTATTCCCACAAGCCGTTACTATAGCCTATTTAAAAAGCGTAACGCGATCTCATGTATTTCTAATTATTTGTGAGATGAAGGGATAAACGCTTCACAGTGCTATTTTTTGCTTACCATTCTCATAACTTGCAAAGCAGCTCTGAGTGCCTTGGCTCTTTCCATTACTGTTTATTAAACTGCTCTTTAATGAAATGGGTCAGCAATATCATGAGACACTGAGCTTTTACCTTGGACTGAAAAGTCTGTATTAATAGCTCTAAAGAGCGGGTTGCTGGACAGTGGAGGAGCAGCATCGTTTTCTGAGACAATAATGCTGGTTAAATTGAAGATTACAGAGCTCTGAAGAGGGGAGCCTTTGCAGCTTGGTGTTTTAGCAGACTTGCTCTTCGCAGCATACGCTCACTTCTTTGAGGATTAGGTTGTGCATTGCCGAGCTAATGGACTGGCAAAGTTGCTCTTTCTTTTGAGGCAAGCTATGTGTGGCAAGCTTTGAAGAGAGTATCAGTAAAGCCTGTTGAGGCAGGGATAATGAGTGAGGAAACACCTCACCCCCGTGCTACACGCTGCGAGTCACTCCCGCCTTCTCAAAGAGCCTGGGCAAAGTGTAGCTGGTCAGTGGGACTCACGCAGGAAAGGACTAAAGGGATAAATCAGTGCTTGTGGTGGAGTCCAAAGTCTGTGCAGTAATTCAAGCTCAGATTCCTCAGTTCATCATCTTTGATCCTTTAAAAAGACCAGCAACAGTACACTCCACTGCTGATTAGTTGCCACCATAGCTCATGCTCTTAGAGTGTGGTGCTTCCTACTGGAGCCTGTCCTAGAGCTGCTCTTATCAATGCAGCACAGGGCATGCGTTCTGTTCACCACTTCCCCCACCGTTACTGCATTTTGTTTTGTGGGGTTTTTTGTTGTTATTTTGGTTTGTCATTGTTTTGTTTGTTCTTTTTTTTAAAAAAAAAAAAAAGCCATCCAACTTTCTTCACAGAGAAAAATCTGTAGTCCTCGCAGGCAGTCCTAGAAGATGGATGACTATGCCTGTGCTCGATGCCGCTAGGCCCCTTTAGGAAACTTCACCTGGGAGGATTTGCTGAAGCGTGTCCCCTTTGCAGGGTGCACAAGGGCCAGCTCACCTCCCTCTGCTTTCTGCACTGCCTTCCCACGGGGCATCAGGTCAGGCTCACCTGGACAGCCCTTAAATCTCAGTTGCCAAAAAGAGACGAATGCAGGTAGAAAATGAGGTCAAAATAATAACGGCTGTATGGATAATCAGTGACCAGAGCCATTTGCCTGTGTATGTGATGGGTCCTCTCTCTCTTGAAGTCCTCCCATTAAGGTTTGGGGGTCTGGTTTCTGCCAGAGGTGTCTTTGCTCGGCCAGGGGTTATGGTCTTCAGTGCTGGACTGGATAGGAGAAATTCTGTGTGCTCTGTCAAATAGCAAATGAGACTAAGCAATCAAAACTGCTTTATGTCCTTAAATATCCATTATGTGGACCTGCTACAAATGGGTGGCTTTGTGCTTTGGTGTAAGAAAGAGCAGCCTGTTCTTCTAGCTGGGTCAGTCTCTAGGTTCTAGACAGGTGATGGTCTAAAATGTGCTTTGACTATGTTTTCAAACTTTATAATATTTATATAGAAGGATCTGATAGGATAAGAGTAGCAAAGCTTGTTCTACCCATGGGAAGAATCAGGCCCAGAAGAAAGCTCCTCCATCGGCACTGTCAGACAGGGCTGTCGCTCCAGGGTGGCTCACAAAGCCCACGCTACCGATATTCAGGTTTTGAAAATGTGCAACAACCTAATGTGCGATGGCAAGAAAAGTAATGACTCTACCGTAGATATAATAACTATTGATTAAAGGTATTGTGCTACTTCTCTGTCTGCTGAAATTAGAAAGGGAAAACATAAGATTTAAATAGAAATCCATTTCCTTTCTCAATAGCTTTTTCTGCCTTTGTGCTAAATTTAGTGATAATTAAGTTCTCCCTGATTGTAGCAATGTGCTTCCTTCTCCTGGTAGCTCTTTCCCAGTGGTCAGTCCTTCTGCAGAAGGACAAGAGTTCCCCAGTATCAAGTAGCATTGTAACAAGCAATAGTTTATGTTATCCTGTAGTATGGGGATTAGTCTGAAACAAGTGATCTAAGTAAAACCATTCTCTTTGTTAGAGGATTTGGGTTTCTTGAGTAGGTAAGAAAACCACCTTGAAAAATACCTTCATTTTCCTCTAAGATTCTAACAGGAAAAGCTTCTGTTTATAACAGTGATTCACTTATTTGTATAGCTTCTTGTATTCTGCTATGAAAGCAACAAATAATAAAGAATCCGTGCCAATTTGGACTGGAACCTCGACTGATGAGAGCAAGGCTTTCTTTTGGTAGTTTGCTCTTAAATTAGAAAATTTAGAAATTTAGAAAAATACTTCATCCCAGTTGTGGTTGGCTTTTTTTGGTGTAGAGATGAGCTTGGCTGTGCTTGTAGAGGGGTGCAGCAATTCTTATTCATCTCTTAAGGAATCACAAGTCCCCCTGTAAATGAGCATCATAAGAGCACTTCGGCTTTGTCGGTTGTTTCTGGCTGCTGAGGAGGTGGTCTTGGGCTAGAGGCACCTCTCCAATTCCTTCTCCAGTGGGAGAAGGTGCTAGGGAGGCTCGGGTCTCAGCAAAAGCTGCTTGGGCTGGGATTGCAGTGCTTCGGGGTGACAGTGCTGTTGCATTTTGTGTTGGCTTCCTCTGCCTATAAAAATGGACTGCCCAGCAAGGGAGCGCCCAAAGAACCAGAGAAAACCCTTGCCTATAAGAGCGACTTGATGCTTCTAGGCTTAAGTCCTAAGTTTAAGGCTTACGTATCATGGTAGCTTGTAATGCATTACAAAAGAGTCTAATGAAGAGATATATGCTTAAAATCAACCCAGTCCATACCTCCCTTTCACATCGGGGAGCCCAGCACAGGGGCTGGAAGGGATGGTTTTCCTTTGCATGGCTGGTACCCAGCAACAAAACGATCTTTGCAATCTTTCAAATGATGAGCGTTGGCTGGCTCTGAGAGATTACGTAGCATTATTGATCTGACCTTTCCTTCCCATGGCCAAAGTTTATCCACTTGTAAAGAGGTTTCTGTAGAAGTAGTGATTTGACCTTTACCGCTTTCAGCAACCCATGATAAATGGAGCAGATGAACACCCAGTGCCAACATTTGCTTTTTTTAAACCTGAATCTCCAGATTTTGACAGATATATCCTGTTAATACTGCAGTTTCCAGAGATATAACAATAGCATTAAGGCAGCATCTTCAACTTAACATTTATATAACATTTCACTATAGCTTCCACCCTCACCCCACCATATGCACACACACAAACTGAATCTGTTGGGATGTGACTCTCTGTGACCGTTCGACCTTTTCCTCAGCTTTTCAGTCAATAAAGTTCACTTCTGTGACCTTACTGTAGCTTGGCTGTGGTTCTGTGTTATGATAGTGGTATTTCTTACATTCTTGTAGTACGAAACTTGGCAAAAATGGGATGTTTCCCTTGTAGGCTCAGCTGTGAAAGATCTTTCTCATAATGGGGTAACTTTAAAAATTGCAGGCACTATAAAAGCACCTTGAAAAGAAGAGGTATAATCAGGCAGGTTCTTTCATGTGTGAACCTAAGGGCTCTATCTTGCTTTTTGATGACAGAAAATTTCAAACTTCTGGTGAATTGAGTTTTTGTCCTTTCTGCCACTTAGATGGAGGAAAGATGTAGGCATTTAAAGGAAGGTTTTTGCTGTGCTCTTGCTGGCATTTCATGCTTGTGAGTTCAGTCACATTCAGTTTTGCTCTTGTGACCCCAGCGTAGAGGCTACCGTGTCCTTCATGGCAGAGACCTGTTCGGTGATACCAGACAGTGAGGAAAGGGAGTTTGTTGCCCCTAAGTATTTGGGTTTTCTTTTACTCAGAGTCATTATTGAACCATTTTTGTTTAGTTTGGAGAAAGGGTAAATATGGAGCCCCAGAACGAGATCGTGTTAGTATTTTCTAATATAGCTTAGGAATAGCCAGTGCTGGTTTTTCAGTGAGTGAAGAGTGGTGTATTTTTGACTTTTTGCGCAGTGCGTTTTTATTTTTTGTTGGGTGTTTTTTTTTGTTGTTTTGTTTTGGGTTTTTGTTTTTAAGCTGTCCAGAACCTCAAATTATTATTATCACAGCCTGCAAGCTGCAGCCGTATTGCATCTTGCACAACAAATGAAATGACAGTCCCAGCTGCATAGGATATCTCAAAGCAAACCCGCATAAATGTCCTCTGGACTATCCAGCTTCTCACACTGTATCAAAGACTTCAGTCTCTATGCTCATTGACCAGCTAGGCTTCTCTTAGAGCACAAATTAATAGGCTCATTAGTGGAAACGGAGACTACGTGTTCTGCCTGCTTGATTTACTAATGGTCCTCAGGTGTCTTTCTGCTGATCCCCATCACGTAGTGAAAGAGGTGGAAAATATTTACAAGAATACATTGCGTGGTTTTTGTCTTTGCCCTGGCTGTTGCTCAGAGAGTATGTCCACCATGGTCTTCCACTTGCCCTCAGGGAAAACATTGCTCGGAGGGGTGCTGTGGCTCGGGAAAGGAGGAGGGAGCCCTTGATGTCCACCAGCAGCTCCAGTGGGTGGATCAAGAGTGGCCCAAGGCAGTTGTATTCCCAGACCAGCTCCATGCCATTGCTCAGGATCTTAATGGGACTCTTGGGTTAGGGCCAAATCCACATCCTTGAAATGGTGACAAACCTCAGTGTGAGGGGCTGTTTTTACCTTTCCCAACTGACACCACCTGGGGCTGCTTAGTATGTACAGTTCTTTTGCTTGTGAACACCAATTTGATTTTTTTTTCCTTTCTTTTTTTTATCTGATTTTGTGTTGTTTGGAGATGGGGCTTTAATTTCCTGTCCGGTTGGATCTGTCTTTTGAAGCTTCCTAAGAACGTATGTTTTCAGGAAACTGGGAGTATGAGAAGGCCCCATCTGCACATTGAATTTGCAACAATGCAGTCACAAATCTCAAATGAGGAGGGCAGAATTAACAAACCAAATCCAGCCAATATTGTATAATGCAGTCATTATAGACTGGCCGCATCTGACTGAATTAGCTGAAGATACTGCAGTTCATGAAATCGCGTTTAGATTTCACAGTAAGAAAATTCAGTGGGCCAAGACAGGATGTTGCAGAAAGCCAGCAGGCCCGAAGGCCAGGCTTTTTGCTTCATCAATGCAGAATCAAATTTCCCTGGTATGTCTCAGCTGGGCTTATTTGCTATTAGGTTTTCGACCAAGCAGCAGCAAGTGCAGTTTTATCTCTCGGGGAAAGCTGTAACCTGTTTAAAAACTTCAAGTAGTTACAGTCTTGTCAGACTGGGAACTCCCACAAATTCAGCTTGGGTTTTTTTTTTATTATTCTCTACTGGCATCTCAAATGTATTTATAAATAAATATATATCTCCAAGTGGCCCCATAGCAGGTTTCACTTATACAGTTTTGGAGAAATATAAGTGCTGAGGCTGGGAGTTGTGTATCTGCTTGGGTAGAAAAGCTTTGAGGAGGAAGAGCTTTTCAAGCTTTTCAGGATGGAGCAGCCACAGAAATTACGAGCAACAAAAATTTTTATGAGATGTTGAACAAGCTTTCCTGCCACCTCTGGGTCAGCTCAGTGGAGCTAGATAAAACTGTTGCAAGCTGAACAGTGGGGTTGGGGGGACCTAGAGACTTTTGAAGAAAAGACCAATTTTAGTCTGCCTCCAACATTTGTGATTAACTTATCCTGACTCTTGCTCTTCAGAGCGGCAAGTCTGCAAAATCAAAACAAAATTGCTCTGGAGACAATCCTATTTCCACTGTCCATTAAACATCAGTGCATGTATATTTTCTTATTACTCGAAAGCACATTAACAATTAAAGGCTGATGTGAACATTTAATGCACGTGGCTGAGGCTTAGGGATCTGCACCCCTGAGAGGAATCTGCTTTGCACTACTGCCACAACTGGTGTCACTGAAAAAGAGGTGTTCTGGGGCTTCCTCAAACCACAGTACACCTAGCCCTGTCATTTCAAAGAATCCTGCCCAAGCAAACAAAACAAAAAGCATGGATAGATGGAAAAGTCTGCAAGGAGGGAGGCTGTGAGAGGGAGCCCTGCAGCAGACTGGGGTACAGGGGGGACAGGGAGGGCTGGGGGTCTCTGGAGTTTCTGGAGCCCTGTGCTGGCTCAGGGCTTCCGAGGAAAGATTCAGTGTCTTATCAGCCCTAGTGAGTCTGTCTTTATTTCTTTTTTTTAGACTTGAAGCTCTGAGGTGAAATGGAAAGTCTTAGCAAAATGTGCAACAGAAAGCCAAGTAACTTATTTTTTTCTTTTCTTTTTAATCAAGCAAAGCAAAACCAACAAAACCCCTGTGGCTCTATCTGATTGACATTGTCTAAACCCATAAATATCTACAGCTCCATCACCTGCAGCTTTTCAGTAGGTGCTTTTCAGGCCCCAAGCTGCATTTCAGCACTGCAGGAGTGCTAACCCTTACGCTACCCAAACAGGGGCTTACAGGCTCACCTTGTCCCGGAGGGTTTTTCACCCTCCATCCTGTTGCTCTCGCCTCGAATGAGGTCTGTATGGGTGGATTTACTCGAAGATCACAGAAGAAACTGGTATTTTTATTTTCTTTTCCTACTCCTCATACTAGTTAATCTGCTAGGCATGCTGATTTATGCAAGGTGTGTTGAAATTTTCACTTGGATTTTCTTGGTGCTATACACCTATATAGCTGGAAAAATAATTGCAGTACAAATAGTAGTCTTTCTCAAGCCGCTTGGTTCTCTCATGATGTTATTGCCAAATGTGTATGTTGATAAATAAATGGTAAATTTTGTGTTTTAATAAGTAAAATATTCCATTATAACATCTTGCAATTTGATACGGCATAAACACGTGCATAAGCATGAATAGCATACCATGACTTAGATTATCTAAACCTTGATACCTTTGTTGAGGGTGATGTGTAGGAATGCACAAAAGAAGGTATCTGTAGCAAAAAAAAAAAAAACCTGGATGTTTCCACATGGCATGTGAATTCATTCATCTGAGCCCGAAGGATGACTACATCTGCAGCCGCTTTTGGGCACAATTTATCCTCCAACATGACCATCCAGTTGAACCTTCAGTCCATGGCCAACCTCAGCCTGTCCCCATCATGCCCGAGGTCTTTCTCTCCGTACCTCCCTCTGCCCCAGCTCCCCTGCAGACCCGCCGTGCCTCTTACTGGTCCCTCTCCAGCTGAGCTGTGCAGAGATCTCCGCAGTCGCGTGGTCACAGGGAGGTTGGGCTCCACTTCTCTGGGGATATTCAGAATATTGCAATATTATAACTGCACTTTTCTCAGTTACCACTGTAGTAAAGCAGGGTATTGGAAAGAATGTGAAACAAAAAATCGTTGGTCTAATAAATCAGGATAAAAGATCAAGACCAAAACGAAGAATTGCACTGCGAGGTACTGAAAACTTCTGATGGCACTTCAACTTCTGCCTCGACCAAGCTGCAAGATTAAGCTCTAAATTTGTTTTTAAATATTTGTTCTTATTTTCTTTCGGGGCTACTCTGTTGGTTCAAATCTGCTTCCCAATGGTAGAACTATAGGAAAAATGCAAATCCTTAGACAGCCTTTTAAGTTTCTAGAACAGTTTATTGCAACATGAAAAAGAATAATTCATGTGTACATGGTGTGGGGGAAAGAGTATTCAGACCTGAACAAAGAATTTTTTACTGAGCTTTTTGGCTTGTATGTGTAGATGTGTGTGCATGTATGGATATATGTATAGTACATGCACAGAAGTATAAATATGTGTTGTGCTTGGACATAAACCCCGGGAATTGAAAGACAATTACAAGATATTTCTTATCGGACCCTTTCCCTCTCTGAGGGGAGAAAAATAACCCTGCAGTACCATGTGATAATACCAGTAGGAATTTTATTGTGATAGTGAATCAACCAGACTGATACAGATCTGGTGATAAATGACAGGCTGCATTTTCCCATTGTGCTTAAATTGGACTTGAATCTTGACTTACGGCTGTGATCAGCGTAGTTCTCCTTTCCATTTGCTTTACATAGCTCTCATCTTCTGACTGTACAGAATTTCCATTTTCATAAGCAAAATCAAATTCACTCCACTCTTAAATAGGGAAGGTTGTGGGAGATTTTTTTGCTTTTGTTTTTTTTTTACCAGGCTTGAAGTTGAATATCGAAAACTGGAATATGTTTGCTATTTAAGGTCTGGATCATTAAAAAATACTTTTTGCCAGGTGTTTGAAGTGTGCATTTCTGTTAATATTAAAACACTTCTCTTAAACAAATGCTGAGTGGAACAGATACCTCTGCTTAGGTCGATGAATAAAGAAGTAAGATACCCTTTCTTCCTTTGGAGTTCTGAATTAGAATAAGCATGACTATCTATTTGTAAACTTGCCATTAGAAAGTATCAGCATATGAAATGGCACTAGGTGACAAACTAGATATTCTTCTTTCCTCTGAACCATGTTCACAAAAAAGTCTTACTAGAATCTAATTTCTCTGCAAGACTGTCCTGACAAATGGACTTTTATTTCCAGATTAGGTCAATAAATACACCTAATTATCACTCTGAAGTTTCATCTTTGGATGATACAGTGGCAGTAAGCTTTGAAAACTAAGTTGCTGTTATTTGAAGGTTTATTTTCTGCCAAATCACTGGTAAATGTACTACCTATTTTACCTGAAATTTTTGTCCTTTTGTGACTTTCTGAAAAAAAGGTTGATTAGGGCAGTGAAAAAGTTTCCTGAGGATGCTATGTTATTTGGGTTAGTGAAGATGGTTGTTTGTAAAGAGCAGCTCAACAAGCATGCGATCAGGCATTATGCTTGCAGACGAAACTCACAATGGAGAATGTAAATTGATGTGTATGTGGGGGGAAATCTGTACTTCACGTATAAAATGTTGGGCTCGGCGCTCATTGTTGCCACAAGGGAATGAGACATTAGCACTGTAATAGATATCTTGATGAAAATGTCAACTCAATGCTTGGGAGGAGTAAGAAAAGGAAATACAATCCCAGTCATTATTAGGAAGATAACAGAGGAGAATGTCATGATGTTATCCTGAGGCCACGGTACGCCGGGGTGCCCCTGCTTCCCAACAGGACAGAGCAGAGCAGGAAACACTCCAAAGGAAGGCAGCAAACAGAATCAGTTGTAGAGGAGCCTCTGTACATGGGTGAATAAGCAAGGGCTCCTCAGGCTGCAAAAGAAAGAGTATTTATAATCGTGATTGCAATGGGAAGGATGAGCAGGATCAATTGTTTGCTGGCTCTCCCACTAACAGACCCAGGGCACATCCCGCCGAGGTGACAGGTGCCCAGTTGAAAAAGAGTAACAGGCGATGTCTCTTCCTTTAGCATGTACTTATCCAAATGATTGCAAGGGCTAACTGCCGGTCTTCCCTTCTGATGAAATTGGGCTCAAGCAGCTTCTGGTGGTGGTGTTTCACAACCACGTGAACAGGGCAGCCTCGCAGCCCCTCAGCTGGGACATTTTTTCAACTGTATTTTGTGTTCTGAAATCTGCTTGTTACTCAGGCATCTCATTTAGGGAAAAGAAACCAGTAAGAGTCAGAAATAAATTTATTAAACCTTAATGTATGGAGCTAGAATTATGTTTAAAATGTGAAGGTGAACACATTAATCTTCCTCCAAATTAATAAAGGCTAGTTTTCAGCCAAAGATATTGTATGAATGCCAATCACTTTCTTTTTTTTTAAGGACAATTTCATAGACATTAAAAAAAAAAAAAAAAGGAGGCAGTCAATTCCATAACCAGAACATAGTCTTCTCTAGACAGGGAGTGAGGCTCAGATTTTTAGAGGTGAGACACTTTGGGTCCATGTGAAAGTGTTAATTTAAATAAGTGCAATCACTCAATAAAGCATTCAAAGAACAAGAATGAGCTCTTCCTGTTGGCAATTATGACTGTAAACATAAAGAATGAAATTGTTTAGATGACTTGTTCAGTGTCAGTTTGCTCAGCATTAAGATTTATTAGCAGGGAAGCCTAGATAAGGCAGCTCTGGTAATCCAAATGATAAATTATTAAATTTCCCATTAAAAACATGGAGCTAATATTTGGAGTTACACTAGTACGCTGGGGGAAAACTCCATTAGTAAAACTTCCTTCATTGCAGTGATGCTGTCTCAGGTGTATGTTAAGTAAAGGAAAGTCAACTTTTGAAACTCTTGAAGCCAAGGTCCTTCAAGTTCACAAGCCATGATACAAGCAAGTATCACCTCTGATGGCGCTCATCCCTATCAGTGAATTTTACTGTTGGGAAGTATGCACCTACTTGTGAATATTTTTATTTAATTCCCCCTGAAGTGCAGACACTCCTCCAGCAAAAGCCTAAAGGAAGAAGCTGGGCAAGCAACAGCACTGACTTCTGGGAGAAGCAGCAGTGTCCGGAAAAGAAGAGCTTAAATTGTCATGAATTGTTGCTGTGGACACATACAGGGTGTGGACCTGTGCAGGAATTGCTGGGCCTATGGAAACCTTTCTTTTCAACAGACCAGTTTGTATGAAAAACCAGAAATTCCTATTGTGCATCATATGCGTCTGAATGAGAACACATCCCATAAGGTTGTTTTATCAACCTCATAAATATTCACCATGACAACCCAGTTTCTAGAGTTACAAGTAACTGTGAATTCATTTTGGGAATTAGTGTTGATTATAATAATTTGAGTTTGGGGCCCAAATACGTAAATAATTTCTACAGAATTATGATGCTAAAGCCATTTGTCACTTGTTCTTCCAAAGAACCAGTCATGCCACCTAACAGAAGAGGAGGGTTTCTGCTGGCATTGTCCAAGTGTCACTTCTAGCAGGGTAAATTGTTATTGTAATTAACAGAAATTTTACTTGCAAAGATCTGTCCGAGAGTCACAAAGCAATTAAGTTGGGAAATCTTTCTTTTTGCACAGTATTAAAAAGAACAGAGCTTGTTAAAACCCATTTCTCTAAAGGTGAAGTTCTATTAAAAAGTTAACCTGTGTTTGGGATTCTTGTCCATGAAAACAATCTTTCCCCATTAATTTTCATTAAGCTATTGTATTCACACAGGTCCAGAGTGAAAGCAACCCATGTGCAGCCAAAATGATGCTTGAAACTATTTAAATCCATCTTTTTTTCACTTCGCAATGACAGCTGCTAGAGTTCATAAATTATGTCTGTCTTCTGAATGCATCTGCTTCCTGGTGGAGAAATCTAAATTAGCATAAAACTTAATTTGTGTGAAGAGACTTCTAGTTAGATGGAAGTTCACCTTCCTCATTATGATGCAAAAAAAAAAAAAAGAGATGGGGAGGAAAAATTATTTTCAAATCTGCTTTGAAGACCTTCAGACTGTCCTGGCCATAAATGTTCTTGGGTTTGTTTTTGTTGTACGTGAGAAATCCTTTTTTTTTTTTTTTTTTTTCCATTAATAGCGTTTTGGAACTTGGTTAGTTTCAAAGAGGACAGAGATGGGCTGACTCTAAAAATACTGCTAGTTTCCATCTGGAAGGATGTCTGTGGGTTCTTCGGCTCATGGCCAAACTGCCCTGACTTTACTGGATACGCAAGTTCGTCACATAGTGTTTGGTCAAGGGGTTCGGGAGTTGTAGGGCTGTGGGGTGAACTGATGTGCAGGTGTGTGAATATAGAAGATGGGACTTTTTTAGGGAACATCATTGAAATAATGAAAATAACTTTGCTCCTCTGAGAGCTTGTATGTTGATAATTCACCTACGGCAAAGCCATCTACGATAAGTTTGAAAGCCTCTAACCTGTAGATGAGCACACTTGGATGGAAGCACTGATGGTGTAATTACAGCAGGAGAGGTGTGGAGATTTGCGGTATTTGCAAGGATCTGCACAGTTCGTTGGTCCAGGAGGACAGCACAGTGCTGCTGAAAAGGACCCCATTACTGTGCAGTTGATGTAAATCCCAGTTCCTCTCCAACCACTGCTTTTCTCATCCCACCAGGATTAAGGACCTGGAAGAGGCGCTAGCATTTCCGTTAAAATGAATGACTGTTCAGCAGTTGCTTTTCATACATAATTTTAAACACATGGAATTTCTACATATATACACACTATCTACAAAATTGGGCTTGAAGAAGAGTGGGTATATTTTTTTCCTTTTCTTTCCCTTTTCATTTTATTAAGGGTTCAGAGGAGAATTCACCATTTGTCATAAAAAGCATAACGTGAAATTCAGGATTTACTTCTGGGCAGAGCCCTCCCAGCCTCCTGGGAGAGCACGCGTGAGCAGCCCTAGTTTTTAACACAACAAGGAGGACCCTGGGGTCCCACAGACAGGCATAACTTAAGCACTGTGACTCTCTATGTAAAGTGAAGCATAAATCATTGGTTTAAATTTGCACTTGGGTGTTGTTTCTGATGATAATTTAAATCTGCTGTATTTTTGTAAGGCGTAGGTCAAGGGAGGAAACTTGTTTTTAATGAATCACTCAGTAAAAATGGGCTTCTGCTTTTCACCATGGAGAAAACTTTAATTCAGAATTGTAGTGCATTTTGCAGGGCTATTTATATTAATACTTACTATGCAGCAAAACTAACTCGAATAAATGGACAAAATTAGGATCTCTTATTTTCTCCTAAGTATCCTTAATGTGAGGGCCGATTCTTTCATCTTGAGGGAAGGAGTGAATCACAATTCCAACAAACCTCCTCTGACAATGCATCGGAGCCGTCTCCTCCCAGATACCTGCACCTTCAGGTGGCATAAGTTATTGAAATGATTTAGCTAGTCATTACTGCTCCTCGTTTCTCCAAATCCAGCCTAGCTAATGCAGCCAGAGAAAGGAACATGCTGTATTTCCTCTTTTGAAAGGCATCAGCAATGACGTTTACCTTGAGGATCCACCCACAGTAACTGGATTAAGATGGTGCTTGTACAGATGTTGGGGACAATTCCCAGAAATAATGGAATTAAAGGCTCAGAAAAATGTTTTTAATCAATATTCTTATACGTCACAGTCAAATTAAATGCTAGAAATACTTTTTGACATAACTTTCTCTGTTGTGTTTTGGGCTTGGGGATTTTCTCCTATTTCTTTGTTCTCATCCTAGTTCCTTAGGAGAAATGATCTTGCAAAGAGCTATGAATATTTGGGTAAAGAAAGACTGACGTTATAAACAGGTTAGGATTTCCATTTGCTATTTTTTTCTTTTTAATTTGCTAATATCATTAATTGATCTGCAGCACTCTGTAGCAGTTATATAGCAGTTATACAGTGCTGATTTCTTACATGCAAATTAGGAATGTGTGTGGGAATGTTTTGGATTCCTTCTATAACCTAAGACGACCTTTTAGCTACTGGAATTGCATCATGTTCATAGTTACTCACTTTCCTTGGCAGACTATATGGGTTTTATAATATTTTCTGTGCTTGACTCTGTGTTAAAAAATCGCGTTGTAGCAAATAGCAAAGATGAAAACTGGCCATGAAGGAAGTGCTCCTCAGGATCCAAAAGCGTTTTGAAGCAGATGCGTTGTCTCTTTGTGCTCCCTCTCCATGCTGAGCAGAGCGGTCAGGTTGGTAACCACCAATGAGTTCGATGGAAGAAAGTCCTATGGATTGGGTGGGAAATATCTGAGCAACAGAGGAGGTGGTGCCTGAACATGATGAATGCCAGCACCCACAAAATGGGCTATCCCTAGCTGATCTCTAGCCAAATCAGCCAGGACAGGGTGAATCGAATAGATAACACGTTGTGGAAAAATTGCTTGGGGAGAGTATGTTTGGCTGTCCCCTCTGGGATCTGGAGTTGACGGCAAGTGCAATTCAATGAGCTGAATAAATCTGGTTGGTATCCCAAGCCATGGCAGTGTGGGGATGTGGATGGAGGAGGGCAAGCAACCCCAGTCCCTTGTCACAGTGATACCTGAACTTGAACCTGAGCAGGGCCAGACCCGTAGCTAGTTGCAAAACATCAGTCCCACTGCTCTTGCGTAGAGACTTGGCACAATCCTCACTTTCTAAGGAGAGATATCTTAAAGAAAAAAATAACAAACATCTTAAAAATTGTAATGGATTAGCGTTTCTGAATACGCAAATACCGTTGATGCGCATTGCCTAGGAAACCCACAGCAGTTTATTCAGCAGGTTCTTGCTACGTGTGTTGTGGTGGCACTTAATGCTTAGGTTTTTCTCTATGTAGTTAAATCCATCAAAGGATATTAAAACGGAGATCTATCTTTGAAACCTAACATCAGTGGAATGACTGTGTCTTAATTTGGAGGTGAAGCTCCCACTGGCTGGAGTTTCCTTGGGGTGACGGAGGAGGTTATGGGTGCTCGCAAGCCACAGCTGAATTCATGGAAGGGTCATGGAAACAATCATTGACTTCATCTGTAAATAAAGACCCAACAGCCTATTTTTCAAAGCGTTGTTGAAAAATATCCAAAGGCATATCTGCAATTTAGAAATCCAGCATATGCCACAACATCTCAGCAACAGATCTGGGCAGTGGAGTCATATTTCTATAGACATTGCATAAAAGTAGCCATAGCAATGCTAATTTGTGTGTTGTCTAGGGAGCAAGCACAGATCGTCAGAACAAGACTAATCTCCCTCTGTGTTTTTTTCTAATAAAAAGGAGGAACACTAAATAATTAACATAAACAAATGAAAACTAATTTTCCAATTTTTAATTTTTACCCAATTGCATGATCCGTGTTAATGAATAATTTACAAGTCAGAAGCGAATATAAAATTAAAATATTTCTCTGGGGTCTGCTGTACATGTTATCTGAACATCCTATCTGACTGTTCATTTATATATATATATATTAAAAAAAAAAAAAAAGAGTAAAAAATAACCCCAGAGAAAACAGCATTCAGCATGAACCAGGCTGTAATAAAAAGAGCTGCAGACTCCAGAGGTTTTACTATTTCCTTATAGACCTGGGATCATTTGTCTGAGGCTGTTTTTGAATTATTCATATAAGCTGTAGCTCTTTGCTTTCAGAGATTGAATGCAACTAGCTTCTATCGTATGGCTTCACATGCTGCTTTTTTGTTTGCATTTAAGTTTTTTTTATAGGGTGCCCTTTATTCAAAGGCTCTGCTGGATGCTGCAGGGTTCTATCAGCCACACATTAAACATTAAGAACCTGTATTGTGGTTAATACTGAGGGTTTCACACAGCAAATAAGGCAGCTGGTGGGAGGGTGAGCCAAGGAAACAAGGGAATGTAATAACTGAAGAGCTAATAAACCTTGGAAGTAATGCTGTGATTCTGCTTTGACGTTGGAGTGCTACCACCAAGGAAAAAGTATTTATTATTTTAGGTCCAAATGCTACATGTTGATTTTAAGAATCTTCTGCATCCCAATGCCCCAGACCTACATAAGACTAACAGGACCCCAGATTGACAGCAGTGCCTCGATACCAGCATGTGAGTTTGGCTCAAGAGAGTGTCTTTGTAAAAAATTTCCCGATTGCCCTCCCTTACTGTACTTGGACTCAGAACATCTCGCACTGCACAAGCTCTATTTGTTGTGGCTGGAGCTAAGCTCAGAGCCACTGATAGGCATTTGCTCCTAGGGCCAGGTTGTTGATATCCCTAACAGCTTATCAGATTACTGGTTTTGCCATGCCACATCTGCTCCTGATCTCATCCCACTACTTGGTAATGTAGATATTGCCAAGGGTCACACCAGGGTGTCACACCACACCTTCAACCTCCCTACAAGAAACTTGTGATGCTACAGGAAAGTGCAGTGGTTTAACTTCCTTACCCCTGCCTGTGGCTAATCAAGTCTGAAGATGGCAAGGAGGGAAGGAAAGGTCATCTTGGCCCTATCGGAGCTCCTTAGAACCTGAAATGCAGCTGTTGGTTGCTCTCTTTATAATTAGAAGGACATATTTTGGGTGTAGCTGTCTAGGCTGGATGACTATGTAAAGCTTTAAATTTTGTTTCTGTCTTAGGTGGATGACTTACTGTATTTTTTTTAATAAAACTGAAAATGTCAGTGTCTGAATATCTTGCTGGCAATATTCTGGTCAAAAACAAGGCAGCTCTATATAATCTTATTTTTGAGGAGGGAAAGAATTTCCTTTGGCTATCTTTTTCTCCTTGGTAGGTCAAGAACAGAATTTTCCAAATATTCCTTAACTTCCTTTTAACCATCAAATAACAGCATCCTTATGTAAACGATTACAACCTTATTGTCATGAGACAAGTGGCATTCAAAACTGGCAACCAGCTTAAGTCACTCCCACTGTCAAGCACGTACAAAATTGTCCGGTCTCTCAATTTTTCAGCTGTTTACTAGTTCTGACAGTTGTTGAGATGACAATGAAGACCTAAACCAGGGTATAATAACAAAGAATGGAGACGTATCTAAGAGATTACAGATTAAATGGAAAAGAAGAAACTCTGGTTTATAGTTTAATTGATTCATGTGGTTTACAACCAATGATTCAACATGATTCATCCTGCAGTTAAAGAATATAGTTGGGACAAATTCTTTATGGTCCAGGCTAATTAGGATTTTTGTCTACATTACAGCAAGACTTCAGCAAATAGCTCAATAACTGCAGCCAAGTTCTGATAGGGATGTCCTTGGCTCAGCACTTTGGAATGATAGTAGATGATGTGACAGAGCCCTGCTGTGTATCCCAATAGTTGTACTGTGATATGGAGATGCTACATCAAAGGCGGTCTCAAGAGTACTTGCCAAGAGAAAGCACAGTTTGTAGCCCACTCCTACAACACCAGCTGAAGGTTTGTACGACTCACCCTGTAAAGCCTGGGCTTTACTTCTCATGGTGAAGGCTGAAGCTTGGTATGTGTAACACTGAGAAAGGATTCTAGCACATGCTGAAGTTCATCCTAATCCTAGACAGCAAATTAACATGTTTTTCCAAGTCCTATTTAGCATGAAAAATCTAAGCAGATGCTCAAGCGCCAGTTGGAGCAGAAGGGGTGACCTTGGAGGGTGACCTTTGTGGAGGTTAGGTGTTCAAGCCAGGTAGGTTAAACTTGCCTTGAAAACCATCCCAGCATACCTTCTTCTGGGGCTTCCCCAGGGCACAGCCCTTCTGAATCTTTCCAGGAACCATTGACCTTCCTGGGAGCTCTTCTTGCGATTGGTTTTGTATTTGATGTGTTAAGGATGATGAAAAATGTCTCTTGCTCCTCAATCCAGCTGTCTGGATTACAAACTCATGCTGTCTCCAGCCCTATGCTTTCCCACCTCTTGACCCTGTGGGTACCAAGCCAGGCTGCTCCTTAGCCTATAGACTGGAGTGCTGCTGGTGAACAACCTTCTGAAAGTATCTCTCAGCATTCAAATAGACAGTTCTCTGGGGACTTGTAGCCTGTTATTCTGCATTTGGTATCATGGAACATAATCAAGGCAACAAGAGTAGCCTTTACTTGGCAAATCAAATTCTGGTCATGGCTGGGACACGTAGCTGACTTGCAATGGATGGGAAAATGCATATGAATCTTTTCTGAATCTTAAATATTTAATGGGTCACTGTGTACTAGACACCCGACATAGCAGATCACTAACATGACAGAAGTATAAATGTCAACATTTATATGTTACATTATGACGACCCCCAGCTGTGTTCAGCTCTGGGGCCCCCAACATAAGAAGGACATGGACCTGTTGGAGCGAGTCCAGAGGAGGCCACAAAGATGATCAGAGGCTGGAGCCCCTCTGCTGTGAGGACAGGCTGAGAGAGTTGGGGTTGTTCAGCCTGGAGAAGAGAAGGCTCCGGGGAGACCTTAGAGCCAGCCCCTTCCAGTCCCTAAAGGGGCTACAGGAGAGCTGGGAGGGACTCTGGATCAGGGAGGGGAGCCGATAGGACAAGGGGGAATAGTTTTAAATGGAAAGAGGGGAGATTTAGATGAGATATCAGGAAGGAATTCTTGACTGTGAGGTTGGTGAGACCCTGTCCCAGGTTGCCCAGAGAAGCTGTGGCTGCCCCATCCCTGGAGGTGTTCAAGGCCAGGCTGGATGGGGCTTGGAGCAACCTGGTCTGGTGGGATGTGTCCCTGCCCAGGGCAGGGGGATGGAACTCGATGGTCTTCAAGGTCTCTTCCAACCCAAACAGTTCTGTGATCCTATGACTTATAGTAACATTATAATGCAAAGATCTTGGAAGTGAGCTATTCAAAAGCTTAATAGTCTTTGCTAGAAATGCAGTAACAGCACCAATTACTAGCTCTTAAAAAGCTTGTAAAGGCTAGTATAGTAGCAGTCTTTAAACAGTAATGTCCAGTTGCAAAAGTTATGAGGAAATCTTCTTCTTTGCGGTGTGGAAATGTGCTTTTTCTGATGTTTTTCAAAGAATCGTAGGCCTGTTGGGAAAAACATCTGTGCACGGTTGCAAGTGCTCTAGTATTTTATCATTATGTGTCCAACTGCAGTGAAATCTTTCGAGTAACAGAAATCCTGGCAATGCTATCTCCCTCTTGATAAGCTCTAGCTGTGAGAAGCAGACCGAAACGTTTGCTGGGCATGAGGAGGAGAAGAGAACTCTTCTAACCTGCAAATGAGTTTCATTGGGTTTTCCCTTCTGATGGGTATCAGGTTAAGAAGCATAACTTCTGGAAAAGCACTTGCAGCTTGTTGTAGCCAGCTATTTCATTGCTGCTAATCAGATTTGTAAAGTGCCACCCTGATGTTTATCTGCTCCAGGTGAAAAGCATCGCTGCAGCACAGGGGATGCAGTTGCTAAGCAACAGCCTTCAATTAAAACATCTTCTTAGATATCTGCGGTATATGAGAAATTAGATTTAACTCCTCAGGAGCTCAAACAGGAGCAACCTCTGAACCCAGCAGATACTGTCATAGATCCCTCCTCCTTTACATCAGCAGTTGCCGTCACTTTGCCTATAATATAAAGCTTGGAGTGTTACGTTACTTCTCTCCAGGTTAGCAATGTGTCTCCTGCGTGTGCTCGTCATTAGTAAGATGCCTGCAACTCCAAAAATATTTAATGTCAGGTAGCTCTGAGGAGAGAGAGACTTGAACCAATCTCTGACCTTAGGATTTTTGCACTTCTGTCCTCGGAAGCATAGAAATTCAAAATGGCTTAACCTTAGCCTCAAAACAGAGCTCAGATCTAAGCACTTGAAGAGTGCTCCTTTAAAAGCATCTCCGAATAGATGAATTCTTCAAAACGGATTCAAGCCTAGATTTTGAAAGGAGTTTTGCCGCTTCTGCCCATCGCTGTTGTCTGCCTCTGCCCCCTCTGCCCTGGTCCATGGTGGTCATAGCTCGGCCCTTCCCCTTGCTCTGAAGACTCCAGCACGGACAGGCTGTTTTCAGGCTCAGACTCTCAGTGGTGCACACCTTCCATAAAAGCTTGGAAACACGACTTTTGCTTCCCACGTGCCACAGACTCCTAGGGTTTCCTCCTAAAAGCAACAGCAAGATGATATTTGGAAGTGCTATCATTTTTAGGATGCTGTTTTCAAGCCTCCCAACAGCTGGAGTAGAAATATGAGAGGGTTTCTTTTACAAACTAGAAATATGTGCTGCCCAATTTTGTGATGTCTTAAATTCCAGGGCTGGTTTGTTGTTTGTGAAAGATAAAAAAACCCAAACATATGGGGAACACTTGGAAGGTTAAGTGCTGCTAAAGGGAGGCGGGACCAGAAATACAAGAACGAGAGGCCTTTTACATTGGGAAGTTCAATAATGTCAAACACTAAAAATCCTGTTTTCTAATCTCCAAAGTGCTCAAATGCATAAATTTTGTTGAAAATTAATAGGATCTGAGTGCTTTTTCTTGTATCCTATGAAAAATCACACCTAAGTTGTTTCTGTCCTCAGATCCCATGCAGGACCACAGCTCTGTTTTCAGAGATGTTTCACAGTATTTGTGCATTTTAAGATTACCTCAAGCTTTTTGTTTAGGGCCTGTGTAGCTTTTGGAGAAGCCCAGACAAAGCCAGAGTATTCTACTTCCTTTTTGAAACAATCTCCTAATCACTTTCCTGGATGCAGGTGAGCCTCCCGAGTGTAGTATTGGAAGAAGTAGATGGTATTTTAAGCTGGATTTTAGAAGTTGATGCTAAGAAGCATGAATACACAAAAGCAGCAAGTATCTGTTGCATCGTATTTTTACAAGGTCCAGTGTCTTCACCCTTTCCGCTCTTTTGAAACACCCAATGCTTAGCATCCTCCAGCACCTCAAATTGCATAGCACAGGTAACTTCAATACTGAAAAGAGCAGAAATTTAGCATAAACTGTGAAGTAACGAAATCTCAGCTTTTTAAATGACAGAACTTTGTATATCTTTTGTGCTCTTTTAGTACTTTTTTTTCCCTTGCTGTTCACAAAAGCAAAAGGTTCACATGGTTGCTCAGCTGCTGAATAGAGTACAATTTGCAATTATATTTAATTTTCATACGGAAAATTGGATAGGTGATTTTTGGTAGGTATACTTGCTCTGAAACCTGCTATGTTCTGTGATTATTTTTTTTTTCTCCAGGATTCATATAACGATAGCTAATGTGCTGAAACCACAACTGAATGGTTTTGTAATTTGCCTCTGAGACTAATCTGTGGCCATCTTTTTAATGGGATTGTAAATTATATGCACTTTATAAAGGGACTACAGTAGACCGAACAATTGTGTTAATGACTCTTATCAAGAGATTAACTGGGAAGGCAGGGTGTAGAAGATTAGATTATTTCACCTGTGAGATTGCCAGAGGAACATCTTTATGACTTGTCTAATTAGCTTGGTACCGTTTTATAGTGGTCCCCAGTAGTGCCACAAAAGTTAGAGGAATTCCTGCTGTGATGCCCATCTTAAATTACACTGTGGCTGTTTCCAGTTGTATTGTGGAGAAATGCCGGAGCATAAATGATCTCTTTTTGAAGGAGTGTAAAAAAAATCACTTAGCAAGGTGCTCTGTGTATCCGAAGCCTCATACACGTGGTGATGTTCTGCCAACACGAGGTCCGTACCTTAATAAATTTGCTATCCAGTTTGCATGCAGCAAGCTGGAGACTGAAGAAAATTAAAGAAATCCCTGCTAAATGAAATTGATGAGTTTTGCGAGAGATTATTAGTTAAACTGTTTTCTCATGCAAGAACAGCAGCTGATCGGAAGCCCATGTTTGTTCCCTGGCTTACAGCTCAGCACCGGCAAGGTGGTAATGATATACGGATATAGGGTGCTCTTACCTCAACCCTAAAATTCTATCAGTGTTGGGATCCAAACGAGGACCATGGCGTTTGCTTTACCCTAGGTAGCCCTTTTGCTAATCTCCTTACTGATTTAGTTGGCCAGTGCGTGCCTCTTAGCATAATCATGCACATCCTTAAGATGGATATGATGCCAATTTACTTCTTGAGAGTGCTGAGGAAGCTTTATGGAACTTGCAGTTAGATCTGTACAGAAAAAATGTAAATCTTTTGTTACTGCTGAACTTCTGGGATGCAATGTCTGGAGGGGATGATGAGGGTTGTTGGCCGGATGGAGGGTGCTGTCGCAGCGGAGGAATTTAGCCTCGGAGGACTGTTTCTCTGTTTCTGACACTGTAATGATCTTTATGGCTGAGCAGTTGCTAGCTGCTAAATACAAAATACTTTCTACTTGTATTAGAAAATATCGTATTGTATGATCAAGCAATGATGGGGACGGAAAGAAAGGTAGCGCAGGGAAGGAGACAGACGTAACTTGTGCGTACTGTCTCTAGCAAGCACAGCTCAGCTGGCACATTAGTAAGTGGATTGCTGGTTTCTTGGTGTGCTCGCATAGTTATAAGCATCAGAATGAGTGAGTAGTTTCATTATTATCAGCACAGAAAAGCTATTTCTCATGTTGAAGACAAACACAAGAGTGTTTCGTGAAAATTACAATATACATAGAGATTAAGACCCTAATCAAAACTGCTCGGTATGTAGTTCATCATAACAGAGAAAATAGTGTTTCTTTGGATGCAAGTGTTCTTTTGTGATCCTAAAATCTGTAGATGCAACTGCTCTTGTCTAGGGTCCTTGACCAGACATTTCATGTGGCTGCTGACTGTGCTGGAACCTCTCACTCGTGTGCCTTGCAGGAGAGGGACCATGTTAGTATCTCAAACACCTGAAAACAGGAGTAAAGCACAGCGGCCTCTGTGTTTGGGCTGGCTGTGAAGTGGTGGGCCCTTCTGGGAGCTGGCATTGATCCTTGATGCTGTGGCCAAGAACAAAGCTGCCATATAGACAGCAGCTATGTGGCGTGGGAAGGCTTGATGAGCCAGGCCGTGGTGAGGACCTCTTCCTTGGCAGCCTCCTCTGCGCATGCTCATCCGCACTCATCATGGATCAGAGCTCCTTAATGCTTCTGACTCACCTCTCTCCTCACCACCCTGGCACGGGGATGCCTGTCCTGCCCAGGGATGGGTATTCCCATGCGTGCAGTGTTGGAGGGCAAAACTTCCTGACATTAAATCCTGCAGGTGCACTGTCCGAGCAAAGGCAGTTGCTGTGAAGTTGGTGGCTTGGGGACCATTTTGTAAGTGCTTCTGCGGTGCAACGTAATAGACATTTGTACATGCTTTCCAAAAAGCAGCTCCTTCTGGTTATGGACCAAGTACATACTGCTTGGCCTAAATGGGACTTTGGGAAACATAAGAAGCGTAGAAAAGTGTTTCTGTAATAGATGTGTGATATTTATTTTTATTTTTTTACAGTAACCTTCCAATTCCTAAACTAGTTCATCAGTCCTCTCCTGTGAAAATTAGTAGACAGTACCACAGGCTGAAAAGCTGAAAATTGGATTAATATATTTCTTTTCAGTTTTAAAACAGTCATCTGTTGTTGTCATTAGAAGTAATAGGCTCATGAGCTATAAAAAGAGCTGCTTACTTTTTCTGGGGGAAAAAAACCTCTGCTGGGAGTTCAGAAGATGGATCTGTCATGTCAGATTTTCCCCCTGCCTTCCCCTTCCTGGCATGCTGAAATCCACACTGGCTTGGTTGCAATCTCATCATATTTCTCTCAAAATTAAGCTGGACTCAACTGTAATTTGCAATGAAAACTTGAGGGAGATGGAAGGTTTCTTCCAGCAGCGCGTGTTGGGTGCAGATTTCTGTTCTTTGTAAAGTAACCGTTAGACCAAAACACTGGTCTCTCTTTAGCAGGCATAATTCTGCAGCCCTTCAGAGAAAGGGTAAATTAATGGTAAAGATAAAGAAACTTGGACTGTTGGTGACACTTAAGGATGGACATGTCTCGTCTCCATAAAAACATTCACTTACCATTGCTCAAGTAATCTGGCCAATGCTGTTCTTTTCAAGGTGCAGCTTTTGTGCCATAAAGCAGCGCACAATACTAGGGTTGCCATTTACTTTCATTTCTTGAAGATTAAAGTACCATTCCACATGATCCACTACTGGCTTGGAAAGCTTCACAGGTGGTCAGCCCTGTTGAGCTTGAGCCCCGTTGCCTCCATGGCTCTTCCAGCCCTGGACATGCCCTGTCGGGATTTTGGACATGCCTTTCGCTATCCAGGACTTGCAGGGAATGCTGGTTGCTCTAACAGTGGTTGTAGTGGCATTTGGCATGTTGAAATTGTTGGGTTTTTTTACAAAAGTAAACTTGCTTTTGAAAAAAAAAAATCAGTGTTTCCTACAGCATGTTGGATGGTGTCTTGACCAGCTCCGGTGCAGGTTGTAGCTGTAGTAAAGGCAGCATATAATGGACAATGTGTAACAAACGCGTATTCTCTGCTTTGGTGAATTTTTGGTGATTTACACCAGGTTACGCCCTGTCACATTAGGTCCCATACAAATGGCATTAAAATCTTAGATAGGGTTATAGCATTGCCTCATCCTGTAGGTGAATCATTTAGTGCCTGCTGCCACTTGTAGAGTGGCTGTCATATCCGAGACTGAAAACTTCTGGCCTTCAGTGAGAAATTTGCTTTCTTGCCCTAGAAGAGCATCCCAAAGTGTGTACGTATATGTGTGTGTGTATACTTTTTTTGTTTTTCCCTTAAACTATAACCTATGAAATGCTTTCTTTGCTGAGTCTCCTGTAGCGCTTGTGTTGTTCCAGACCTTTTCCTCGGTGTTCAGACTGGCTGTAGTTTCAGAAGCACTTTGGTGACAGAGGAGCCAAGATGTCAAGAGGCTTCATTCTCTCTAGTTGGTTCCCTCGGCAAAAGTTAAAAGCTTGTGTATTTGAGGCAGAAGCACTGCTGTTGAAAGCCCTGACCGCAGTGGCGGCATCAGAAAGAAGAGGCTTTTTAAAAGGAATCTGACTCGGCTTTTTAATGGTATTCATCCTTGTGCAAGGTTTCCAGAGCTGCTGTAACTATGAAATAATGTTCTGTAGCCATTGTGCAATAGATTACTCTTCCTCAGGGCAGAGCTGAAGGAAGGAAAAGAAAACAATTTATTGATATCACGGAAAGTGGAGAAGAGCTCAACAGGTCATCTTGTGAGTGCTCTCGTCCCCTGGGAGATATCACCAGCATTACTGCATTTCCCTTCCAGCTGTTTACACCCTCTTATGAGAGGAATTAATATATCAGCTGTCCTGGGCATCCTTACATAGTCAGGATTGTAGCAAAGGGATGAGGTACGCGCTCAGTTCAAATACATGAAGGCCAAGACTTTCTGCTTTTGTTCCCTATGCTGGGTTTACACTTAGTCAAAGAAGTTTTGTATTGAGTCCTACTTTGATTAAATGAGAGACTGTGGGAAGAGAAACAATTAGGTATTATGTCCATAGGGTATAAAAAGGGAGGAAGGGCTTTACATGAAGAAAACAAAAATATTACTAGCTAGTAAATGTACAGGAAACTTGTTTTTGAAAAAATATCCCAAGTGTTAACCTGTGCTGGAGAACAGTGGAAAGCAATGTGGTCCTCCTTTTCAGAGAATAACTTAAATTGTAGCAATTGGGCACTACAAGCATAACTTGATTCTCAGTAAACTAAGAATATGCATATTGAGTGAGGTATCTCTTAAGATTCTAGAACAATGGAAACATGACCCACAAACTGGGAGTTAATTGCCGAATGGCTGCTGTTCCCATATGAGCTCCATGTATCAGATCATCAGAAACTTTGCTGCAACACCAGCGCACTCTCATTTGTGCTGAACAGCCGCGATGCTTAATCCTCATCCCGGTGGCACTCTAATTAGTGGTAACCTCTCTCCAGCCTGAAAAGTTTCAGTGTTGCTTGCCCTTTGTTTCCTACTCTTTACCTCATTTTCTGTTCAGGGTAACACTTTCTTTCCTTGAGCAGGCCTCAGTTGACACCTTTGGCTTGTTTGGAAAGATGAGTGCATGGACAGAACCTGCACAGGCTTGCCCTGTGCTCACCAGGAGGGACTATGATTTCCCTGCAGTGAAGGTGAGCCACAGAAGGGAAGTACAGGCAGTATTTGATGGAAGGGTCTGAAATGGTTTGTCATTAATTAGCAGTTGATAACCACATTGTATTTTAACTTATCAAGATCACAGCCCTGATGCACAAGTGAAAAATACGAGCTGTGCTCTTTCTTGAAGATTTGGTGACCTAAATATACCAGATGCACACAAGAAAGGAGGTGGAAAGAAAGACCTAAGGTGCCATCAGAGGTCAGTGGCAGGCTAGGACACAGGATCCAACCTGATTGGCCATGCTGTGTCTGCCTGCAGTAAATAACCCATTTCAGCCAGGCTAATTCATATTTTCTTTCTAAATCCGAATGTGAAACTTGTTTGAGTAGGCTTAGGTAGCTCTATTGATGGCACAACTTTTTCAAGTGATCTGGCAAATTGTTCCGACAGCTGTGGGTCACAGAGCCCCTGTAGCTGTGTTAATCTTGTGCAGTTAACATACTTTTCTTGAACATTCATAGCTTAAGTGTTCAAGGTCCCTGTTGGGTTGCCAGAGCAAATAAAATAGGATCTTGCCCCTGCCTCTCCCAGTATACAAAAGCCACTATCGTCTGATGTGTCTTTTTGTTCTGAGATATGACATTTAATTACCAACCTTACCAGATGCTCAGCGTATTTCGGGAGTAGCATTAGCTTTTCTGTTCCAGCCCCCAAAATAGGATGCAGAAAGCTCTACACATCCCTGAAATGGGAATTAATGCAGATGGTCTCATATCTGCCCGAACTGCGGCTCCTTGTGCCTCTGGTATACCCCCATACAAGGTATACAGGTGCCACCAGAGATGCTGCTTTTGGGGGGGAAAAAACCAACCCTGTTGTGTACCAAGAGGGAACAGGAACTTCAGGGCCCTGCTTGTGTAATCCAGCGTGTTTCCCACAGGAGCAGCCCCTCCATGCCAGCATGAATGGCTGCCCAAAATAGTAGCGAGTAAAAGCTTTCACCGCAAAGGATCCCGATCTTTCTATCCTCTTTAGACTCATTGTATCCTGCTAAGAGGCTTAATTAACACACTGCTTGACAGGCCTTGTCAGACTGAAACATGGACTCTACATCATTTAATACAGGGGCCGTGGTCTTCCCTGGCAACACAGGGCAAAATAGAAATGAAAATTAACAAACTGGAAGATGAGAAAATAGAAAACGAATAAACCCCGAGATACTTCATGGACACAAAAAGAGTCCAGGGTGTGTGTGGAGGGGAATTCTTTGTTAAATGGGAAACAAAGTCTTAAAAATACGGATAAGAGCAGACATGGGTGTAAGTAGCTCAGAACAGCATGGGCAATGGGCTGTTTTCAGTAACCAAGAGCAGCTGGGGTGTTTGAAGAGCAGCTGAGGCTGCTGCTTTTGTGCTGGGATATGAATGGCAAATGGATCAGAGCTAGTGCTAAAGGTGGTTTAGCACCGAGTGTGCTGTCCCTAGACTGGCGCGATGGACTGGAAGAGGTGAGCAGCAGCAGCAGAGCGCGCTTTGTTATTTTCTGCCTGCCTCTGAAGATCACAGGATTGGAAAATGGCAGGAGGTGGGAATGATAAATTGGCTTCCTAGTAGGTGACAGAAAGAGGCATCAGGTGGCTTTGATCAGAGGATGGATCCTGCATGGCTTCTGGTCTGAAGGGCAGGAGGCGTTGCAGTGTTTCTGGCTTTGGACTGCCTTCAGCTGCGCTTGCCCTAGCTGTGCCATCACTTCAGAGGTTGTACTGGCAAAGGAAGGATCAGTTTTGCACGTGCCTGTGTCAGTGCCACAGAGAAGAACTCATACGTTTGCCTTTAAATGCAGTGGCTCTGGAACAATGAGATAGGGTAACGTGTTCACTGGCAAGAATGGCTGTGAAAGCTCTAGTGATCTTTACTGATATTTCCAAATTAAGGATCTGGGCAGTAACTCCCTCCCTGCATAGCACTGGCAGGCTGGTGAGACATAGTTCTCCTTCAAGGCACCGGCTGGGCTGTACTCTGCTCTACTCCATCTCACCCGGGGGGTATCGAGCAGCGCTGACGCTCCAGCCCCTTTCCAGCATCTTCCCTGTGCTCACCAGCGCCACGCAGCCCAACGCGACAGCGCATCCTATTCCAATGGGGTGAGAGCAATCGAGCCACTCTGACAAAGGGTTTCCCCCATCACTGTTGTGTTTCACCAAGTGACGTGCAAGTAAGGAGAGGAAGAAATGCACCTAAGTGGAAGTTTTCCTGCATAATAGAAAATTACCATTCAACAAAATTTCTCTTAAAATCTGGAAGAATATCAACAAAATAGAGAACTACCCAAAGCTGCCGTGTTTGAATAACTGCCATACTCACTATTAATTATAAAATGGAAAAAAACCCCAACCTTTTTACTGCTATTTTTGGAATACTGCTGAAATAGGAACTTTCTCTTCCCATCTCCATCTCTCTGACCTCTCACGAAGCACTTTTGTATATTCTTTCAGCAGCAAGTGATAGACCTCTTAGGCAGAGATATTCAAACAATAGCACACATGTCCAAAAAGGATTTTGGAAATTAATTTTTAATATGTGGCCTCTGCCCTGATTTCTTGGTGCTACTCTAAACCCACGGGTATAAATAGATTCACTGACCTGAATGGGTATTTCTGGATATAGCAACAAAAAACCCCCAAAACATTACCTGCTACTTGAGGTGAACATTTATCTAGGTATGATTTAACATCTGCAGAATTTTTTCCTTAGACTTTGTACGAATAACTGTTTTTTGAAACAGACTTATTTGAAAGGAATTTAAGGACTAGTGCATTCAGATTGCTTTAGATTTCTGCTCCTCTGCATCTGAACCTGTCTCGGATGGCTGGCTGCCATCATCTCCATGGCTGGTCAAACAAGGTGGCATTTCTGTGCAAGCCCAAACACGGACCAAAGCCCGTGGCAACCTCTGGGTCCCTCCGTTAAAAAAAGACCCTGAAAACTGCTGAAGGCAGCTGGGTGAGGTTGCTAAATCACCTCACCGTACACGTACGCACAGAGTCTGTCCTTGGGCTGCTTGGAGCCAAACACAGCTGATTTGCAGTGGAAAAAGGTAGAGGGACCCAGAACATTCTTCCTCTAACTAAATACTGACAGCAAAGCCAAGCCAGGCATTTATAATGTGCGGACTGCACGAGGAGCCAGCTCAGTGCGGCTTAAGACAGCACTTTTTCACAGGCTTCTCCCTGGTGGGAGTCTACAGACCTTGAGACCCTCGGTCTTTTCTGTGCCACAAGGTTACAGGGTTTCCTGGCAATAACTAAATAATTGCAATAGTCTAGTTTCCTGAAAGTACAGATCTACAGGCTAAAAAATAATTAATGCATAAAAAACCAGAATGTACAAATTAAAGACTAGAAAAAGACGCTTTAGATTGCTCTCAACACCAGTCTTGCACTTCAAGCTTTCATTGCTTTTTCTTCCTTAGGTACCTATATGTGTCTGTAGCTATCTGATTGCTATTAACATCTGTGTTCAACTGAAGCGGGAAAACGAAAACTGCAGTAAATTTTACAATATGTTTACATTATAACAAGGTTTATAGAGGCATCGTAATTCATCGTGTATTCCAACAGAAGTATGGATCTCTTCCAATTTAATTTTCTGAAGTTGGAGTTTGCAGCTGGGTCACTCCTGGTGTAATCTGGGAGATGCATCTCCTAAGGCTGTGGGTTGGAAGAGCAGCATCGCGGCTGTCACTGCCACCCATCAGTTACCGCGCCGGGGGCTGAGGGCAGAGCATCCGAATCACTTTCTGTGGGCGCAGCAGCATAGCTAGCTTCATAAATTTTGTTGCAAGGAGCAATAATCAATACTTCACGGTTAATGACGCAAAACTGAAATTAGTATAGATTTTATGTCTCCTTCTCTTCCCAATTATGCAAACATTACTATGCCACTTCTGTAGTTGCCTTTTATTACAGCTTTTATAGAGACTGTCCGGTGATGTTTAATTGAAAGACTGAATAGTCAAAAATGTCACAACCAATTTTGGTTTTTACTTTTTTTTGTGTGTTCAGTCTTCACCCTGAGGTTAATAGAAAATGATGTCAAACACAAGAAATGATTTATGTAAGTCATGCAGGTTTTGTCACCCAGAGCTATATATAAAGTCAATTGCAAATTGTTTTCCCATTCTAAATTACCGTACGTAGCTCTGGGATATGCTGAAAAAATGACCAGCAGAATAATACAGGAGAAGAAAAGGTTATCTTCTCAACTGAACTGTGCTTCAAAGAAAACAGTTTTGAAAGTTGCTTGTTTTTAATATGCCAGAAGAGGATGTACCTCAGAGCAGGCCAAAGAAAAAAAAAAAAGGGAAGGCAAAAATAAAAAGAAGTTTCACGACTGGATTATTTCCAATGGCTGATGAGCGGTAAGCAGCAGCCAGACCTCCCGAATCACACATGGTGCATTATCAGCTGCAGCGTGTCCACAAAATGGTGCTACAATTAGAGACCCAGAGGGGCAAAGACTGGGGAAACATCTAACTTGTCGTCTTGACAAATCTAGTTTATGCATAAAACATATTTTGTAGTAATAGTCCTTCCAAGGCTGGGAGGAAATGAAAGCTGTATTAGGAGTAAATCAGCTACCAACTGTGATCTTGTTTCATGTCGAACAAGGTAGAATCTTGTACTGGATTAAAAAGTGCCATGTAAAATTTCTGTGTTTCACAAAATCGGCTTAATTTGGGAAAGCAGAAGGTAGAGTTGGCTGATGTATTTTGCTCCTGGAGATGGCAACAGTCTTACTGGAAACAAAAATCTTTGATTCATCTCCAGGTCAGATAAGATATACAGGACACAAATATCCTTGTTTTCCTTTTTTAAATGTTCTTAGCCTTCCTGGGAATCCTGTATCTGCATGCAAGGTAGATGTGAAGTAAATTACCTTCCTTCCTTACTCTGAGTAGCTTTTGCTTTTACATTTGATTCCAAACTTAATGAGCTAAAAGAAATAATGAGCTAACATCTTTGTGTTTTGCATAGACTTCTCATTTTCCAGTGTTGCTTAATTACCAAACAGTTGATGTATAAACACAAACCTGAAGGCATATCCCTGCATCTCGGGATGGTGATGCTCTTTGTATTGCATCACAGGGATGCACTCTGGGGGGTTCAGTGTTTGCTTGTGAGCCCAGTTTTTCAGGAGACCAGGCACGTGTGCTCCGGGCATGTGTGTCCCAGCGATGCCAGGGCGCACTGTGGGATTGTGCCCTGCGGGGGGACGTAAAGTTCAGCCTAGGAATTGCATCCCCTGGGGCACACACTTTATTGCAACCGGGTTCTCCTCCACTCCTCAACTCTCCCCTCTTCTGAACAATAAAACCCTGCCAGCCAGATACAGTTTAGTTTTTTAAGCCGTATCTCTGTGCTGAACATCCTGGGAAGATTTTTCCTGGGACATTAGCATGGATGCAGGGAACCCCAGCTATGCATCTGCAGTAAAATTAGTGACATCTCTGCTATTGAAATGGGATCTGATGCAAATACCCTGGTAAAGGCATCAGGCTGTAAATCTCAGCCAGTGACTCTTAATTGTGAGACTGAATGCTGTTTGATTGCAGAACAAAGAGAAGTGCCTGAAAGTACGGGCTGATGCTCACTTGCCTCTTACCAATACCATCTCCTCTCAAATCAAAGCAGCCACGCACATAAGACGTGAAAGAATACTCTCCTCATTTTCTCTGCCTATTATTTTTGTAGGTCTGGTATTCTCTTTCTAACCTTTGCTGGACATATTGATAAATATTTTGGTTTCTTTATAGTTATTTTGGAAGTTTAACTTTGCAAGCAACTCCGAACTCCGTAGGCATTACCCGAGGGACTATTTTGTTAGTGGTTGGTTCATGCTGTCTTGAAGTTGAGGGGGAATCTCCAATGTCAACCAAGGGCTTCCCATGAGCACATTGAAATGTTTTTTCTCGCCTTGTAGGAAGAACTCAGAAGGCTCCAGCACACCTTGGAACAAGTCAATGATGGCAAAGACTTACTTCAAAGGTAAATATGCGATTTCTGCAGTCTC